>NC_088229.1:55386690-55986690 GCF_036934945.1 Oncorhynchus masou masou
CACACTATGCCTGTCCAGAAGTGATCCGGGTAGGTTTCCGGCTCGTCTTCCCTTTTGTTATTTTACGTGTCTAAGATCACCCAACCAAGTGAGATATAGAAATGTAATGATTGATAAGACATAAGAAATGTAAGTATTTGATAAGGTAAGAGTTTGCTGATACCAACATGTGTATGTAGGGAGGGATACATGTTGCATAGTACATACACATCTCTCTCTTTCACTCTCTTTCGCTTTCTCTCTCTTTCACTCTCGCTCTCTCTCTCTTTCGCTCTCTCTCTCTTTCTCTCTATCAGGGAGAGAAGTATGATGGTCGCCGGGCAGATGTGTGGAGCTGCGGAGTCATCCTCTTTGCTCTGCTGGTGGTGAGAAAGTGTCCCGTTTGCCCTCTTTGCTTACGTCTTACACCTACCCAATCCTTTCAGATCGAGAGGAGGGGCTAGGGGTCCATTTGGAATTGAGTATTTGTGGAATTGGGTTATAACCTTGTGACCCAAAATAACTGGTCGGTTTGCTTGGCACAAATGAAGCCTAGCCCTAGACTAAAAAGTATGTTCAATGGAGATTTTCCATTGAAGGTGCTTCTTTGTCCAAGACTAGGTTTAATCTGTGCCTGGTTATAACCAGCCCAACATGTGTTTGTATGTGCAGTCACGCCTCCCATTCCTTGTAAAAAGGCCTATTTAACAGTAACGTCCCTGTTCCCCTGTCCTCTCCTCCGTAGGGGGCCCTACCATTTGACCATGACAACCTGCGTCAGCTCCTTGAGAAGGTGAAGAGTGGGGTGTTCCACATGCCCCACTTCATTCCCCCGGACTGCCAGGCCCTGCTCAAAGGCATGATTGAGGTCGACCCCGACAAGAGGCTCACGGTACGAGAGAGGAGGATAGGCAGGCTGAGCGGTAGTGGGAGAAGGAGGCAGGGAGGGAGAGGTTAACCCCCCGACAAGAGACTCACGGTACGAGAGAGGAGGATAGGCAGGCTGAGCGGTAGTGGGAGAAGGAGGCAGGGAGGGAGAGGTTAACCCCCCGACAAGAGACTCACGGTACGAGAGAGGAGGATAGGCAGGCTGAGCGGTAGTGGGAGAAGGAGGCAGGGAGGGAGAGGTTAACCCCCCGACAAGAGACTCACGGTACGAGAGAGGAGGATAGGCAGGCTGAGCGGTAGTGGGAGAAGGAGGCAGGGAGGGAGAGGTTAACCCCCCGACAAGAGGCTCACGGTACGAGAGAGGAGGATAGGCAGGCTGAGCGGTAGTGGGAGAAGGAGGCAGGGAGGGAGAGGTTAACCCCCGACAAGAGACTCACGGTACGAGAGAGGAGGATAGGCAGGCTGAGCGGTAGTGGGAGAAGGAGGCAGGGAGGGAGAGGTTAACCCCCCGACAAGAGACTCACGGTACGAGAGAGGAGGATAGGCAGGCTGAGCGGTAGTGGGAGAAGGAGGCAGGGAGGGAGAGGTTAACCCCCCGACAAGAGGCTCACGGTACGAGAGAGGAGGATAGGCAGGCTGAGCGGTAGTGGGAGAAGGAGGCAGGGAGGGAGAGGTTAACCCCCCGACAAGAGACTCACGGTACGAGAGAGGAGGATAGGCAGGCTGAGCGGTAGTGGGAGAAGGAGGCAGGGAGGGAGAGGTTAACCCCCCGACAAGAGACTCACGGTACGAAGGTGGGGATGAGATTGAGATGCCTAAAATGTAGCCAAAAGTGATGAGAGAATCTCTTTCCAATTTCAAAAGTCAGGCCCAGCAGGAATTGTTTACACCTTGCGCTAGCAGCCATCTGTGTCTTTGAACAGACTGTACTAATCGTTCCATCTGCCCTCTCGCCCTTCCAGCTAGAGGCCATCCAGAAGCACACCTGGTATCAGTAAGTATGGATTAGTTTGGTCTGCCTTTGAATTCTAAATAGGGATGAATTGGGAATTTGAAGTTGATGCCAAACATTGTGTATGGGGCCCAGTGTTTTGGGTCACTAACATGGGGATGTGTGTCTTTGTGTGTGGTGTGCGTGTATTTGTTTGTCTGCGTGCGTGTGTGTGTCTCAGGTCGGGTCGTAACGAGCCTTGTCCTGAGCAGCCCGCTCCCAGGCGGGTGTGTGTGGGGCGCATCCTGTCACTGACCGAATTGGACCCGGACGTGCTGGACAGCATGCACTCTCTGGGCTGCTTCAGAGACCGCGGGAAACTCACCCGTGACCTGCAGTGTGAAGAGTACGTGTGTCTGTTTGTGTGTGTGTGTCTGTGTGTGTCTTCTCTCACGTTTCTCTCTTTGTCATCTGTCTCTTTCTTTTGTTGTTTTGTCTAGCTGGGCCCATGTCCACCTTTTGTGTCTTCTTTCTTCTTGTGTTCAACCTGTCTCTCGTCTTGCTACCTTCCTCCAAATTGTATTCCTGAATTGAAATATTTCTACACAAATCTCCCCATGACTTTCGTTTGGCGATTTACGAGAAAGTCCAAGTGCGTATCTCAAGATTCAACTCTCTTTAAAGGCCTCCCTCCCTCCCTCTCTCTCTCTCTCTCTCTCTCTCTCCGTCCCTCCCTCCCTCCCTCCCTGCCTCTCTCTCTCCGTCCCCCAGAGACAACCAGGAGAAGATGATCTATTATCTCCTGTTGGACAGGAAAGAGCGTTACCCCAGTTACGAGGATGAGGATTTGCCGCCCAGAAATGACGTAGGTGAGTCCCTAGGTGTCAGGAGCGAGCCACTAACCGCACTGACTTGACTCCGTCCCTGTCTGGTCCACAGTCTTCCTCCTACCCCTCTGTCTCTGTGTCCCGGTGTGCACCTCGCTCCTGCTTCTCCACGGACCCACCTTTTAAACCCAATTCCTCATTTTGCTGTTCGAATCTGGACACTGATGCATATGAGTGTGGGGTAAAAGTGTGTTTGGGGAAAGGTGTGTTGTGTGTGTGTGTTTGGGTTGTGTATCTGTGTGTGTGTGTAGGGGGGAGGTTAGGTATGTGTAGGGGCTGCCTGTGTGTGTGTGTCGGGATATTTTAGTAGATGTGAGAGCCTTACTATATACATTGTATGTTCTGATTAGGGGGGTTGGGGGGCTCTTACTGCGTAATGGACTAACTCCACCCTGGTGTCCCTCAGCGGACCCCCCTCGTAAGCGAGTAGACTCTCCCATGCTGACGCGTCATGGCCGCTGCCGCCCGGAGAGGAAGAGCCTAGAGGTGTTGAGTGTGACCGAGCAGGGGTCTCCCACCCCGACCCGCAGGGCCCTGGACACGGCCGCACACAGCCAGAGGTACTGGAGGGGTGTCACACACACGGTCCACAAACACACACAAAAAAGGCAAATGCAGGCACACACTTACAAAGACAGACAGGCGCACACGCACACACACACACACACACATACGCATACACACATATTACATTCTTACTGGCCAAAAACATTTTGTTAGCCACATCAAGTGAATTCAGAAAGTATTCAGACCCCTTGACTTTTTCCACATTTTGTTACGTTATAGCCTTATTCTAAAATTGATTAAATTGTATTTTTTCCTCATCAATCTACACACAATACCCCATAATTACGAAGCAAAAAACTGTTTTTAGAAATGTTTGCAAATGTATTAAAAATACAAAACTGAAATATACATTTACATAAGTATTCAGACCCTTTACTCAGTACTTTGTTGAAGCACCGTATGCACCGATTATAGACTCAAGTCTTCTTGTCTATAATACTACAAACTTGGCACACCTGTATTTGGGGAGTTTTCCCATTCTTCTCTGCAGATCCTCTCATGCTCTGTCAGGCTGGATGGGGAGCGTCGCTGCCCAGCTATTTTCAGAGTTGTTCGATCGGGTTTAAGTCCGGGTCTGGCTGGGCCACTCAAGGACATTCAGAGATGTGTCCGGATGCCACTCCTACGTTGTCTTGGCTGTGTGCTTACGATCGTTGTCCTGTTGGCAGGTGAACCTTCACCCCAGTCTGAGGTCCTGAGCACCCTGGAGCAGGTTTTCATCAAGGATCTCTCTGTACTTTGCTCTGTTCATCTTTCCCTCTATCCTGACTAGTCTCCAAGTCCCTGCCGCTGAAAAACAGTATGATGCTGCCACCACCATGCTTCACCGTAGGGATGTTGCCAGGTTTCCTTCAGATGTGACGCTTGGCATTCAGGCCAAAGAGTTCAATCTTGGTTTCATCAGACCTGAGAATCTTGTTTCACATGGTCTGACTCCTTTAAGTGCCTTTTGGCAAACACCAAGCGGGCTGTCATGTGCCTTTTACTGAGGAGTGGCTTCCGTCTGGACACTCTATCATAATGGCCTATTGGTGGAGTGCTGTCCTTCTGGAAAGTAACTCTGGAGGTCAGTCAGAGTGATCATTGGCTTCTTGGTCACCTCCCTGACCATGGCCCTTCTTTCCCGATTGCTCAGTTTGGCCGGGCGGCCAGCTCTAGGAAGATGTCTTGGTGGTTCCAAACTTTTGCCATTTAAGAATGATGGCCACTGTGTTCTTGGGGACCTTCAATGCAGCAGAAATGTTTTGGTACCCTTCCTCAGATCTGTGCCTTGACACAACCCTGTCTTGGAGCTCTACGGACAATTCCTTCAACCTCATGACTTGTTTTTTGCTGTGATATACACTGTCAACTGTGGGACCTTATATTGAGAGGTGTGTGCCTTTCCAAATAATGTCCAATCAATTGAATTTACCACAGGTGGACTCCAATCAAGTTGTAGAAACATCTCAAGGATAATCAATGGAAACAAGAAGCACCTGAGCTCAATTTCGAGTCTCATAACAAAGGGTCTGAATACTTATGTAAATAAAGGTATTTCTGTTTTTTTCCTTTTAATAAATTTGCAAACATTTCTAAAAACCTGTTTTTGCTTTGTCATTATGGGGTATTTTGTTTAGATTGATGATCACTTTTAGAATATTGATGACATTTGGGTGACATTTTTTTTGTTCCTTTCACCTTAATGATAGTGACCTTTAAAATGATGACCTCTTGTGACCCCTCTACAGGTCTCGATCAGTCAGTGGGGCGTCCACCGGCCTCTCCTCCAGCCCTCTCAGCAGTCCCAGGGTAAGAGGCTTGTTGGCCAACACTTTTAACATCCTCTCTGAAATGATAAAGTATACAACGTTGACCCTGAACTGTCTTCTCATATACAGTATATGTCAGAAAATGGTTGTCTTTTTTTGCAACGTTCAAAGATTTATTGACGATTTTCACATTGCTTTAACGTTGCGTTAATGTTGCTATAATGCTTCCTCTAACTCACTCAAGATCCTTGGTCATTCCGAGCCATTTTACATGTCATACCACACTATCAGAATAACTCTCCCTCATTTGGAGTTTCTTTGGCATTTCTCTTCTTCTTCTTCTTCTTTCTCCACATCCACACTTTCGAGAATATATGGCACAACTTTAAAAACGTGCATATTTTGTAAAGCAACACAGCACATAAAGTAAAGATAAAACGTGTTTGGGTTGCAGAAATGAAAGATATATTTTTCACCTCCCCTTGTTGATCATCGTTGGTAGTCATTGTTGGTTTACGTTTTTTTTTAGTTGTGTTCCACTTGTAACCGTGAAAATGTCAACATACTTGTTGAATTATTATTTTCCGGATCAGCAAAAGCAGAAACAGAGTCATAATGTATTGCTTGCGCCATTTTGTTGTTTTTGTCTTCCATTATATTTCTGACATGGAGTGATTTTTGCGTGTTGGGTTATCTAAAGTGTTAAAAAAAAGAAGAGTGAGGTTGGAACATAAATGGTTGAATGCAGGGTCAGAACTAATGATTTTACATTCAGTTATACAAATAGCTCACATCATCAGTGCAGTTTCTTCACCATCATTCAAGAAGCACTCCTTTGTCATAACCCATAACACTCATTTCCATCCCTCTTTTTCCATTTTCCCATCCCTCTCTTTCTCTTCTTCTTTTCCATCCCCCCCCAGTCCTATCAGAGCCCCGTCTTCACGTTCAGCCAATCAGACGTCACTTCCACCACCACTCACACTAAGGACAAATCCAAACCAGGAAGTGCTACCACGCCTCGGTCGGCCCGAGCCCACGACAAACCCAAAGCTGCCCAGAACCCCAAAACCCAGACCCTGCCCACCACCACCAAGGGCGGTCCCGCCACCAATCGGCCCCACCTCCAGCCCATCAAGTCTCTCCCCATCCACAACTCACCCTCCCGCTCGCCCTCCCCCTCCTCTCACCCATCCCCCGCTTCTTCTTCTTCCCCTCGCCCTCCGTGCTCAAGTCGGTCACTAAGAGCTTCTACCCCAACTCTACCCACTCTGTGTCGCAGGTCACCCCCCAGGGCTCTCCGCTGCCCACCCCCATGGGCACCCCCGTCCACCACCCCCACCACCCCTCCTCCTCCACCCCTCCCTCCAACTCCTCCTCGTCCTCCTCCTCACGGGCGGAGGGAGGCGGAGGGGTGGGCTCCCTGTCCCTGACTCCGCCCTCCAGCCCCGGAGGGAGTGGCGGCATGGCGGCTAGCAGCTCCGCCCACTGGAGGACCCGTCTGAACTCGTTCAAGAACAACTTGCTGGGCTCGCCCCGCTTCCACCGCCGTAAGATGCAAGGTAACTACATAGCAATCGATTTTAAACACTTCAAATGGACTTTTAGCAAATTAGAATACAGAGCTCCATGGAACAAATGTCTTGTTTTCTCAGTACCCACATTAGAGGACATGTCCAGCCTGACCCCAGAGTCCAGCCCTGAGTAAGTCATACACACACACACACTCATGAACATGCCTCCCAGATGCCCTGCGTCGAGGACCAACTCATTTGACACCGCCACAACCTTCTCTTTGTGTGTCTGTCTGTCTGTCTGTCTGTGCCTGTCTGTTTGTCCGTCTGTGTCTGTCTGTGTCTGTCTGTCCGTCTGTGTATGTGCATCATGCTCCCTCAGGCTGGCTAAGAAGTCATGGTTTGGGAACTTCATCAGCCTGGAGAAGGAGGAGCAGATCTTCGTGGTGATCAGAGACAAGCCGCTGAGCTCTGTCAAGGCAGACATCGTCCACGCCTTCCTCTCTGTGAGTATCTGACTCTGCGCTGAACATCCTGAGTTAACAATGTCCGAGACTTGTCTTGAGAAAGGCCTACATTCTAGCTTGTTTTTTTTTTTGTGTTTAAAAAAAAATCACACTTCAGTCCTAGTAATATGGTCATGTTTTTGAAGTGTTAGGAATTCATCTTGTGAGCCTTTATATTTTCAATATAATCCTCAAATGGAAGAGTTCAACTCTCTCTCTTATCATTCTCTCCAATACCCCAATCTCACATTGACTCTCTTTATCTGTCTCCCCCTCTTTTACTTTGTCTAACCACCTCTCCTTTCCTTTCTTTTCATTACCCCACATATTTATCCCTCCCTTTACTTACCCTATCCAACCCCCGGCCCAGATCCCCTCCCTCAGCCACAGCGTCATCTCCCAGACCAGCTTCAGGGCCGAGTATAAGACCTCTGGCGGCCCCTCCGTCTTCCAGAAGCCTGTGAAATTCCAGGTGGACATTGCCTTCTCCGAGGGAGAGAGGGAGCGGGAGAGGGAGAAAGCCGAGCGGGAGGGCAAGAGAGAGGCAGGCATCTACAGCGTGACGTTCAGCCTCATATCAGGCAAGTGGAGCTTGGAAGGGGAAGGACCGGTGTCAGTTGGTGATTTACAGCATCTGGTTTATATGGTGGAGAGCTTTGGCTGTGTGTGTGTGTGTGTGTGTGTGTGTGTGTGTGTGTGTGTGTGTGTGTGTGTGTGTGTGTGTGTGTGTGTGTGTGTGTGTGTGAGTGTGAGTGTGTGTGTGTTGGTGGGTGGGTGTGTGCGGTGCAGGTGTGTGTGTGTCTTTAGTACTGGTAGAAGCTTGCATCCTCTCAATGCCTTTATGTGTGTGTGTGCGTGCGTGCGTGCGTGTGTGCGTGCGTGTGTGTTCGCAGGTCCTAGTCGCAGGTTCAAACGAGTGGTGGAGACCATTCAGGCCCAGCTTCTCAGCTCCCACGATCAGCCAATGGGGGTCTCTGGTGAGTCACACACACTCTCTGTTACCCACACACACCAACCTCACACACCATTTTCCCACATCCAGGTTCACGTCATGATAACTTAAATGAATAATCCATCATTTGCGTTGGAAATGGTTGAAATTGTTATAAATGTTTGTATATGTTTACAAATAATGAAATACGAATGTATTAATAGTATGCACACTATTAATAGTTGATTCATTATTTGTGAAGATTATTATAGTGTTTACCCCACATTCTTACACACACTGGTTTCACCTACATGAATGTAGTCACTGTATTCTCTCCCTCTACAGACCCCTTCCCAGACGAGAAGAACAGTCGGCCCCACGGTACCCCCACCCGCCAGAACTCCCGGCGCTCCGAGGGCGGGGGCGACCGGTGCGAATGGGGCGAGCGAGGGGATGGAGGAGGTATCGGAGGCGGCATCGGAGGCAGTGGGGGGGTCCTGCAACGCCGAGGCTCCGGGAAGGAGAGGACCCGACTACTGTCCTCCAATGGAACACAGTCCCAACCCTAAATCGGAGAGAGAGAGAGAGAGAGAGAGAGAGAGAGACCAGTCGGGTAGCAGGTGTCCAGACTCCATTGGTGAAAAAAACAAGACAAATTGTCATCAGACGAAACCCAAACCCTTCACAAACCATGAGGTATACAGTATCTCCCATTCAACCCCTAGAAGATGTCTCAACAAGATGCTTTAAGCCTGAACACAAGCTGATATTTTTTTCTGCTTTTCACCTGTGTTAAAATATACATTCATGTTGATTCACTGAATCAAGCAGGGATCCCATTCAAACCAGTAATAAAACAAAAACATTTTTCCAGAGGGGATACAATAGATGAGCCAGACACAGCACAGGTCAAACTAGGAACTTTGAAGAAGCGCTAATTTGCATGCCAATTAGCCAGTCATTACGATAAAGGGTGTTTGATTTGGATTATAAGATCTGCTAGCATACCATTCCTTTGCAATAACTCAAGCAAAAAGTTCAGAACGGGTTTCAACAATCCTGTGATGGTTCTCAAGAATCCACAACGCCCCCTTCCCGTACCTCTACCCCACAGCAGCATAACTGAAAAGGATACCCGATGGATACCTTGATGTGCCCAACATTGTACGTACATTTACTCAAAAGACAATGAAAGGTGATGGAGACACGTAGAGAACCCTCTTGCTTATTATCACAGACCACCCATTCCAGAAGTTAGAACCGGCTGCCAGCTCAATGAATGACTTTGGCCACAACACCTTCAGATCATGTTTTAAAAGGGAGAAATGAGGTCCTTTAAAAAAAAAAGGCATTTTCAACATCCTCTTCTTTTGCGGTCAAGAAATGCAAATTAAGCTAACTAAGTGAATGTGAAAAATATTTTTTTATTTAGGTTTAGTTAAGATGATGTAGTTATTGATTTTGAGGTTGGCGCTATCAGCAGAGATACAGGAGAGGAACGACAACAGGAAGATTTGACATCCTCGACATATCTGCTCCAGTATCTGAATGTGGAACCCACGCCGATGGGAATTTGAACGGAAGTCGGAACGAAGTCACCATTGATGTATTAGAAAAAACATTTTTGTTGTATTTTCTTTTTACTCAGAGACAAATACAATGTAACCAGGATGTAAGCGTCGTCGGGAAACCTTTGCTCTGAAGAAAAATATTTTTGATTTGAAGAGAAATATGAAAATATATTGAAGGAAAAAAAACATGGGCAAATAGTTACATGGGTTGGACTTCCACTATCTGTCCCTGAATCAATGAGGAGAGAATTCCAGACCTATGGATTGGACAAACTCCATCTGAGCTTGTCTCATATCACCACCCTATTCACATATTGACTCCAAACATAGAGTTCAACACGCATTGATCGATGGACATTCTCATGAAGCTGTACTCAAAATGCTGACGTAATTACTCCTTGTTATCGAAAGACTTCAAAAAAAGGCAAACAAAATGATAGCCCTTCTGCCATCACCAATGAGCCAAGTGATCCATCCTCTGCACCCGCCCGCGGCGTCACCTTATATCACCGCTCTACAAGCAGACGTAGCTGTTTTGACGATCATGTATTACAACAGTATTATGTGATAGAAACTAGACACATTACCAGCCAGTCTTCCTTACTGCACAATATGCAACAGATGCAGAACGTTTTGAGATTTTCCATTTCCTTGTTTATGTATTTCCGTATTTATTTACTTATTTATTTACTGTTAATGTATTTATTGATATATTATTTATTTATGTGGGAAATGTATCTTGCACCAACAGAAATATATCAGGAGCTAGGGATATAATGTTTTTCTTGTCAACATTATTTTTTTCTTTGATTTCTTTCTCTTTCCCGGGACACTCATTTTGTTTTTTGGATCATGAACTTACAACATTTACATTCCTTCCCCGCATTCTGTCTAAATGTTAGTGTTTTAGTTTCTATTGTATGAATTTGTTTATATATTTTATGTTCTGTTTGGGGTCGAATTCACTGGGAACGAAACGGAAGCAAACGGGCTGACACAGGGACTACATAAAGTTGTCCAATGAGATACACTGTTTTTTTGTTTGCAACGTGTTTCGCTACGGTGGGCACTAATGAATATGACCCAGTTCTGATTATTGGATTGTAAGAGTTGAGTCAGTGACTGAGTCATGGGTTTATATTTCAGATCTGTTGCACCACCTGTGACCAGGTCACAGGCAAAGGGGTGAGAGGGACTCTCTTTAAGCATTCTGTAGAAAGTGACTGAGCCAGCAATGAGCACATTGCTCTAGCAAGCTAAACTGTCCGCATTCATTGGCAGACACGAGCAAACCACCATCGTACGTACACCTTTCCTCCGACAACATCAAACGCTCATACTGCTCCCATGTCTTTCTTTATGCTTTTCCCCTTGACTTGATGCGTCTGTCATCACCAGTTCCAGCCATCGTTGTGCGGACCACTTGACTTTGAGAGAGACCACGCTGTACACGTCGGGGGCGTCACCGTCGCTATTCACCTTTATGATTGTTCACTGTCATTTTCATCATCATCATCACCAAGATCATTATATTCATCATCCTTACTCTAGCTAAGATTGTAAACTATTGTCCATTCCTAAGGGTCAGTAGAATAAGGTGTTAAAAAAGAAATGTCTGTATCATAATTTAAATATAAAAGTGCACTATTATAACTATTGCCTGTGATAAAAAAAAAACATGAAACAATTATGGTTGAATTGATGGTCAAAATAAAGAGACATCCACCTTATTGTTATGATTATAATAATAAACTCTAAAATAGTGTGTCTGTTGTGTCCTTTGGGTTTCCAGCTAGATGTTCTAAAATTAATTTGTAATACATTGAGTCATAGGAGTCATGAGTTTTTACTCACCAAAGTAACAACACAGTGTGGTCAAAGACTTATTAACTTAGTTGTAGTCACCATCTGGTTACCTATAACTACAAACAGTTATTTTTTATTTATGAACTTATTTCCAGACACCTTCTAAACTACCTACAATGCACTATTTATCAACTTCACATGGAGAATTTACTCTGCGCTAGCTTGAGATGGCTAACGTTAGCCACTAGCCATGCAGCCTGAGTGTTGGCAGTGGTGAGCTACAGTCCACCAATCATGAGGAGTTGTAATGTAAACAACCAATTAGAATGCGCACAAGTGTGGGCCGCATGATCCTGCTCTGCAACTCCAGGCAGCTCTGAATTCTCCTGCACTGGCAGGCTTGCCTCTGGCTCAAAAGTACCTTGTCTGTTCTTCATTGTTTTTTTGTCTTCCAATTTGTTTGGTCAACTTTTCAACCTGTTCTCCATGAGGTAGGCTCTCAGAGTTTTTCATCCTTGGTTTAGTACAGTATCTGACTGACTGAGCTGATGGGATAATTTCCATCTGCCTGGAGCCTTCCTCCGATCGCCATTTTGTTGAATATTCTGTCTCCTGTGCCCAATGCTTCCTCTGGAATCCATCTACTTTGGATTTGCCTCCCTATATCGCCATTGGATTAGTTGACTCTCCCTCAGCCGGTGAAATGGCCTCTCTCTCAGAAGCGCCTCTCTCATTGGCTCTTCTTTGGTAGCTAACTCAGCCGTCAATCGGTAAGTCTCTGCTCTCTCTATGTTATATCTGCTGGATTTTTTTTGTGTGTTCTCTGGGTTCCTGCCTGTGCTAGACTAGTTGGTGTTGTTCTCTGGCTTACTACTTAGCTATGTCAACCGTGGTGGCTAGTTAGCTAGCTAGCAGGCTTAAATAACCAACTATGTATTTCCAAAATTTGGTTTACTTTAGTGTAGCTGTAAGCTAGGTGTTGATAGCAACTGGCTGATTCATGTAGTGCTAACGTAATGTTAGCAGGCTAGTTGGCTAGCAACCTTGCAAGCTGATTTGTAACAAAAAATGTATAAAGTATTTGCTTGCAAATTGGCAGAAAAGGTCATTGAAAGCAGTAGTCATGAGTGCAAACGATTTGGTTTAATTTGAAGTTATACATTTAAGTTTACATTAGGAAATAGGCTGGCTTGCTAAGTCCTCCATATTATGTCACACATTGCATTTTTTTTTCCTGCATTCTATGGAATTCTGATCAGTTTTATGTAATTTCTAGAAAAACTGAAAAGTGAGGTGTGTCTTTTCATTGGGACTTTTGATGTGTGCACTAATGCAAATCCATATGTTACATGTGCAGTTACATTTATGCTACCTACCCTTTAATCATTGAACCATGGGCAAAATGGGCATTTCCCCCATTATTGTAGGTGGTCCTGAGTACGCCTTTTAGTGGGCTGCAAAAATATCATTGCAGTCTACACAGCAGCCCATAAGTGAAAGAATGACTGTTCTCCTAGCAACAGGATATTATGCTGGCAGATTTTTTAAATATATATATTTTTTTACAAGAGTCAAAATCAAATTTTATTTGTCACATACACATGGTTAGCAGATGTTAATGAGAGTGTAGCGAAATGCTTGTGCTTCTAGTTCCAACAGTGCAGGAATATCTAACAAGTAATCTAACAATTCCCCAACAACTACCTAATACACACAAATCTAAAGGGGTGTATGAGTATATGTACATGTGAGTATATGGATGAGCGATGGCTGAGTGGCATAGGCGAGGTGCAATAGATGGTATAAAATACACTATATAAATGTGATATGAGTAATGTAAGATATTGTGTTCCCCTACAAAGACAGGCTTAACTTTGGGAATATCGCTTTTATTTTTGCACTATTATTTACAGCCACATTTGAAAAAATAAATGAATAATTTGATGTATTTTATACCAGCATTTCTTTTGAAAGTTTAATCAAATACTGGTATTTTGAAAGCTATTGTGTAGGCTATATTTAAAGAAATGCCATTTTAATAAAATACAAATATACAGCATGTTGTTGGAATTACTCAATAGAGTCTGCACAACGTAAATGGGTCTCTTGTGCTAGGCAGCGGGTTTTATACAGAGTACTGATGACTCCTTACTCCACCCACTAAATTCACTGCATTGCAATAGACAGTATATGGGATACATATTGACTTGTAGAGAGAACTTTTCTACCTGTCTCAGCTAAAGTGGGGTGGGAAAGACTCAGTAGGGTCTCTACTAACCAAATATGTGCAGTTTTTGAGGGGTACTTTGTTGCACGGCTTGCTGCCTGGCTTTTCACTCCACCACTCCATAGCATATTATAGTGCCTGTGAACTTAAAGTCACACCGGACAGTTATAGCCATAGATATGCAATATATAGTTAGTAGCAGTAATTGCATTGCATTCAATCTTAAAATGATGGATTCCTTAAGTCAGTGTGAAAGAGAATTAAAGGATACACAACTTCCACTTCCAATACCTGGCATTACAGTGTCTGGCAAAGCATGGACTTGTGATGGATGTGACAAGAAACTCTGAATCTTCTCATCGGTGCCCACATTTTAGACAACAGTCAGGTGGTAGTAGCTGTGGTGTTTATGTGTGCTTATTCTCTAAAGCAGTCTTATTATAGGGCAATGTGAATACAATGGCATGCGAGAGTATGTTTTACATCAGCTGTCAGACAGGAAATGACTACGTGATCCATTTAAAACTCTCCAGAAAAATGCCTTTGCTGAGCGTGATAGATAATACATGGATGTGTTGATTTATCTTTCAATCTTGTCTCTGTTATTGGTTTTGAAAACATGGTTGATAGGACTTTACAGTACACTGCTAACCTTGATAGAAAAGCAACACAGAGGCCTATAACTTGTAAATAATGTTCTCAGTTGCTCTTCTGAAAGCTCAATTAAACTGTACTGTTAGCCTTGTTGTCTCTTGTAATTCAATGTAAACTCTACAAAAAGGGACTTTGCTGACTTTAATCGATAATCATGACCATATAGCTTGAAAATAATCTTGTCTCTGTTATTTAAATAATTAAATAGGCAATAGGCCTTTACTGTATACTGCAAACCTTGATAGATAAGAGGCACATATCTACAGTGTTTTTTTCCATTGCTGTTCAGAAAGTGTGATTATAATGTGTCCCAATAGCCTGGTTAAAATTGATTAAATTTAACTTGTAAATAAATGAGATTTCATTTTGATACTTAAAAAAAATGTATTTAGTTGTTGTTGTTGAGTGTGTATTAATTTCAGGACCATGGATAGTACCAGATCATTTAAACCTGTGTTGCTGGATATGTAGGACACAGTACCCCTCCAAAACTAATTTGGTTAGTAGAGACCTTACTGAGTATTTCCCACCCCTTCAGCTGAGACAAGTATACAAGTTCTCTCTACAAGCCAATATGTATCCCATGTACAGTATATTACAGTGTATTGCATTGGGAGCTATAGAGGGGGTGGAGAATGAAGTGCTGCTCATTGTGAACAACACAGTGCCCCTCCAAAATGAACCATATTTGGCTAGTAGAGACCCTACTGAGTATTTTCCACCCCACTTTAGCTGAGACAGATAAAAAAGAAAGAAAGTTTTCTCTACATGCCAACATATATCCCATGAGCAGTCTATACCAGTGTATTGCATTTGGGGCTATGGAGGGTGCGGAGTGAAATGCCAGCAGCAGGACGTGTGACACAGTCCACCTCCAAAACAAACATATTTGAATCTTCTCATCGGTGCCCACATTTTAGAAAACAGTCAGCTTTTCCTGAGTATTTTCTACTTCACTTTAGCAGAGACGGGTATAAAAGTTATATTTTTACAAGCCAACATATACAGTGAGTACACCAAATATTAGGAACAGCTTAATGTTTTGTATGCTCAGTGTATATCCCGTGTACAGTCAATTACAGTGTATTGCATTTGGGGCTATAGAGGGGGGTGGAGAACGAATCGCTGATGAGTATCTACGACACAGTCCCCCACCAAAACTGACTGTATTTGGTGAGTAGGGACCATACAGAGTATATTCCACCCAACTAGAGCTGAGATAGGTAGAAAAATGTTCTCTCTACAGCCCAGTCTTCTCAACATTTTTTTATTTATTATTATTATTTTATTTTTTTCCACCTTTATTTAACCAGGTAGGCTAGTTGAGAACAAGTTCTCATTTGCAACTGCGACCTGGCCAAGATAAAGCATAGCAGTGTGAACAGACAACACAGAGTTACACATGGAGTAAACAATAAACAAGTCAATAACACAGTAGAAAAAAAGGGGAGTCTATATACATTGTGTGCAAAAGGCATGAGGAGGTAGGCGAATAATTAAAATTTTGCCGTTTAACACTGGAGTGATAAATGATCAGATGGTCATGTACAGGTAGAGATATTGGTGTGCAAAAGAGCAGAAAAGTAAACAAATAAAAACAGTATGGGGATGAGGTAGGTGAAAATGGGTGGGCTATTTACCAATAGACTATGTACAGCTGCAGCGATCGGTTAGCTGCTCAGATAGCAGATGTTTGAAGTTGGTGAGGGAGATAAAAGTCTCCAACCTCAGGGATTTTTGCAATTCGTTCCAGTCACAGGCAGCAGAGTACTGGAGCGAAAGGCGGCCAAATGAGGTGTTGGCTTTAGGGATGATCAGTGAGATACACCTGCTGGAGCGCGTGCTACGGATGGGTGTTGCCATCGTGATCAGTGAACTGAGATAAGGCGGAGCTTTACCTAGCATGGACTTGTAGATGACCTGGAGCCAGTGGGTCTGGCGACGAATATGTAGCGAGGGCCAGCCGACTAGAGCATACAAGTCGCAGTGGTGGGTGGTATAAGGTGCTTTAGTGACAAAACGGATGGCACTGTGATAAACTGCATCCAGTTTGCTGAGTAGAGTGTTGGAAGCAATTTTGTAGATGACATCGCCGAAGTCGAGGATCGGTAGGATAGTCAGTTTTACTAGGGTAAGTTTGGCGGCGTGAGTGAAGGAGGCTTTGTTGCGGAATAGAAAGCCGACTCTTGATTTGATTTTCGATTGGAGATGTTTGATATGAGTCTGGAAGGAGAGTTTACAGTCTAGCCAGACACCTAGGTACTTATAGATGTCCACATATTCAAGGTCGGAACCATCCAGGGTGGTGATGCTAGTCGGGCATGCGGGTGCAGGCAGCGATCGGTTGAAAAGCATGCATTTGGTTTTACTTGCGTTTAAGAGCAGTTGGAGGCCACGGAAGGAGTGTTGTATGGCATTGAAGCTCGTTTGGAGGTTAGATAGCACAGTGTCCAAGGACGGGCCGGAAGTATATAGAATGGTGTCGTCTGCGTAGAGGTGGATCAGGGAATCGCCCGCAGCAAGAGCAACATCATTGATATATACAGAGAAAAGAGTCGGCCGAGAATTGAACCCTGTGGCACCCCCATAGAGACTGCCAGAGGACCGGACAGCATGCCCTCCGATTTGACACACTGAACTCTGTCTGCAAAGTAATTGGTGAACCAGGCAAGGCAGTCATCCGAAAAACCGAGGCTACTGAGTCTGCCGATAAGAATATGGTGATTGACAGAGTCGAAAGCCTTGGCAAGGTCGATGAAGACGGCTGCACAGTACTGTCTTTTATCGATGGCGGTTATGATATCGTTTAGTACCTTGAGTGTGGCTGAGGTGCACCCGTGACCGGCTCGGAAACCAGATTGCACAGCGGAGAAGGTACGGTGGGATTCGAGATGGTCAGTGACCTGTTTGTTGACTTGGCTTTCGAAGACCTTAGATAGGCAGGGCAGGATGGATATAGGTCTGTAACATGCCTGTGTCAACATTGTATTTTTTTTCAGAATTGGACTTAACAAATATTTTGTATTTGTTTTCATGAATTACTGATTATATTTTCTTGTTGGCACAACAAATGTGGCCATTGATTAAAATCTGTGGAGGCTGCTGAGGGGAAGACGGCTTATAATAATGGCTGGAGTGGAGCGAATGGAATGGCATCAAACACATGGAAAGCATGTGTTTGATGTATTTGATACCATTCCACTAATTTCACTCCAGCCATTACCACGAGCCCGTCCTCCCTAATTAAGATGCCACCAACCTCCTGTGATTCAAATGTAATACAATTTGAATTTCTTATCCACATTACAATGGTTTGAAATGCGGGCTTTTATTTTGAAGGTATTTTCATTACCATACGAAGTGACGCCATCATTTGTGTTGCTGGAAGAATACGAGTTGAGAAGGAAGGTAGTTAACTACTTGGATGCGAGCAGAGAAGAGGAGGGTATTGGAGAAGGTCTCGACGTTTTCAACATTTTTTTGGATGCCAACCGCTGTTAGATCTCATCGAAGAAGGTATCGACGTCACTACAGGTGCCTGCGAAGTTCTCGAATTTTCGTCTTCCCCATAGATTCCAGGTATGCTAACGAAATGCCTTTACATCTTTAAATATTTTTTGGGTCATACACAGTTCGGAGATCCACGCGTATACTTGGCAGGGGGGTAGCTCTGTCAGCCAACGCTAACATGAATTAGAAAGCAATTGCTAACGTTAGCCAGTTAAACCAGATATTATCCTCTCTGGCTAAACTCGGCTATTTTTGGAGTCCATGACAATGAACAAAGTCAGCTAAGTTTGGTTTAGTTATGATATACAAGGAGTTCAATGTGTCTTAAAAGGCTATGCCTTTACTGACTGCAGTTTATTAATTTGTCGGTTAATGGCTAATTTCTGTTAGCAAACAATACGTGTTATTCGGCGTTAGCCATTTAGCTACTCTAGCCAAGTCATTCTGGAAAAATACATGTAAATTATGCGTGTCCGTATTTCCGTTTTTCGCTCACGACGAACAAGCGCGTACTAGTATGTAAAAGTAGCATCCATAAATGAGCTAGCTTGCTAGCCCTGTTAGCTAGCAAACTAGTGGTTCGGCTTGATTACGGTAAACCTGGTTGGATTACTACTTTCTCCATCCTAATAATGATTTGCATAACTGTAGGTCACTCTGCAATGTAAATTGAGTTCCTTGAACGCTTTAGTTACCGTAACGTTAGATCTGGCATTTAGCCAAATAACTAATGTTGCGGATGGGGTATACTACGATCAGGGTTTTCTAAAGCTAGCCAGCTTCAGTTAGCTTCACATTCCGGCTCAGCAGGCTTCATACATACTACGACAGAGGCTATTGTACGTCTGCCTGCCGCCACTTTTGGACTTCAATGCAGCCGTTTTTTCTTTCTCTCGATATCAATACATTTCTGGGGAACAATTAAGCACCGTACCGTGATATGTTTTCAATTAAAAATAGTAAGAATAAACAAATGGTTTCATAGGAAAGAGCCATTTCTCAAGCAAGAATTTTGCTAGGACTTCCTGGGAGTGGTCTCAGTGAGGAGGGGCCACCCAACCTGGACTCAGGGGTAGACAACATAGTAAATGTAAATCCAGGATACTCAATTACCATATGTTGTGTATTAATTTGTGGATGCCCATCCAGTTCGTATGATATGTTAGGAATTGTAGTTCGTATGATATGTTACAAATTGCAATTTGTACCGTGTGTTATGAATTTCAATATGTTAAGAATTAGCTAAATGTATATGTTAAGTATTCCAATTTGTTGTGGCTAACATTAACTAGGCTAAGGGTTAGGAGATACTTTTGTGTGTTTTATATAGTGTATGTGGACACCCCTTCAATTTAGTGGAATCGGCTATTTCAGCCTTATCCGTTGCAGACGGGTATAAAATCAAGCGCACGGCCATGCAATCTCCATAAACAAACATTTGGCAGTAGAATGGCTTTACTGAAGAGCTCTGGGGCACCGTCATAGGATGCCACCTTTCCAACCAGTCAGTTTGTCAAATGTAAGTGCTGTTGTTGTGAAGTGGAAACGTCTAGGAGCCGTCCGAGCAGCCGCACACACTCCTAAGATCACCATGTGCAATGCCAAGCGTCGGCTGGAGTGGTCAAGTTTGTCGCCGTTGGACTCTGGAGCAGTGGAAATGCGTTCTCTGGTGTGATGAATCACGCTTCACCATCTGGCAATCCGACGGATGATTCTGAACCCTACCTGCTCAGATGCATAGTGCAAACTGTAAAGTTTGGTGCAGGAGAAATATTGTTCTGGGGCTGTTTTCATGGTTTGGGCCCCTTAGTTCCAGTGAAGGGAAATATTAATGCTACAGAAAACAATTACATTCTAGATGATTCTTTGCTTCCAATTTTATGGCAAATGTTTGGGGAAGGCATTTCCTGTTTCTGCATGACAACGCCCCCGTGCACAAAACAAGGTGTATATACAGAAATGTTGAGATCGGTGTGTGAGAACTTGACTGGCCTGCACAGAGCTCTGACTTAAATCAACTCTATCAAGTACCTTCGGGATGAATTGGAACACTGACTGTGAGCCAGGCCTAATAGCCCAACCTCACTAATGCTCTTGTGGCTGAATGGAAGCAAGTCCCCACAGCAATGTTCCAACATTTAGTGGAAAGCCTTCCTAGAGTAGTGGAGGCTGTTATAGCAGCAAAGGCGGGACCAGCTCTATATTAATGCCCTTGATTTTGGAATGAGATGTTTGACAAGCAGGTGTCCACATACTTTTGGTCATGTAGGTTAAAGGGGAAGGGTTGGCTAACATGCTGTCATCGCAAAGTAGCTTAAAAAGTAGGCTTGTAAGTAGCTGCTAAAGTTGTCCTTGATGAAATTCGAACACCCGTCCACCCTACTTTCGTTTGTGCCTTCTGTCTTATGCAACCAACATATCATACAATTTGTGGGTCTCTGATTTACATTTACCTTGTTACAGCTAGTCTGAGACCAGGCTGGGAAAACTAGCTTTTATTGGCAAAGAGGTTTGGCACTCTTTCTTACCTAGTTGTGTGTATGTACTGACATGTTAGTGTAACTAACGTGCTGGCGCATCGATCAATGTTTTTAAATGTATGTCAAATGTAAACTCTTCTCTTGCATGTATGTTTCTTTGTGTCATACCCCAGTAAGACAAGTTGTTGGCTAATGGGGCTCCTAATAAATAACAATTATTGGTCTACTAACTAATTTACTGCTTGGTGACGTCGCAAGGCAGGCCTAAACTCCATCCCACAAACTCTTCAAACGGCTCTTACAAAAAAAGGGAATTTTCATCATTTTTACAATTTTATTCCAACCTCATAGTGTGGAAATATATAAAACACAGAAATCAAGTTTTTGACTGCACTCATCCACATTTACTGAATTGGTTGAACAGTGTAGAAGAGAACCGCCCCTGATTGTTCTTTTCTTCCTCATTGGGAACAGAAAGAAATGCTGCTCAGGTGTTTTCCCACAATTATTTTATAACGTTTTACTGTGCGTTTCAAATGCATGCTATCATTACTAGACGTGATAGGTATTATAACATGACTATTCATCCCATTGTAATGTTTGATTAATCAAATATTTGAAGGTTAATTAACTGCACCTGCTGATTTGGCCTCTTTTTGGCATGCTCCTCAAGAAATGCTGGCGGCCATGACAGACGCAAGGTGTGAGTTGGCTTGGGGGGTGTGGTTTGAATTGGGGGTGTCCTTGCCACCACCAAGACACTCATCTGTTAGAACCTTTGTCACAGTTGGTTCCCCCCACTCAATCTTTTACTAATTTGCATTATGACGGAGGAAAAATTGCTCAACAGACGACCGACTCCACAAGGAGTCTCTAGAGCAGGATGGGCCGGTTAAAGCCGGTTAAAGACGATGCTAGGACAATTGTGCGCCGCCCCTATGGGACTCCCGGTCAAGGCCGGTAAATACACAGCCTGGGATCAAACCGCAGGCTGTAGTGACGCTTCAACACTGCGATGAAGTGCCTTAGGCCTCTGCGTCACTCGGGAGACACCCCCCCCCCACTCAATCTTAAAGAAATCTCCCACGGGTTGAGTTCAATAACTGCAAACGAGTGAGTGATGAGATGTCGGAGGAGGCTTTGAATAAGTCAGTAGCCTACAGAGTAATGTGAGACGAATGCAATGGCTGAATTTATGTGGATAGTTCAGAATAAGTGTTTTGATAACTTTTAAAGTAATAGTAACAGATCTATGTAGAATAAACCATTTTTTTTTACATAATATCATAGCAGTGTTCTGCTAATATAACAATGCACATTTCATCTTTCATTGTCATTCCCATCCAATACAGACACAGTGCTTATCAGCATTTTGTCTAGTGATAATGAGCAGAGGTTAAAGCCCCCAAAACATCCATGACTAACTTGTCTGGGGCCAAGGTAACCTCCATCTTTTTATGTAAGAAAGTCATTACCATCATGCTTTTAGTGAAATGGGCTCATTTTGTACCTCACATTAAACTGCAAGTTTGACCAATTCCAGTCCCATTGCTTAGGTCTGGGGTCCTCTTTTATATAGGACTAAGAAGCTCAGTTCTGGTGAATATATTTTTTTATTTTAAGGTCATTCTTACCACAAATGTATTAAAATTACCTCCAGAAATGGGGCCCAATAACATTGGTTTAAAGGATGTTTGAGGTATTTTTAACTTTGGACCATGCATATAGCCTATGCATGGTCTATATGATCAGATGTTATATTAGCGGTCAGCTGTAGCCCAACTGATGAATCATAGTGGCTATAAAATGTATATGGGCTCAAGCATGGGGTTTGCCCATCTGCATTTACCCCATTGGACACATCTTGATTGTTATTATAAATCGTATATTATTCATTCAATTTGTTTCTATTACAAAACCTTAATTTCCCTTCATAGATGACACCGTCCCTTTTTAAGAGCTCCGCGTGAAATGCTGGTCGTAAAACTGCATTTTATAAAAGGATGACGCGCGCGCAATTGAAGGAGTAGGGAAATAAACGTGGCAGCAATGTAATCGGATCCCGTCACTTTATTTACAGAGGTCAAAACTGGCAGAAATCGTAGCTTTGGAAAGTTACATCCTGCATGATAAAGTATAGGCTTTAAATTACTTTGCCAGCAGCTACACTACACCCCTCTGAGTTAACCGCTGCTGTGGTGAGCATTCTAGACTATTTTAATTCCGTTCACCTGAACATCTGCGTGTCATCAACAATCATGCATGACAGTTCAGTGCACACAGGGTAACAGAAATTAAAATATTTGGGAATATACATTGAGTATACTAAGCATTCGTTACACCTTCCTAATACTGCGTTGCATCTTGTAAAATTCCTACGTTCTCCCACGTCACTCCGCTCCGCCGCACCTCCACTGGCTTCCAGTTGATGCTCGCATCATCTCCAAGACCCTGGCGCTTGCCTACCGAGGAGCAACGGGAACTGCCTCTACTTACCTTCAGGCTATGCTCAAACCCTACATCCCAACCCGAGCACGCCGTTCTGCCACCTGGTCTCTTGTCCCTCCCACCCCTTCAGGAGGGCAGCTCCCGCTCAGTTCCGTCAAAGGTCTTCTCTGTCCTGACCCCCGAATGGTGGAACAAGCGTCCCCTAAAGTCAGGACAGCGGAGTCCCCACCCATCTTCTGAAAAAGCCTGAAACCCCTACCTCTTTGAAAATCACTGCTCGACAGGGACCTTGCAGATAATTAGGTGTGGGGTACAGAGATGAGGTAGTCATTCAGAAATCATGTTCAACACTATTGCACACAGTCTGTCCATGCAACATACTATGTGACTTGTTAAGCAAATGTTTACTCCTGAACTTATTTCGGCTTGCCATAACGGGGAAGAATACTTATTGACTCAAGGCATTTCAGCTTTTCATTTCTGAAATGAATTTGTAAAAACAATTTAACTTTGACATTGAGGTATTGTGTGTTGCCCTGTGACCCCCCCCCCCCCCAAAAAATATAGATTTCATCTGTTTTTAAATACAGGCTGTAACAACAAAATTAGCAACAAGTCATGGGGGTGAACTTTCTGAAAGCACTGTAGCCATTTTAAGATTAATTGTTTGTCGCTCTTAGGGCTGACCCCATTTGGTCGACCAATATTGATCTTTTTAGTCTCGCAGTGGAAACGGACCATGGAGTTGGTGGACTCACACCTTTTTAATTCATGGCCGCTTGCGCAGCTGAGTGGGAGCGCTTAATTATGTTGGGTGGAAATGTCCAACAGATCTCAACTCATTTAAAAGGAGGGAATTGCCACCAGCCGACCGCGCAACTTTCTCTCCCCCAGCTCCGTCTAATCCTGACATTGTGTGCAACCACAAATCAGCGTAAGTCCACCAAATCTATTATTTTTCATCTGAACTATCTGTTGCGCTCGAGAGCGGGCAATCGGTTATTGTTTTGTAGTTTATTAACATGGAGCGTGGCTTGGAGAGCACACTTTAACCCTGTTATATCAATGGACAATTATCACGGCCCTACAGATCATCATGGGACAATTATGCCATTAATATATGGTTAAAATGTAACGAAATTATATGTACATATGAAGATAAACCTGGAAGTATGAAACGTAATTTATTTGTTAAATTGATAATCATGAGATCAAACTGAGATTGATAATCATGAGATCAAACTGAGATTATAGATTGAATAATTGATAACTGATCGATTTTATTTGCGTTATCATGATTTTAATCTTTATGATCCTAAATGACTCAATCATCCTTCATATTGAGCTGAATTACTTAATTACATTAATAATGAATGATTGGACTTTTGTCATTTGGTGAATTTCATGTTATTCTGTTTCCTTTGTTATGCGGTACACAACTATCCAGGAAATAAACATGTATTTATGCCTCAGTTTCCTTTGTCACCTGTCTGTGACCTCCTTCACGATTGTCAGTCATCCTACCTGTCTGGCTACCCACACAGATTCCAAGGATCATTCAATGGTCCTTTGACCCAGATGATGACTGAAACTAAATACGGTGAAAGGGAGTTGGAGAAGGAAGAGTTGTCTCCACTGAAAGGGAGGCAAGATGAGGATAAAGATGAAGGGGAAAGTCCGGTGAAGAATAAAAGCTCCAGGAGCTAAGCCTAAAGCATCGACGAAGTCTTCATCCTCAAGCAGCGCCAGGAGAACCAGGCAACGAACGAGCAGACGATCACCTGGTTATCTTAAGGTTTATGTGGTGGAGTTGCCCCCACCAAAGGGCAAGGCTCAAAGCAGTGAAACAAGCTCAACGCATTGATTTTATTAAAACGTGTGTATGTTTAAAAATGTTCCCTAGTTGCTCTGGATTAGAACTTCTGCTAAATGGCAAAATGTTAACTTTTTTACGACTTTAGTACATTTTTGACACTAGAATAAATGTTTGACTCTTATCGACGCCATGTAGGCCGTTTTTCAAAGGAATTAGTTGGTTTTTGGGGCAGTCTTCCTCAAATGAAGTGGAGATGAGGCTCTTTGCAGAAGGGAGGAAATCTGAGTTCACTGGTCCTTAACTCGCAGCTCAGACACTTCATTCAGAATAAATTGAATTATCCCTGAGTAGCCTGCCCAGGAGCAGGTTAGTTCTGAAAGATTTTTTTTTTTTTTATAGAAATGTACCTGGCTAAAAGGTGAGCCACTTTCTTGGTACCGGTTATCTCGAGTTGAACTAATATGACCAAAGTTACCTCTCCAACTCCTCAAACCAGGTATGTAGTAGAGGGGCTCTTGCCCATGAACTTGAGAAAAGTTAGGTCGTCGTGACTGAACCGCAGTTGGCTTTTTTATCTCCCTTGTATCGTGTTCCACTGTCATTGGTTGTATTCTGTTATAATGCATAGTTAGTTATTTGTTCAAGTTCAGAATTCTAAATGGCTGTAATTTCTCTGGCTGTCAAAGAAACGCTGTTTTGGAAAATATAATTCCGAGCTAGTCATTGAAGTATTGTCCAGTTTATAAGGGAATCTGAACAACCCTTTAATTGGAACAAAATATGGAAAAAATATCCCATTGGCACCCTGTAATCTGAATCATCAATTTATGTTTCAAGTTTATTCACAGACTGTATTTAACACCAAGGAAACCTTTTAGGAAGAAATTGGCCCCAACTGTTCACTGTGCACTCTAAATCAGGTAGACTCATTCCTTCACATGATGGTGGGAGTGCCCTGTGCATAAAAACTTCCGGGATAAAGTTACAACATTAATTTCGAAGTGCATGAATGTAAATATTTAATGCTTTGAATCGACCATGTTAACGATGATCGCTCCTCGAGTCTCTGAATAAATCAGAAATGGCTCCTGCTGACAGGCAGCCCTGTGTTTTTAGATGGCACACAGCTCCAGAGTTCCTCAGTGAATACAGTTCCTATTAGAAGTTATAACACGAGACTTATTGACTCAATGGTGGCAGTCAAACAATTGAGGCCTGGACACACACTTGACTGTAAAATAATCTCTGCTAAAGCCCAGCATACAAATATATTTTGTTTGGGCTTTCTAAAATGATTTACCTAGGTTCATATTTTTATTTTTTTTTGCTTTCAGGCTAACTGGGAAGGGGTGGTTGGGGGCAGGGAAATCGTGCTCAAACATGACTGTACTGGCAGTCGGTGTGTTTCCGGTCCCCTATGTTGACTGTGTCACTGTTTTCTAGCCTGTGGGAACACTCACCTTTTACCTAGTTTACACCACGCCCTCCCCCATCCCTCTCTCCTCCCTGCTGTTCCACTCTGCCTGCTTGTTACATTTCCATCTGTGCTGGAGGATAGAGGGGTGAAGTGAAAAAAAAAAGGGAGCCTTTTGCTGTTTTGAAGTAGTTCTTGATATAATGGCGTAGAAGAACGAAGTTACACATTTTCTACTGACTGCGCTTGCATTAAAAATGTGAAACGTCCTGCAATTTTGTTTTTCATATTCTCTCTGTATCCATTATCCTCTCACATCCGGTGCCAATGTTTTTTTCTTTCTGAAGCAGTTGGCTACTGTAATCATTAAAACCATAAAACAACATCCCTTAGATCTCTCATTGAATAAATGTGACTAAGATATGGAAGGTTAAAGTGCTATCACAATAGATTAAGGTCTCATGCCTGCTGCTTTCAGTGCGATCAAACTGATATCAGTGATGAATTGAACCCGAGCCAACACTTCCTAGTGTTGAAACCCTCCATGTGCTGGCAGTCAGCGCTGAGCTAAACAGAAGGTGTTTTTTTGGGGGGGGGGGCACTCAGAGGGCTGCAGTGAAGTGATCAGAGCTGAGATTCACTGCTGTTAGTCCCTGGCATGGACACTCACTGCTGCATATGCCAGCTCTCTCCTATAGAACAGCAAGTTGGTTATAATTTTGCCAGTGATTTTTTTTTTTTTTTTTTTGTCACTGGCCTAGGGCAATTTTATAACTAATTTCATTTATCTACTCATTTTGCCTTAGGGTGGCGTGTCGTTGGACGTTTTATAATATATCTGATCATTGTTCCTGATCCTATGGGCCCTGGTCAAGTAGTGCACTATAGGGAGTAGTGTGAGGTGAGGGAATGTAAGGCATGGGGGAGGTGTGAGTTTGGAGAATTAATAGATACTGAATGTGACCTATAGGAATGTTTGTCAATGTTCCCTAGGCCATTATCGATATTTGTCGAGAGCAAAATCGATCCCTTTGGTGGAAAAATGGTGATCAGCTCAGAAGAGACACTCGTTCCACCACGTCAGTCAACATCCCAATCAACTTTTGTAGCATCAGTCTGAGTCTAGCCAATGTCCACTACGGCGATGGCCTTTGACAAATGACAGCCCAATAATTTATATTTTGTGATATCCAATTGGTACTTTAGTCTTGTCCCATCGCTGCAACTCCCTTACGCACTCGTGATAGGCAACGGTCGAGACCCGTGCGTCCCCCGAAACACTCTCCCCACACGGCTCGCTTAACCCGGAAGCCAGCTGCACCAATGTGTCGAAGACGCACTGTACAGCTGGCAACCGAAGTCAGCGTGCAAGCACCCGGCAGCCATAATGAGTCGCTTGAGCGCGACGGGACAAGGACATCCCAGCCGGCCAAACACTCCCCTAACCCGGACGGCGCTGGGCCAAATGTGTGCTCCCTCATGGGGGTCAAGGTCGCAACCGGCTGCGACACAGCCCGGGATGGAACCTGGATCTGTAGTGACGCCTCTAGCACTGCGATGTGTTGCCTTAGACCACTGCGCCACTCGGGAGGCCCCAGAAGTTCCAAGTTTTTTGTCACGTGCACAAATACAGTGAAATGCCTTTCTTGCACGCTCTTTCCCATCAATGCGTGGTAGAGCAAAAGCACACAATAGAAATAAGTACACGAGAAAGCAATTATATACAGGGTCTGTGCCAATGCCATATGTGACCAACCGGCTCGATTCGGTCTTATGTAGCAAATCTGAAATGGTTATTTACATTGGATAAAGTAGGAACTCTGCGCTAGAAAATGGCGTATCGCACACCACAGTTGAAGAACAATGGGAAAGTAATTCTGCTTTGGAAGTTGATAAACTTGTAAACCCACTTTTGAGAAAATGTCCCTTGAATGTTTTGGTTGACCTACTGGAGAGCTCTTTGTCTACAACATTCTGTATCGTTCACACTATAGAGGTTGACCGATTTTAATCGGAATGGCCGATTTTAATTTGGTGCCGATTTCAAGTTTTCATAACAATCGGAAATCTGTATTTTTGGGCGCCGATTTTTGCTGAATTTTTCTGTTTTTTTTTTACATCTTTTTATTTAATCTTTATTTAACTAGGCAAGTCAGTTAAGAACACATTCTTATTTTCAATGACGGCCTAGGAACGGTGGGTTAACTGCCTTGTTCAGGGGCGGTATAGTGGGAAATAGTCCTATAATAACGACAACCTAAAACTTCTTACCTGGGAATATTGAAGACTCATGTTAAAAGGAACCACCAGGTTTCATATGTTCTGAGCCGGGAACTTAAACGTTAGCTTTCTTACATAGCACATATTGCACTTTTACCTTCTCCAACACTTTGTTTTTGCATTATTTAAACCAAATTGAACAGGTTTCATTATTTACTTGAAGCTAAATAGATTTTATTGATGTATTATATTAAGTTAAAATAAGTATACATGGATGAACGCTTATCCCTCTGTCACGGATGCCATGGTTGCCCTTCGTTTGGAAATGAAATCCGGAGACGGGTGTTCTATACAACAGCCTTTGTTCTCTTTTCGACTCCCTCCACGAAATCAAACGCTTGCATTTTCTCCGTCTCCTAAGCTGTCATACTATGCTCCCACCAGGCGTTCAACTGATTTCGAAACTCAGTCCTCCAGACAGTGGAGAACGGTAGCGACATCACAATACTTTGATATCTTTATACAAACAACTGCTTTAGAAAGGATTACTGACACATACAGAGCAGCTCATGTGTCTAGACCGACGTGTGCTACGTGAAAGTTCACATGTTCCAGAAGGCAAAAAAACATTCTGATAAATATGATGTTGGCGTACAATTGCCTCACCTGTGAAGTAGTGATGCGCTACTTACGCCTAGTTTCCTGTCACATATTTGCAATGTGCAGGGGATACTGGAGTGGTAGGGGTAGGCGTGTATAGGGTTAAGGTGACTATGCATCCGATAAGTGGAGTAGCAGCAGTGCGTGTGTGTGAGCCAATGAAGTGAGTGCCAAGTCAGTGCCAAAACTAAAGAGTCAATGCAGATCCGTGTAGCCATTTTGTTAGCTATGTCTTATGGCTTGGGGATAGGAACTGTTCAGGAGCCTGTTGGTGTCAGACTTGTTGCTCTGGTACCGCTTCCTGGCCTTCCTTTCACACCGCACACTACCTAGCATGTTGGCAAAGCGACAGGCGTTCACATGATCCCCCATAATGGATTGGCGCTATCATTTTGACGTTGCTTTAATCCAATCGCTTATCTGAAAATAGCGTGGTGTTTCCATTGGACGAACCAGCCTTCAGTTATTGCACCACACAGTCCTCCCTAACCCATCTGTGGGCATTAATCTATTAGCAGCTGAGGCTGCTTGAATGCCCATCTTAAACTGGTTCATCTTTGAAGAGCAAAGCAAAGCCCTTTCCTTGTTTCTTAATGTCAGACAGGGTGCCTGGTCAGTCTGCCTTTAGTGATGGATGGGTAATACTTACTGTATTGAATGGGTAGGCAACTTCGGGATTTGGGGTAATTTCCTACTTACCCATAGTCAGAGTAACTCAGGGATGTTATTTATGTGTAGTCTGAGGAAGTTAAAGGAAACCTATCGTTAGCTTAGTGCAGTATCTGGTCGTCGGCGGTAACTACTTCACCAGCTCCTCTCTAGAGCAGAGAAATGGACTTTATAGCTGGAGGGTTGGTCATTTATCAATATTTTTGAAGTTCTGACATTTTTACTAATTATAAAAAAAATATTCTCTATCAACTTCCTCATTTTATGGACTACTTTTTGAATTCTGCCTGTGACTTTTTGTAAACAAAACTACCTTGAGGCAGCCAGCTGTTGCTTACTCTAGTAGCTAAAGTAGTTAGTTTGCTTATTGGTAAATCGTCATAACATTTTGATAAGTCATGTTGGGCTTTGAGGTAGAAACCTTTTTTTTTTTTTTTTTTTTTTTTTTTTTCCCGAGCCATATTTATTAAATCCACAAAGTGCTACGGAGGAACTTCTGCAGCTGGACGCTGAGCGAGCACGGAGGGAGACTGAATCAGCGGAACCAGTAGTCTAGCTTCCTGGAGTGGTGGCTAGGTCTGAAAGGGACTGGGGGATGCCAATCCATGGCAACTGACATTGAGTGTTTCTGCTACACAGAGTGGGACTTCATACTGCCATTGATTGTGAGGGCTTGATATCTCGGGCGAAAAAAGCGGCACACCCAATGACTAACAAACCAGACTTTTCTGCACTCCTCAATTGTTTAGAGAGACATTCTTCCATGTCCCAAAAATTAACTGGAAGAAGCAACCCAGACACGCCGGACTGACTGGACAGGTGTATATCGAGTAAGTTAAATTCTTCTTGTCCTAGCACACGTAACAAAATTATATATTGATAACTTTTGTATGTATAATTGCACTGATCAAAAAAAACAGTTTCTTGTTATTGGATTCATTTGTTTCTAGCTACTTATTTGTTCTGTCTATGCAGGCTGCTGTCGGACTGGGTGCTGAAGGAAGAGGGACTGGGACGAGGGAACAGAAAGTCTTCCCTTCATGTGTTTGTACCATTTGTCGCAAATATCGCTCTCCGACAGGAGTTTCCGTGGGATTCAAGGAGGTGGAGAATGTGGTGTAATTACAACAGGCCCATCAATGATTCGGCTTCACAGCCAGACATTGCCTAGCCATTTTTTATTTTGTTTTTATTGCATTGTTGACGGAATCTGCAAGTTAGCATTTCATTGTATACCATGCGTATCCTGTACATATGACTAAAACTTTAAACAATTTCAAGTCAATCTAAATGCTTTGAAGTGAACCAGTGTGTTTTGTTCTGTCATCAAAAATGATTTATTACTGAAGTGAACCAGTACATTGTGTGTTGCAGTTATGTCATCACATTAATAAATGCCATTTGCACCATTGTCTTTTTGTTAACTCTCCACTATAAGTGATTAATTACAGTATGCCACATGAGATGTAGTTGTGTATAAAATATAGCAGTCGGATCATTGTATCAGTGAAATTAGTACTTTAGGTAATTGGTTTATTGGTCAAATGCACATATTTAGCAGATGCTATTGCCGGTGTAGCAAAATGATTGTGTTCCTAGCTCCCAACGGGGCAGTAGTGTTTTATAATACACACGTCTAAAATAATGAAGTTAAGAAATAAATCAGTATGTGCAATATTGGAGTGGTCTTGACTAGAATAGTGTATACATATGAAATGAGTAAAACCAGTATGTAAATATTATTAAAGTGACCAATGATTCTATGTATATAGGGCAGCGGTGTTGAGTAACCAGATGGTAGCTGGCTAGTGGTGGCTATTTAAGTCTGACCTTGAGAGCTGGTTTTCCCAGCTTTGATGCACCTGTACTGAACTCTCCTTCTGGGTGATAGCGGGGTGAACAAGCCGTGGCTCGGTTGGTTGTTGTCCTTGATCTTTATGGCCTTCCTGTGACATCGGGTGCAGTAGGTGTCCTGGAGGGCAGGTAGTTTGCCCCCGGTGATGCGTTGTGCAGACCACACCACCCTCTGGAGAGCACTGCGGTTTGCGGGTGGTGCACTTGCTGTACCAGGCGGTGATACAGCCTGACATGATGCTCTCAATGGTGCATCTGTAAAATTTGTGAGGGTCTTAGGGGCAAGCCACATTTATTTTGCCTCCTGAGGTTGAAAAGGCGCTGTTGCACATTCTTCACCACTGTCTGCGGGTGGACCATTTCAGATTGTCAGTGATGTGTACGCCGAGGAACTTGAAGCCTTTCACCTTCTCTACTGCGGTCCCGTCGATGTGGAGAAGACCCACCAAAACATGGTCTTCAGTTGATGAACCAGCAAAGATGACAATTATTGATTTTGTTAAAAGCACAGGTCGCTGCACATAATGTACCATACACAATAGGTCATTCACATGAATTCAAACTCAAATATACAATAAAATAGGTATGACGGTGCTGTTATGTACAGTAGTAGCCTACAGTGAATGGATTTTGATATAGTGATAATGACCAGAAGCTAACAAATTGTTACATTGGAGTGTGTCCCAGGTCTAACCAGGGACTGATTTTAGACCTGGGATGCCAGGTGGGTGTAATTAATTATCAGGTGGAACCAAAGTTCCCTTTTAATATTTTCCGGCACAAATTTCTTGAAGTGCGTCTACTGTGAACACTGAGGTTGTACCCGATTTTAATTGACTGTTTTTACAGTGGCTAATGTGGCTATTGATCATAATGTAGGCCTACCAGAGTGGCCCAGCATTTTGTTATTTTTTTCGATTGAGAAAATGAATCCTGTAACATTTTAACATGGAAATAGGGTTTCTATCATTCAGCCTACAGTAACAGCCAATGTGTGGTGTTTGATGCAGGCCTACAGGCCATGAAACACGCAGGGCTTGACATTAACCTGTTTATCCACTTGTCCTTCAGACAAGGTGACTGAAAATGTTGTTTGATTCAGGAAACCATTTTACAAAATAAAATTTATTATTCCCATACCATTCTTACAGAGAATCAGACAAATTATGCTACCCTCTACCTATTAACTACTTAGCTTCTTCAAGGTGATCTCAAAATAGACCACTGCCCCTTTAAGACAACAAAAAGCTCTTTACCTGATTCACTTTTCAATGCGGGCTTTGAAATGTACAGGTTTTGTGCTCTTGACCTAAGCTATCACGCTCACCTTGCTGGCTACAAATTAACTATAACTGGGCAAATAACTCACTAACTAGCAAAGAATATGCGCACATGTGCACGCACACGTGGCTACAAGCATTTCTCGCTTTGATCTCAAAACAAGTGCATGAAAACTATGACAGCTCATGCTGTAAAACAGTCCAGTTCAAAGTGAATAGAACAAATCCATATATGGCAACGGTCTATTTGCATTTAGGTCTACTGCAGTTCTGATTTGTTTATCGTGCACCGGTCTGTGTAGAGTACGGGCCTGACAATGCAATGGAATGGTACTCCGATGCGTTCTGTCAACAACAACAGTTTTGTTTCGGTATGTTGCATTGAAAGTGCCTAATATTGCGTTGATTCGATCACAATTCCCACAGTGAAGGGAAACGTTGATAGTGTTAACTAACGGGGGAAACTGAACTTCACTCAACTTTTTAATCTTGTGCTTCTCTGTGCGGGCTGATTTTTCTTCTGCACGCCAGTCGCTGGCGAGCTGCGCACCCGCAAGCCTCTTAGAGGGAACATTGGGTGTAACCCTTGTCCTACATAGTGCATGAATATGGGTCCTTCTCATAAGTTGTGCACTATAAAGGGAATAGGGTGGCGTTTGGAACTCACCCCAAGTGTCATCTCACCTTAGGTTACAATGCAGCTTATCCGGAAATTCTCGTTTAGGTTTCACCTTGAAGACTGATGCAGGCTGCTAAAACATATTCAGGAATTGGGGGTGGGAACGTTATGGTAATTGCCACGTGTAGCAGAGAAATAACAACAAATAACACTATTGGTGTAACTAGCTAGCATGCTATGAAAGTTATGTGAGCACCATTTCAGTTAAAGATGCAATTTGCAGACATCACTAGAGAATAGAGAATGTAGAGAATCATTGTACCATCTAAACTGCTGTGAAATATTTTTTTAATAACCAAGAATATTGTTTGTTCAGATGTTTGAAGCTGGTGTACAAAACTGAAAGTAATTGATGCAAAAAAATGAAACGCATGAAAGCATAGAAATGGCGTATATAGAACAGATTTACTGCTTTTTAGACTTGCTTTCAGTTAGAAGACATATCTATAACTCACATTTCTATGTGAATTTGGTCAGGTCGCCCAAAAAGTGACATATTGCAGCTTTAAGATGCTGTAAGTCAGGGGAAAAATAATTATTTCAGAAAACGACTCCCAGCATACATGTCAAGAGATGAGTCTCAGCTAAAATCATGCCTATACAAGCTGTTGACATGTTGAGGGTTTGTCTGCATTTGTTGAAGTTTGTCTTTGTTTGGATAATTCCAGTGAAACTCTGTCGGATTCTAGACGTCATTAATATTTGGACACGGACATGATCAAATAGCTATAGCTATATTCGCTCTGTTATTATTTTAGCTAGCTAGCTATATGTCAATGCATTATTTAATTTGCGGCTGCAAATCCTGCATAGAAATACTGTAGAAGGATTTTAAGCTACGGTTATATATATGTGTAGCCTAACTATTGAAGTAATGGGCAAGTTTATTTTGCTCCGGGCCATGCAAAACGAATTTGCCTAAAACCTTAGTGGTCTAAACCATTCTTCTTGGGGGGAGCGGGGCTCTAAAATGCAAACATATGATGCAATTTTACGATTTATAAAATGGTCCCATTTTGATGCAGACAAAAAAAATAGACAAATTATCCAATGGATTATAATAATTTACTGATAAAAGGGAGGTGAAAAAAAACATTAGTCGTCACCCCCTATTTTAGTTTGCTCCATGGCTCAGGCAGCCAAGTGTCGCTGTAGCCAGAGACTGAAGAGGTTGGGGGGGGTGGTTTAATGAAAGTCAATGAACTAAGTAGACCAGACCCAGCTGCTATTACATTGGTGTCTACGGGAGTCCCACCCCGTTAAGTAGACTGAAACTGACAATGTTTTTCAACAGTAAACAGCCTGAGTGAACTCTCTTCATTTAGCCACCATCTTTGCTGAAGACCAAGATGATCTATTATATTGCTCAGCCCCGTTGCAACTCTTTGCAGGTGTTTCTGATTTATAAACAGAGTTCCTCTGTGAAGATGAGAACCTTCCAGAAGGACAACCATCTCTGCAGCAGTCCACCAATCAGGCCTTTATGGTAGAGTGGCCAGATGGAAGCCACTCCTCTGGTGAAGGCACATGACAGCCCCTTGGAGTTTGCCAAAGGGCACCTAAAGGACTCTGTCTATGAGAAACAGGATTCTCTGGTCTGATGAAACCAAGATCGAACTCTTTGGCCTGAATGCCAAGTGTCATTTCTTAAGGAAACCTACTGTGAAGCATGGTGGTGGCAGCATCATGCTGTTGGGATGTTTTTCAGCGGCAGGGACTGCAAGAGTAGTCTGGATCGAGGGAAATGTGAACAGCGCAAAGCACAGAGATCTGTGATGAAAACCTGCTCCAGAGCTTTCAGGACCTCCGACTAAGGTGAAGCTTCATCTTCCAACAGGTCAATGACCTTAAGCAGACAGCCAAGACAACGCAGGAGGGGCTTTGAGACAAGTCTCTGAATGTCCTTGAATGGCCCAGCCAGAGCCCAAACATCTCTGGAGAGACCTGAAAATAGCTGTGCAGCAACGCTCCCCATCCAACCTGGCAGAGCTTGAGAGGATCTGCAGAGAAGAATGGGAGAAACCCCCCAAATACAAGTATGCCAAGCTTGTGGCGTCATACCCAAGAAGACTTGAGGTTGTAATCGCTGCCAAAGTACTGAGTAAAGGGCCTAAATACTTATGTAATATTTAGTTTTTTAAATTTAAGTTTGCACACATTTCTAAAAACCTGTTTTTGCTTTGTCATTATGGGGTATTGTGTGGAGATTGATTGATAGATTTTTTTATAAAATCAATTTTAGTATAAGGCTGCGAAGTAACATTCCATGTAATTGAACTATTTAAGAGCGAGCACGTCTGATTATTTATACTTGTCAACTAATTATCAAGCGCTCGCTCTGATTATTTATACTTGTCAACTAATTATCAAGCTTTCGATCGGGTGATCGGCTGAGCTAGTTAAGGACGACATCAGCATTGTGAAATGTTTGGGAGCCCTTCCCGAGGAGAGGTTTGAGAACCACTGCTGTAAACTGTTTTGCGACGTGAACAAATCAGGCTAAACTCACCCATTTCCTCTCCTCGATTTTAAACTCGGTGTAGTTTTATTGATAATTGTGCGTACACGTGTAGGTTAAGGCAAAAGAGTTGTAGTTGGTATGGAAGATGGTCACTTAATATATATATATTTTTTCCCCCTGTCTCTATCTGCCCCTATTCTCTCTCTCTCTCTCTCTCTCTCTCTCTCTCTCTCTCTCTCTCTCTCTCTCTCTCTCTCTCTCTCTCTCTCTCTCTCTCTCTCTCAATCCCTTTTTCCAGGCATGGCTGAAGCCCACCAGGCCGTGGCCTTCCAGTTCACGGTGACTCCGGAAGGCATCGACCTGCAGCTGTCCCACCAGGCCCTCACGGAGATCTACCTCTCGGGCCTGCGCTCCTGGAAAAAGAAGTTAATCCGCCTCAAGGTACTGGATATGTCTGAGGGCCTGGTCTGTCTGTCTTTGATCTGTCTGGCTTTCTCTTTCGTTGGTGTGTGTGTCTCTCTGGCTAGCCCGAGTGTACATACTCCCAGATGAGCTTTCTGGGTCATGGCTGTTGGTCTTTATCGCCTGCTTATCTGTCTGTAAGGGGGACAAATTGCTCTGACTCGCTTAGACCTGACCTCCGCTAAGTGTAGACCCCAGGCTATCCCCTCAGAATATCTCTCCGGGTTATCGCTGTCTATCTTAACTGCCTTTCTGTACACCTGTCTGTCTGCCTCCCTTTTCCATCTATCTGTCTGTAAGCCTGTCTATTCTACTGCACTGCTACTTGACTACTACCTTTTTCTTTAAGATTGGTCTGTCTATGTCTTCCTCTCTATGCCTCCCTGTCTTCCTCTCTATGCCTCCCTGTCTTTCTCTCTCTGCCTCCCTGTCTTTCTCTCTCTGCCTCCCTGTCTTTCCTCTCTCTGCCTCCCTGTCTTCCTCTCTCTGCCTCTCTATGCCTCCGTCTGTCTGCCTCCCTGTCTGCTTTACTCTCTGTCTGTCGGTTAGAATTACATCACATGGTTTCTGCACAACAGCGTCCATACGTCATTCTACTGTGACATACCTCAGCTGTGTATAATAATCATATCAACACAAACAGCAGAGGGGGACATACTGCTCTGACACACTTAAACCTGACCTCTGCTGAACAGTATGTCATTTAACTTCAGTGCTGCTGAACAGTGTCATTTAACGTCAGTACTGCTAAACAGTATGTTATTTAACGTTACAGTGCTGCTGAACAGTGTCATTTAACGTCAGTACTGCTAAACAGTATGTTATTTAACGTTACAGTGCTGCTGAACAGTATGTCATTTAACGTCACAGTGCTGCTGAACAGTATGTCATTTAACGTCACAGTGCTGCTGAACAGTTTGTCATTTAACGTCACAGTGCTGCTGAACAGTATGTAATTTAACGTCACAGTGCTGCTGAACAATTTGTCATTTAACGTCACAGTGCTGCTGAACAGTTTGTCATTTAACGTCACAGTGCTGCTGAACAGTAGAGAGCTGGAATATGAACAGCCAGCAGCGTCACCTTTCTCTAATCTGTTTGCGGTAAACATGCCCTCCTCCGGGTGACCTCATTAGTAAACACACACCCGTTGGATTATATGCCGTGTTGACATGGCTGGGAAGGTGATTGCGTTTTGAATGGGTGCCGTATGCCGTTTATTAGGGCACGTAAAACCAAACTGATTCAAGTGTTTTTTTAACCTTTTTTCTTATCCATGAAGTCCCTCCCCTTTTCAGTTTGTTTTCTTCCTGTTGGGTGCCTTAATGATCAATCTCTTTTCCCCCTAATTCCCCAACAGAATGGTGTGATAACGGGGGTGTACCCGGCCAGTCCCTCCTCCTGGCTGTTCGTGGTCATCGCCATCCTGGCCACCATGTACATGCGCTCCGACCCCTCCATGGGGCTCATCGCCAAGATCCAGGAGCACCTACCGGTCAGGTAGCTAGCACCAGTCACCAACCGTGCACAGACACTCCGCTGTCCTCAAAGTCTACGAATATTGCTTAATTAAAGACGGGTATTGAAGTAAAATATTTCCCCCTTTTCTCAGATGTTCTCACCAAATCATTGAAATCCTTCTCTCTCTTTCTCACCCCCCCTCCTTTAACACTCTTTCATTCTCTAATGGAATGAACCCTTCCCAGTCAGTCTCTGAGTGCCCAGTGTCAGACGGTGGTGTCGGCGGTGCTGTTCAGCACGCTGCTCTGGTTCTCCCTCATCTTCACCATGCGCATGTGCCTGAAGCAGCTCCTCTCCTACCACCGCTGGATGTTCGAGCAGCGCGGCAAGATGTCCAACACCACCAAAGTCTGGGTGGTTGGTATCCCCCCCCCGCCCCTTGTTCATTACCTTCTCCTGTGTGTGTGTGTGTGTGTGTGTGTGTGTGTGTGTGTGTGTGTGTACACCGTGCATCTGTAGAGCACTCCTGCCACGTACCCACTCCTGGGGAGTCGTCAACAATTGAACATCACATCATTGTATTTGTCATATGCACAGAATACGGTGTAGTGTACATCGTACAATGAAATGCTTACTTGCAAGCTCAAGCTCTCCTCTAAAATTGTTTTGGGGGGTCTAAATGATCTTTCTATCTCCATTGCAATCAGTGTAAAAAGTGATTGGATAGATTGAGAAGAAATCACCTTGCTAGTTAGATTTAAAAGCTGTAGTATTTCAAGGTGGTCGTAGGAGAGCTGCATTTAGCCCCCACCCGGGACTCGGGCTGACTTTGTTTGTGTGTGTTACAGGCGCTGGTGCGGATCTTCTCGGGCAGACAGCCTCTCCTCTACAGCTACCAGGGCTCTCTGCCAAACCAGCCCGTGCCGGCCGTCAAAGACACGGTCAAGAGGGTGAGACGCTCTTCAATTCAATCTTTATTGTCCCAACAGGGAAATAAATTTAGACAGAAGATGCACCATATCTGCTCACCAGATATTCACGCTTGACAAAGACGAACCCAACGGCCTGAAACTATCTCCACTATGTACTGGTCTTGACGAGGAAAAAAGGGGAGGTTCTCTTTTGCACTGTTCAACCAATCCAATAAATGTGGAGGAGGAGTTAAGATGGAGTGTCGCTTTGTTAACATCCAAAAGCGGAAAGTTGCATCACAGGCTCTCTTTCCATTTCCCCTGAAAACCGGAACTTTCGGTTGTTGGGGACTCTGCAGAGGCTAGACAAAGACAAACGCAGGTTGGAAGTTGCCGTCATCTCTCCTTACGCTCGCTTGCTTTCGCTCCATCTCTTTCTCTACACCTCTTCTCTCTCTACATCTTTCTTACATCTCTCTCTCTCATCTCTCTCTCTGTCTACCTCTCTTTGCCCCTCCCTCAGTATTACTGAACCTCTAACACTCCATTGTACCTCCATCACACGTTAGCTCGATTCCCTCCGTGTATTCTGTTTTGTTGTATGTGGGATAATGTTCTGTGTCTACTGCACAGTGATGTATATAATAGAATATTGTTCGGTGTGTTTGTTCTTCTCTCTCTGTTTCTCTGCAGTATCTGGAGTCGGTGCGGCCGCTGATGACCCCTGATGAGTTTGAACGCATGACGTCGCTGGCCACTCAGTTTGAGAGCAGCCTGGGGAACCGGCTTCAGTGGTACCTCAAACTCAAGGCCCTCTGGGCTTCCAACTACGTAAGTAACCCCTTATATGTCGACTTTGGCTGTGGCTGTGTCCCAAAAAATGTAACGAGCCGTCAAATCCTTGCTTCCTCTGGCCTTCCTTATTGGAGGATTCTTGGATCCTCTCCTCCAATGAGCTTTAAGGGAGCAGGAGGTGAGACAAAAGAAAGGCGCTATGCACACGTAGAAATGACCTATTTTAATAGTCGAATGCTCATGAACAATGTAGATCTTTGTCGCAGGCCATTTTGAATTATTCATTGTAATGGATGTGCTGAGGGTGTGTGAGGGCTGTGGCCCCCTGGCCAGGATGTTGCGTGGTTGTGCCACAGAGGATTTCTATGGGGTGTATTCATTAGGGCAATTTGTAACAAAACATTTTGTCACGGATCAAGAAAACAACCGTTTTCAGATGGTACCTACCTTACCGTTGTCCATTTTGTGTCGACTGAACACGACCCTGGGGGTGTGTTGTTCCCTTTTAGGTGAGCGACTGGTGGGAGGAGTACATCTACCTGAGAGGACGGAGCCCTATCATGGTCAACAGCAACTACTACGGCATGGTACGTATCAACAAATCATCGACTACTCCCCATGTTCTGTCTCCTAATAGCGGAGGCGTGTTCAGTGAGGTGAAACGTTCACAACGTTGCAGGTAGAAATGTAACAAATAGAGCAAAGACGATTCCCTATTCTACTTGAACGATGACCGCTGTTTGGTCCATTTAACCTTCAACCCAACAAATGGGTGTGATCATTCTACAGGGGTCCCTGGATCGTACACTCAAACCGGTTGGATTAGAACGTTTATTTAGAAGGTCCAGTTTCGATTGATGCAACAGTCAGCATTTGATCTGGCCATGCTGATTTTTCACTGAACTATTTTTGCACAAACGCAGCCCTTACAAAGTTATGTCCTGAATGTGCCAGTTTATTTTTGGATGCAATGATCAGACATTCACAGAAGTAGCAACAGCATAACACAATCAACCAAACTGGAAAATGTAGGCTACATTTGTCCGAGCGCTAACTGAGGAAATATTGACGTAACACAAGCGGTCATATTTAGAGAACTCTCAGCTGACGGAAACCACAATATGAATGAGCTAATAGCTATTACTATTTATAATTCATCACATCACGGCTGAGCTTAACATTGATAAAATGTAGGAAAACACTTTCTAGAAATCAAAAGTAATCCAGCGATGGGTAGTTTGTGCGCGCCGCCATGTTTGTTTTTCACGTCAACCAAAGATAAGAGGAGACTAGATGAGTTTGGTCTGTTTGCAGTATCCATGTTGAAGGGGTGTGTAGTTTACTATCATTCACTTCCCTTCATTCACTTCCGGAAGTGTTCCCGAAAGATGAGTGAACCATTCCTTCACCTCATTATAACATATTTGGTCTGACAGACGTTTACGTGACACCCAGAATGCATTGTATAATGTCAACAAACATGGCGCCACACATAGCTGGCAAATAGCTTAGCATTAGCTCATTATAATCAGTACAACCTTCAAAAAAGTGTTTTACACACATCAATGGTGTCCATTACAATCTATGCAATTATCGTAATGCATTATTTGTCACCAGTACTTGAAAACATGTGAATAAAACTGTAAAACATTATGCTCCATACTTTATGCTACAGTAGACACGACAACACGATATACAGAAAATAAGGCACTTACTTTGATAGGAACACACACATGTCCAAAGTTTTTATTTATAAGGAAAACAACAATGGAGGCAATGCGAGCGCCAGCCAGAAAATGTGCCAGTTCGTGCAAGACTTCGCAAATGTCTGCATACTTGATGTGCGGAAGAAATGGGGAAGGGCTCTCCTCGACGAGGGAAGTTTTGTCTGGCTCCGTAAAGCCTCTATCATAAATTGTCTGCAACACTGAACTGGGCTATTTCTATGTGAATTAAGGAGGCGAAAAACAACCCTCAAAATTCAAACTGTCGTTAGAAAATACAACTTGTTAGAAAATAATTAGAAATTGACAAGTTGAAACACAGCCTATAGATAATTAGCAGGCATCGCGTGTTAAATGTCCCGTTGCGTAACAATCCCATTTTGGAACAGAGAGTGCATTCTGACATCACGTGCATAAAACAACTCGCGCTGGGGGCGACCGTTACAGATATTTGGAACTCACGTATGGAAAATTAAAACATATCTATTTCTCTATGGGTGACATTTTGGAAGCATAACAGTGGCACTACAGTCCAAAAGCACTTGATAAACTTGAAATGCTCTCAAATAAATCATTGCCTACCTTTAGTGGAAAAGGGGAAGGCGTTTCACATACTAATAGTATTCTCTGGTTTGCCACTTAGCAATGCTGATTTGCATTGTCAAAATGGCACCTCCTCCCTCTCTCACACGCACTCTCTCTCCCCAGGACTTCTTGTATGTGACGCCCACCCCCATCCAGGCTGCCAGAGCAGGCAACACCCTTCATGCCTTCCTCATGTACCGCAGGAAACTCAACAGAGAGGAGCTCAAGCCTGTGAGTTCAACAACCGGTCAACCTCCACCATTAGTGTGTGATAGGGGCTGAAGTTTAACCTGGGCCATATTCATTAGGGCACGCAATGGAAAAAGTTTTAAACCGTTTTATAATTATATATATATATAATTTTTTTTTTGTGGAAGTCCAGACAGCCCTCATTATTTCTGTCTGTTTTAATCCATTTTGATGCCCAATGAAAAACCCTGAGCCCTATGCATGAAAATACCATTGGCCTTTGAACATCATGCGTTGTTCAGTGAATACCATGTATAATTCATGAAAGTACTCCCTCGGTGGCTGCTGTGTGATCACGATAGGTTTGGTGCAACAATCAGAAAGCTTTATTTGACATCAAAACTAGGGGTGTGCCGAGTAGTCGGACAAAAGAGGTATCGTAACGGATATGGGCAATTTATGCAATTTATGATCCGAGTATTTTTATATACATTTTTTAAAATATCTGTAATCAGAATATATATATTTTTGGAGTACCCGCAAGCATATTTCTCATGTCAGTCAGTCAGAGTTTCTAAATCTGTCTGAGTCAGTCACATGCGTGGTCTAAATAACAATGGGCTAGTTGCCCTGTTTGTAAAGATAAGGGCGGGCTGTATGTTGATCCTGCTGCTCTGATTGGATAAAATGAAGCTGTATTCCTCCGCCCACTCGCTTCATAATTTCACCTGATCACTTTTCCTCGCATGTTTTCGGTCTGATCATTTAGATTGCTGCGGCCCGCTACTATGATAAATCCCATGGCGAGGACACTTGCTATCAATATACATAATATCTAACCAGATGGGCAAGGGTAGGGGAAATATGAAACGTTAGTGCCCATTCTGACTGAGTGGCTGCAAACTTGACACGCGCACACCTGCTCCTAATCTGCAGGGTTTTTTTTTGCAGTGAGAACGTGCAGGGAGGTATTTTGCCAACATCTATTTAGGCATATTAAAACACTTCAGTTTCTTCCGTTCTGACTATCAACTGACAACTTCCGGATTAGATTACGAATGCGAGTATGGCCATGTCGGCACACCCCTAATCAACAAGTCCTCTGAAGTCATTTTACATATGAGCAGGGGCCCGTACCAAGGTGTTGACATGTTTTCATAATGAGGTGTTTTTATTGCGAGTTCCTTTAAAATACGTACAGAAATAGGAGAGATGTGTTGAGTATGAACTCATTCCGTGTGTGTTTGTCTGTGTACATGTTGAGTGTGTGCTGGTGTGGACTGACCATGTTCATGTGTGTAAGCTGCATCAATCCACCCATCCAGTTTTTTTTAGCTCCTTCTGTGTGTAGAGGTTTGAAGTGTCCTTTGGTTTAATTTTCCAGTTTGTTTGAAACCCATTCCCTCTCATGGTCTCATACCATCCCCATCTCTCCTCCCGACCCCCACACTCTGTACCTTCCCTTGGCCTTTCTCTCTCTTTTCTTTTCCTGTCCTTCTCTCTCTGGTCTAAACTCTCGCTCTCTCTCGCTCCCTGGTCTGAACTCTCGCTCTCTCTCGTTCCCTGGTCTGAACTCTCGCTCTCTCTCGTTCCCTGGTCTGAACTCTCGCTCTCTCTCGCTCCCTGGTCTGAACTCTCGCACTCTCTCGCTCCCTGGTCTGAACTCTCGCACTCTCTCGCTCCCTGGTCTGAACTCTCGCTCTCTCTCGCTCCCTGCTCTGAACTCTCGCTATCTCTCGCTCCCTGCTCTGAACTCTCGCTCTCTCTCGCTCCCTGGTCTGAACTCTCGCTCTCTCTCGCTCCCTGGTCTGAACTCTCGCTCTCTCTCGCTCCCTGGTCTGAACTCTCGCCCTCTCTCGCTCCCTGGTCTGAACTCTCGCCCTCTCTCGCTCCCTGGTCTGAACTCTCGCTCTCTCTCGCTCCCTGGTCTGAACTCTCGCTCCCTGGTCTGAACGCTCGCTCCCTGGTCTGAACTCTCGCTCCCTGTTCTGAACTCTCGCTCCCTGTTCTGAACTCTCGCTCCCTGGTCTGAACGCTCGCTCCCTGGACTGAACGCTCGCTCCCTGGTCTGAACGCTCGCTCCCTGGTCTGAACGCTCACTCCCTGGTCTGAACGCTCGCTCTCTGGTCTGAACTCTCGCTCCCTGGTCTGAACTCTCGCTCCCTGGTCTGAACTCTCGCTCCCTGGTCTGAACTCTCGCTCCCTGGTCTGAACTCTCGCCCGCTCGCTCGCTCTCTGGTCTGAACTCTCGCCCGCTCGCTCGCTCTCTGGTCTGCACTCTCGCCCGCTCGCTCTCTGGTCTGCACTCTCGCCCGCTCGCTCTCTGGTCTGCACTCTCGCCCGCTCGCTCTCTGGTCTGCACTCTCGCCCGCTCGCTCTCTGGTCTGCACTCTCGCCCGCTCGCTCTCTGGTCTGCACTCTCGCCCGCTCGCTCTCTGGTCTGCACTCTCGCTCTCTGAACTCTCTCTTGCCCCCCCCCCTCTCCCTCTCCTCCTGTTCCTCCCCAGAGTCGTGTTCCAGGCACTGTCATTCCTCTGTGTGCAGCTCAGTGTGAGAGGATGTTCAACACCACACGCACTCCTGGAGAGGAGACCGGTAAACACACATGTAGAGTCATCTACATCAATACACACTTCTGAACACAGTACCTAAATGTACAAAGGACAATACAATACATGCCTCGTTTTCAAAGCACACATTAACACAGATCTATAGGCTTTACCGTACAAATGTGCAGTAAATATCAGTAGCCATTCAAATAAGACAGTGCTTTCCAAACTTTTTAACTAAAGCCCCCCTTTTGTCATGGAGGAACGGTTATTTGGAGAGGGTTGCCATACTGTACCATAACTGACTGGACATTTGCAGTAATGTGTGTATGGTCTCACTGACCATTTTGTGAAGAGAGGGGTGTTTGTACTTCACACAGTCACAAAATGTCCGCCACAACTGCTCTGTCATCTTTCACTGTCTCTCATCCGTCCTGTTTCCTAGTCTGTTGTCTGTGCCGTCACTCTGGAAAGGGCTTGCCTCTAACGGACTTCTCTTGTATCTATCCACTTTTATATTTGTTTTCGTTCACCTCTTTCCTTTTCACTATTCCCACCTGTTCTGTTCTTCCTCTCCTCTTTTCCCTTTCACTTGGTCCCTTGTTTTTTCCGTCTGTCGTCCCATTGTGTCCTCTCCTCTATCCTCCCCCATATTTCTTTGTTTTTTTCCCCCCCCCGGTTCCTCTATCGCTCAGTGGTTGTTGATGTCTTCGGTCCCTTGCTGTTCCTATCAGTTTGAGAGGATGTTTGACTCTTGTCGAATCCCCGGGACGATCACAGGTATTAACACTTCCTCAATACATGTAGGATGCGTCTCCTATGGCACCCTTTTCCCTATATAGTGTGCCACTTTTGACCAGGGTCCATGGGGAACAAGGTGCCATTTGGGACACACGTAGTATCCCTGTCCTTGTATCTCCCATGTGTTGTGACATCCCTCTGCAAAGTCCCCGCGGTGCCCACCACGCCCTTGCCCCGATTACAAACAGGAGCCCTTGTTTTATAAATCGGTCCAGTATTTTATAATTCCCCACCTGCGTGGTTTATGTTGACAATTACAACATATAGCCTGTTTTTATAGTGTTCTTCACTAGGTGTTGAAGCACTTGACTAGGAATTACTCACCAATTTGTTGTAGTGAAACAACATTTGAAAAGTTATCAACAAATCACTTGGATATATAGTACCAGTCAAAAGTTTGGACACACCTACTCATTCAATGGTTTTTCTTTATTTTTACTCTTAATAGAAGTGAAGACATCAAAACTATGAAATAACACATATGGAATCATGTAGTAACCAAAAACGTGTTAAACAAATCATAATATAGTTTAGATTTTAGATTCTTCAAAGATGACAGCTTTGCACACTCTTGGCATTCTCTCAATCAGCTTCATGAGGTAGTCACCTGGAATGCTTTTCCAACAGTCTTGAAGGAGTTCCCATATATGCTGAGCACTTATTGGCTGCTTTTCCTTCACTCTGTGGTCCAACTCATCCCAAACCATCTCAAATGGTTTGAGGTCGGGTGATTGTGGGGGCCAGGTCATCTGATGCAGCACTCCATCACCTGTCTTCTTGGTCAAATAGCCGTTATACAGGCTGGAGGTGTGTTTTGGGTCATTGTCCTGTTGAAAAACAAATGATAGTCCCACTAAGTGCAAACCAGATGGGTTGGTGTATTGCTGCAGAATGCTGTGGTGGCCATGCTGGTTAAGTGTGCCTTGAATTCTAAATAAATCACTAAAATTGTCACCAGCAAAGCACCATCACACCTCCTCCTGCGGAGATCATCCGTTCACCTACTGTGCGTCTCACAAAGACACAGCTGTGTAACCAACAATCTCACATTTGGACTCATCAGACCAAAGGACAGATTTCCACTGGTCTAATGTCTATTGCTCGTGTTTCTTGGCCCAAGCAAGTCTCTTCTGATTATTGATGTCCTTTAGTAGTGGTTTCTTTGCAGCAATTCGACCATCAAGGCCTGATTCACTCAGTTGATGTTGAGATGTGTCTGTTACTTGAACTCTGTGAAGCATTTATTTGGGCTGCAATCTGAGGTGCAGTTAATTGCCGATTCACTGAGGTGGGTAACTCTAATGAACTTATCCTCTGCAGCAGAGGTAACTCTGGGTCTTCCTTTTCTGTGGCGGTCTTCATGAGAGCCAGTTTCATCATAGACCATAGACTTTGTCTTTTACTAAATAGGGCTGTCTTCTGTATACCACCCCTACCCTGTCACAACACAACTGATTGGCTCAAACACATTAAGAAGGAAAGAAATTCCACAAATAAACTTTTAACAAGGCACACCTGTTAATTGAAATGCATTCCAGGTGACTACCTCATTAAGCTGGTTGAGAGAATGCAATTTGTCATCAAGGCAAAGGGTGGCTACTTTGAAGAATCTAAAATCTAAATTATATTTTGATTTGTTTAACACTTTGTTGGTTACTACATGATTTCATATGTGTTATTTCAGAGTTTTGATGGCTTCACTATTATCCTACAATGTAGAAAATAGTAAAAATAAATAAAAACCCTTGAATGAGTAGGTGTGTCAAGTTTTGACTGGTACTGTAATTTAAAGCTGATTTTAGGGACTTTAATTCATGGTGGGAATTATTTGCTACTGGACGGTTTGGTACCACTTAATTTCCCTTCGCTAAATACACACTCTCAAACCAAATCTTTCTATTGATTTGAGCTGAAACTACTTTAAGAACTTGCAGATGTAAGCGCCCTCCAATGACCAGCATTTGAGACCTGTATCATTGCTTTGTCATGACTATAAAATATTGACATGTCCCCTATTCTGGCAATTTTGTTTCGCATGTCATCAATCTTATTTTCCAGCCAGCAAACACTGTGGGCAAGTGGCGCTTTTGACATTGGCATTACTGATATTAATATAGGTCCTGTATTATGGTTACATGGTGGTAATGTTGAAAACTCTCTTGTCTGCAGCTGGTCCTGTAGTTTCTAGTCAGTCACTCTCCTTCCTCTGTAGGCTGTCAGTCTCCCTCCCTTTCTGCTCCCTCTGCCCCATGTCCATCTGCTCCAAGGCATCTGTACCATATTTAACTCTCTCTCTTCCCTCCCACTTTCTGTCTCTCTCCCTTCTCTCTTTCCCTCTTTCTGTTGTGTAGACACGGTGCAGCACTGGCAGGACAGTGACTATGTGGCGGTGTACCATCGGGGGCGCTACTTCCGTCTGAGGATGTACTCGTCGAGCCGGCCGCTGTCACCACGCGAGATCGAGTCGCAGCTCCAGAGGATCCTGGATGACCCGTCGCCCCCCTCCCCGGGAGAGGAGAAGCTCGGGGCCCTGACGGCTGGAGACAGGTGAGTCATGGATGTTTTGGTAAAATATACAGTCATCTGATTGATAGCAGGGGCTCAAAAAAAATATCTGGGTTGTGTTCAGTAGGGAACACCGTAGCAAAACCGGAAAATGACAAATCTGTGTTCTGGTAGTACCTCTCCGTTTCACTCTGTCTGGAAACGTTTTCCACCTACTGAACATGACCCAGGTCTGTGCCTGGCTGTACCTGTCCTCCTAAGCAATAAATTTTGTTTCTCAGAATTCCCTGGGCCAAGGCCAGGAAGGAATACTTCAGCTTGGGTGTGAACAAGCGGTCACTCGACTGCATCGAGAAAGCAGCGTTCTTTGTGACCTTGGACGATGACGAGCAAGGCATGATGGGAGAAGACCCAGCTGCTAGTCTGGACCGTTACGCGAAGTCCCTGCTCCACGGGAAGTGTTACGACAGGTAAGTCATCCAGACTAATGGTAGTCACGACATTACGACATAGTTACCTTTAAAAAAAAAAAAAAGCTTATTTCCAACCATAGAGATGGATAGAGGGCACACTTGCCACAAAACCTGTTTCATTCATTCTTTTCCTTTAATACCCCAATGAAATAAGGTATATCCTCCTCAATCACTCCCATGGTTCTACCCTTGTCGGAGTTGGCGCCGGTTATCAAAGTTGTGCACACTGTCGTTTCTTTTTGCCAGGTGGTTTGACAAGTCATTCTCCGTTGTGATCTATAAAAACGGGAAGATCGGTCTGAATGCTGAGCACTCATGGGCCGATGCACCGGTGGTAGCACACTTATGGGAGGTAAGACATAACATACAGTGCCTTTGGAAAGTATTCAGGCCCCCTTGTCTTTTTCCACATTTTGTTACGTTATAGCCTTATTCTAAAATTGATTCAATATTTTTTTTCCCGTCCGCAATGTACACGAAATACCCCATAACGACAAAGCAAAAACAGATTTTTGGATAATGTTGCCAATTTATTACACAAAAAAAAGTAAAATATCACATTTACGTAAGTATTCAGACCCTTTACTCAGTACTTTGTTGAAGCTCCTTTGGCAGCAATTACAGCCTTGAGTCTTGTCATACCTGTATTTGGGCAGTTTCTCTCATTCTTCTCTGCAGATCCTCTCAAGCTCTGTCAGGTTGAATGGGGAGCGTTGCTGCACAGCTATTTTAAAGTCTCTCCAGAGATGTTCGATCGGTTTCAAGTCCGGGCTCTGGCTGGACCACTCAAGGACATTCAGAGACTTGTCCCGAAGCCACTCCTGCGTTGTCTTGGTTGTGTGATTAGGGTCATTGTCCTGTTGGAAGGTGAACCTTCGACCCAGTCTGAGGTCCTGAGCGCTCTGGAGCAGATTTTTTTATCAAGGATCTCTCTGTGCCTTTGCTCAGTTCATCTTTGCCTCAAACCTGATTAGTCACCCAGTCCCTGCCGCTGAAAAACATCCTCACAGCATGATGACGCCACCACCATGCTTCACCGTGCGGTGAATTTAATCCATTTCAGAATAAGGCTGTAATGTGACAACGTGGAAAAAGTTAAGGGGTCTGAATACTTTCCGATGGCACTGTATAACTATAAATGTATGAATATACAGAAAAATTAGCAGACCTCTTAGGGTAAGAGTCACATTTTTTTTAAATAAATATATTCCAAATGTATGTACAATGTATATACCAGGGGTACTCAAGTCTTACTCTACGAGGTCCAGAGCCTGCTGGTTTTCTGTTTTACCTGATAATTAATTGCACACACCTGGTGTCCCAGGTCTAAATCAGTCCCTGATTAGAGGGAAACAATAAAAAAAATGCGGTGGAACTGGTTTCGAGGTCCAGAGTTGATTTTAAGGGATATATAGATAAATAACCTGTACTGAGTAAATAAGTGAATTCATGTATTTTTCTCAGCTAATTGTCTGTCTGTTTTCAGTATGTGTTGGCCACAGACAGTTTCCAGCTGGGGTACAATGACGAGGGCCATTGTAAGGGAGAGGTGGATGCCTCTCTACCCCGACCTCAGAGACTGAGCTGGGACATCGCCCCAGAGGTGAACCACCCATCCATCCTTCCTTTCATTTATTCACCCATCCATTTATCTGTCTATTATTTGAGTTATCCGTTCTCTTCTTTTAATTATCCATTCACCTCATTTGAAAATCTCTCATTGCCTATAGGAATATTTTCTGGACATTGTAATACCCATGTTTTTAATCGTTCATTTCATAACGCGTCAAGCATGCATAAGACGAATGTGTAATTCCAATGAGAACACAAGTGATCTTCCCATCAGTGTATATACATGTACATCTCAATGGCCATGCGCTAAACTCTTCATCTCACACCCAGTGTTCTTAAGATCCAGTGTTGCCTTTTCCCCTCCTCTCTCTGTCCCAGTGTCAGGAGCAGATTTCCCAGTCTCTGGCGGTGGCCCAGGCCCTGGCCGACGATGTGGACTTCCACGTCTTCTCTTTCCGGGACTTTGGCAAGGGCACGATCAAGAAGTGCCGCATCAGTCCTGACGCCTACATCCAGCTGGCCCTTCAGCTGGCCTACTACAGGGTGAGGGGGCAGCTCAAAGCGGACAGGAACATTTATACACCTACACACACACTTGTTTATTTTTTTTGTGGGGGGTTGACCCATACACTATGTAGCTTAGTACGGTTTCAATGTAGCACCAATCGGTCAATCAAATTTAACATAGGATGTAAACCAAAGTAAATGAGCACAAAACAAAACCCCCACTGCTCATTGCTCAAACATGATTAATTCTGTTGCCTCCTTACAATCTCTAACCCCATCCTTCTCCCCCACTCCCCTCTCAGGACAGGGGCATGTTCTGTCTGACCTACGAGGCCTCCATGACCCGTCTGTTTAGGGAGGGCCGGACAGAGACTGTGCGCTCCTGCTCCAATGAAAGCTGCGCCTTCATCAAAGCCCTGGAGGGAGGAGAGGTAGGGAGCATGGGATCTTACTCGGAATACTTTCTCATAAAACGTATCCTATTGTTCTCCCTCATCTCTCTCGCTCTCTTTACCCTTTTCTCTCTCTGTCCCGCTCGCTCTCCCCCCTCTAATGTCCACCAGGGGGTAGAGGTGTGCAGGAGACTTCTCCGCCAAGCCTCAGAGAAGCACCAGAACCTGTACAAGCATGCCATGACCGGCGCCGGCATCGACAGGCACCTCTTCTGTCTCTACGTGGTCTCCAAATACCTTGGGGTGGACTCTCCCTTCCTGAAAGAGGTGTGTTTTTTGGCGTCTTGCTTTTCTGTAATAAAATGTTGATTCCATACGACTGACTCGTGCCTCTGTTCTTTTTTTTAAGCAGTTCAGTCTTACACAAATAAATAATTTATTTTTATATAATAATTCTATTATATATATATAATATATATATATATATATATATATATATACCATATTAATTTGGTAGTAGTCAGAAACACCTTTTGTGCAACCGACTTCGTTACAACAACGTTGTTTTATGTACAGTATTATAAACCGGGTAGTGTGGTTCCTGGATGCTGATAGGCTTAAACAGCATTTCAGCAGTGTGTATAACGGACAATATACCACAGGTATGACCCAAAAATACTTGTTACCTGTTATATTTATGCTGGAAACCAACCAGTTTTATAATAGCAATAAGGCACCTCAGGGTTTGCGTTGTGCCTAAGAACAGCCCTTAGCCGTGGTATATACCACGCCTCCTCAAGCCTTATTACTTGATCAAACATGGCTGATGTTATAATTATCTCTGTGGTGACGTGTCTAGCTTAGTGGAGTAACAACACTGTCCCTGCCTGTGTTGTTCCAGGTGCTGTCCGAGCCATGGCATCTCTCCACCAGTCAGACTCCTGTCCAGCAGGTGGAGCTGTTTGACATGGTCAACCACCCAGAGTACATCTCCTGTGGCGGAGGCTTTGGCCCGGTCAGTACCTCTCGGTCTCTATCTTTTAATTGCGTAACTTGGTGGAATAACAGAATGCTTCCAACATAAGAACATCATTTGTCAACGAGCATATCATCTCAACTTGGAGAAAGATTGTGTTCCATGCAGAAGCCTCCATGCGCAAGGCATGTTATAGCATATGCCAACCTACTCCATTGTAATAGACCGGTATACTGTAGCTGTGTTGTGGTGCAGAGCTGTGCTTCAAGAGAGCGAAGTATGTACTTGTCTTTCCTAGGTGGCAGACGATGGTTACGGGGTGTCCTACACCATCATGGGAGAGAACATGATGAACTTTCACATCTCCTGCAAGCACTCCTGCCCACAGACTGTGAGTACCACTGATCGGTCCACAGGGAGGATCTTCGCACCACATGTTCAAACCTAAACGATGCCCTCGTTTATTCATTTCCTAAGCTAATTGAGAATATTTGTTTTGAGCTTGATTAACGGGATACATATTTTGGCTAAGCAAACAATTCTTGGGACTAGTCTTTCTCTTGCTGATTTATTCTGTCTCTCTTAGAGTTCCCACAAGTATGGAGGTCAGATCAGGCAGGCCTTGCAGGACATGCTTCAGCTACTCTGCCCAGACCAAAGAGAACCCTCTAGAACAGACCAGAGCCAGACCAAGAAGGACCTGTAGATCTGGAGAGGAGAATCAGAACCAGGGGGGGAGGAGGAGAGGAGAAGAGAAGGTGGTTGTGATAATTTGATGGTGAGTGTCGGAAGAACGTTGGGATGATGTCAATGAGCGTTATAGGGGGAGACTGCCGTTTTTAGTCTGTGTTTGTGGTTTAAGGTGGATGGGTTAGGTGATTGAAGGATCAGTATCTATGAAAAAACAAATTGGATGAAAACCTAACTTTTCTTTTTTGAACATGAATTTATAAAATCGTGAAGGAGGGATATGGATATATAGTTAAATCCTTAAACCTTTTTATTTGTATTTTTGACTGTATATGATTTCTGGTCTAACTTTACAATAAGTGTCCCTAATAGTATAGCACTTACAAAAACAGTGTAATAAATTACTGTGGGTACACATGGTTAGTGACGTTCTCAATTTCAAAGTATTTACAAGTATCTCAAAAATAATTTGCACGAGAGGTTCAGCCACAATTTATTTGCGTTTGTGTAATTACAAATATTACGATTTTTAAACGACCGCAAACAAGCCTGACTTTTGGAAGTACTCAAAAAATGCAGTACATGGGCCTGCACTGCAATAACATTGTACCTGCCTATGTAACTACCATAGATGGTCATTAGGGACACTTATTGTAAAGTGGGACCTAACTTCTAAAGCATTAATAATGTTTTACTTGAATGCAGTGCCCGAACCTTGACCATTACTTCGGAACACAAGTTAGAACCACATTGACCAAATGATAAGGCCCTATGTTTTGCGCACTCATGTGTCATAGCGAGATTTGAACCTGTATTTGAAGCCTTATCCAGAAATGAGAATTGCACCAGAAATGAAAGCTATTGTCTGAGGATGATGCTGGATCATCTGACATATAAAAAGAAAAAGTGGACAGTTTGATGTTAAAAGCTTAAAATAAAAGGCTAAAAATCCAAGCGTGTCACGTTTTTGCAAAACACGGGGCCCTTCAAATAAGCTCTCATTATGACGTGACTATGGTCCATTGTAAAACAAAATATATAATACAAACAAAAACATTTGGCATTCGAAGTTGAGTTAACTATTTGTGCAATGTGTCATTTTAATTGCAATATTATGTTTCCTAGCACACAGTGCAAAGTTCACTTTTGATTTCAAAAGTGAAGTGTTTTTTATTTTCTGCTCCAATTGGTTCAAAAGGCACAACAATGCAAATAACATGGCATTTGTTTTATACAATTTTTCTCATCCATGTTGATGGTAGAGGTTTTCTCCTCAGGTTACAAAATGTCAATATGTAAAGAAAGGGTGGAAATGCAAGTCCTGCAACACTACTGGCGTGGCGCTATTAACGCACAGCACAGTTTAATTGGCATCATCATGGCAAGTATTGTTTTTAGTGGGACTTTGCTTCTCGCTACGGTCTTTGGGCTGTGAAGCAACTGCTCGTAGAAAATTCAACAATTTTGAACCAAACAAACAAACAAACTCTGTGGACCCGGAAACACCAGGGTCTCCTAGCTAAATCGTCTTCATATTTAACTCTGGTTTGCAGAGTAACACATGATTGTACTATGGTGTATGTTGCTAGATCGTTACTGCACTGTCCAGGGGGCTTTTTACTTTCACACGGTGGTGAAATGACGTTGGTTTATTCTGCTCTCTTCCCCCAATGATTCTAACCCTTTATAAAGCCATTTTATAAAAGCAATAAGTCCACTTCGACCCCTGGTATCTTTCTTTTAACAGTAGGAATTCTTATCCTCTAAGAAATCAAACTAGTTTTGTTCGGAGTATCCATTTGAATGATACGGTCCATGCAATGTTGGATATGTTTGGCAGAACCTAATGTTGTTTTTATATATTCAAATATTTGACAGTTTTTCCATGACTAGGGTGGGTGTATTACAGTAGCTGGGCTCTTTTCTGAATTCACCAAGTCATTTCACTACCAAATGTAAACCTCTGCTGGGTAATGACGCTTTTTCTTTGTACATTTAAGTTCTGTTTCAGCAAGCCAATTTAATTTCTTTTGGAGGTTTGCGTTAGTGCGTCTTTCTCTTTCTGTCCATCGGCCTGATTTAAATAGAATGATTCAACGGCCAGTACATTTTACCAGTGGCACAATTTGTGTACAAAATTGTATTTTTTTTTTTCATTCATAATGTATGTGTATGTACATATACATGTATGTACTCGTTTTCCTTGTGTTTGCTGGCTCTTTTCTCACTCCAGATCAACCACTGAACAGCTGAGCGTGTCACAATATTCTTAAGCATTCTTTTATTTCTTAAATGTAATGGAAAAACAAAAACGTATGAATTTTCTATTTTATTAAAAAGAGATTCAGTCACACTTTTTGTGTCAGTTTCTGTCACAGTTATGCATGTGTTCCTTCCTCTTCCTATTGGGTTATGATTAGTATTTCATTGTTCATCACTGCTGTATATACATATATATATATATTAGTGGCTATTTATGAAGGGCTGAATCCTAATTTGAGATCTGGCGCTTCTCTCATATTAACATTAATGGATTTGTGTGAAAAAATTTATCATTTCTATTTTCCATGTAAATGGCATGTTATAGAAGCGTCCAGGCACTTTTTGTGATTTCAGTTGCTTTTTAGAAACCTACCCCACCACCAATAGACTTCCGAGACTATGGGAAACGAGAAGGCATGCACAAGGAAAATTACAATCTCTTTCCCATCCACAGGAGTCTTAGTGGGGGAAGGAGCTGTAACACTTTCTCTTTACCTATTGGCGACACAAACTGGTAAACCGTCATGCTATCAGTGGGCTATTATCCAACATACTTGTGACTTATTAGTTTGCTTGCTGAAAGCAAAAACACTACTGTTATTTGCCAAAGTAGGTAGTTGGGTTTATATTTAAATCTTTGGTTTGACATCCTTGCACTATAGGGGTAAAAACTGATGACCCTCCTATAGTTCCAAAATTGGTTCTAAGTAGCACCAAAAAGGTTCCTACTTAGAACCCTCTTGTGATGGGTCTACATAAAACCTGAATCGGAGCCCCAGTCTTACATGTGGTACAGTTGACTCCAGCGTCCTTGTCATGGCCACAGTTGGGCTTTCCCCCAGCTTGAGTGAGGGCACTTTGTGAGATATACCTCACTTGCCTTGCAAAACCACGTTGCCTAAAAGGATCAGGGTCGAAGTAGGCCTGAGTCTTGGTCGAGAGGGTGGATCAACAGCCCAGCTGCCTACACACCACCTGGTGGTGAAGGTCCCAGATGTCATTTTGACGGTGTTGGAGGGTGGCACTGCATCGGATTATGGTATTGTCCTCTTTAGGTATAATGCCGGGAGCCGCTTGTGGATTTGACAGCTCTAATGCAGTTCAACCTCCCACACCGTCAAAGCATCAGCTATGTGGATCTGATTGAATTGGGCCCTAAGGTATTGTGAGAAGGGTGCAGGGTGAAATAATGCTTAAACCTGAATTCCCACTTTGCATGTTGAAATATACAGACACTGTAAGCAATGAGAAAAAGCTTTGAGGTATGCCTCAAATAGAAATGTAAGTTCAATGAATGACCACGTTTTACTTGATACATTTGTGCACGTTTGTCCCAGTCTTTCTCATCATTACTCCTATATCTCACCAAGTGGAGCCACCACTTTCAGTTGAAGTCGAAGTTTACATACACTTTAGCCAAATACATTTAAACTCAGTTTTCCAAGTAAAGATTCCCTGTCTTAGGTCAGTTAGGATCACAACTTTATTTTAAGAATGTGATATGTCAGAATAATAGTAGAGAGTGATTTATTTCAGCTTTTATTTCTTTCATCACATTCCCAGTGGGTCAGAAGTTTACATACACTCAATTAGTATTTGGTAGCATTGGGCTCAGGGGCAGTGTTTGGAAGTTCGGATAAATGACGTGCCCAAAGTAAACAGCCTGTTATTCAGGCCCAGAGGCTAGGATATGCATATAATTGGTAGCATTGGATAGAAAACACTCGAAGTTTCTAAAACAGAACTGATATGGCAGGCGAAAACCCGAGGAAAATCCATCCCCAAATGTTTGTTTTTTTAGGTCACAGTCCATTTCAGCGCTTGTCTATGGGATATACAAATAAATAGCTCCCAGATTGCAGTTCCTATGGCTTCCACTAGATGTCAAGTCTTTAGAAAGGGTTTCAGGCTTGTTTTTTGACAAATGAATTAGGGCACGCACCTCGTTATTTATCTCCGGTATTGAACATACTACATTCCGTCTTAAATTGTATAGTTTATTTACATATTGGGGTACCTGAGGATTGATTAGAAATGTTTGACTTGTTTGGACAAAGTTTATTGGTAACTTTTCAGATTCCTTTATCTGCATGTTGAACGGGTGGATTACTGAATCAAACGTGCCAAATAAACTGACCTTTTTGGGATATAAAGAAGGACTTTATCGAACAAAACAACCATTAGTTGTGAAGCTGGACCCTTAGGATTGGAAACAGAGGAAGATCTTCAAAGGTAAGTGATTTATTTTATTGCTATTTCTTATTTTTGTGACGCCTCTGCTGGTTTGGTGTGCGGGACGCTGTCCTCAGATAATCGCATGATATTTTTTGCCATAAAACCTTTTTGAAATAATCTGAGAACGTGGTTGGATTAACAAGAAGTTAATCTTTTAAATGATGTAGGACACTTGTATGTTCATGAATATTTAATATTACAATTTTGTCATTTGAATTTGGCGCGCTCCAGCTTCACCGGATGTTGTCGATTTTGATCCCGGTAATGGGATCCGTGCACTAAGAGGTTTTAAATTGTTTAACTTGGGTTAAACATTTCGGGTAGCCTTCCGCAAGCTTCCCACAATAAGTTGGGTGAATTTTGGCCCATTCCTGGTGTAACTGATAACTGAGTCAGGTTTGTAGGCCTCCTTGCTCACACACCCTTTTTCAGTTCTGCCCACATATTTTCTATAGGATTGAGGTCAGGGCTTTGTGATGGCCACTCCAATACCTTAACTTGGTTGTCCTGAAGCCATTTTGCCACAACTTTGGAAGTATGCTTGGGGTCATTGTCCATTTGGAAGACCCATTTGCGACCAAGCTTTAACTGAGGTCTTGAGATGTTGCTTCAATATATCCACATAATTTTCTTTCCGCATGATGCCATCTATTTTGTGAAGTTTACCAGTCCCTCCTGCAGCAAACCACCCCACAACATGATGCTGCCACCCCCGTGCTTTACGGTTGGGATGATGTTCTTCAGCTTGCAAGCCTCCCCCTTTTTTCTCCAAACATAACGATGGTCATTATGGCCAAACAGTTATATTTTTGTTTCATCAGACCAGAGGACATTTCTCCAAAAAGTACGATCTTTGTCCCCATGTGCAGTTGCAAACCGGTCTGGCTTTTTATGGTGGTTTTGGAGCAGTGGCTTCTTCCTTGCTGAGCAGCCTTTCAGGTTATGTCAATATAGGACTTGTTTTACTGTGGATATAGATACTTTTGTACCTGTTTCCTCCATCTTCACAAGGTCCTTTGCTGTTGTTCTGGGATTATTTGCACTTTTCGCACCAACATACGTTCATCTCTATGAGACAGAACTCGTCTCCTTCCTGAGAGGTATGATGGCTGCGTGGTCCCATGGTGTTTATACTTGTGTACTATTGTTTGTACAGATGAACGCGGTACCTTCAGGCATTTGGAAATTGCTCCCAAGGATGAACCAGACTTGTGGAGGTCTACAATTTTTTCTCTGAGGTCTTGGCTGATTTTCTTTTGATTTTCCCATGATGTCAAGCAAAGAGGCACTGAGTTTGAAGGTAGGCTTTGAAATACATCCACAGGTACACCTCCAATTATGTCAATTAGCCTATCAGAAGCTTCTAAAGCCATGACATCATTTTCCAAGCTGTTTAAAGGCACAGTCAACTTGGTGTATGTAAACTTTTGATCCACTGAAATTGTGATACAGTGAATTATAAGTGAAATAATCTGTCTAACAATTGTTGGGAAAATGACTTGTCAGGCACAAAGTAATGTCCTAACCGACTTGCCAAAATTATAGTTTGTTGTGGAGTGGTTGAAGAACAAGTTTTAATGACTCCAACCTAAGTGTATGTAAACGTCCGACTTCAACTGTATACCCATATTTCAAGTAATTAAATAAAAAATGTAACCTTTATTTAACTAGGCAAGTCGGTTAAGGACAAAGTCTTATTTTTCAATGAAGGCCTAGAAACAAAGGGTTAACTGCCTTGTTCAGGGGTAGACGAACAGATTTTTACCTTGTCAGATTGGGGATTCGATCCACCAACCTTTCAGTTACTGGCCCAACGCTCTAACCACTAGGCTACCTGCCTCTCTTAAAGTAAGGCTCCATGCTAATTAAAGTTATTCATTATAGGGTAAATTAAATATGAAAAAATAGTCCTTTGACGTTTAAACATTGAACTGTATATCACACATTTACAATAAAACTTGTTTTTTCTGTATTAAAGCAAAAATTATCTTATGGTTATATAAAGAAATTCAATAGGAAGCATTATCGTTCAATATCAAGCATTATAGCAGTTACTCTAGGTAATAAAAAAACATTCTAATCAATGAATATAGTGCATAGTACCTTTTAATATTGGGAAGGTGTTCTTAATGGTTTGTACACTGTATATTTGCCTATGTGTATTTAAAGTTCTGACCTCTTCCTCCTCTTTTTCGGACTCTTTCCCACCTCCTTCTTGTGGAAAATTTCTTCATCAGGCTGCACTTTCCAACTCAGTTTAACGGTGTCAGACATCCCCTGAGCTCTCAGTTGGGCTTTTATCTGAAAATAAGTCATTTACTGAATATATTTTATAATATTGTATGGTTCCATAATTTACTCTTAGTTCTACTCTTAATTGATATCCATGACTGCGTTTTATAACTGAAATATGTTTGTAAAGAATTGCATTGGACTTTGGGTCTGTTCCTGCTGGGCCCGGAGTCTGCCGGTTGAAAAGCCCAATATACAGTTGAGTAGAGGGTGAGACACACCTGTTGCAAAATGGCCTCACTCACGGCAGGATCACTTAAGTTCGTAGGTGAATCAGGGGTCAGCTCCACTCTCACCATCTGTATCGTCTTAGTGGGGGACTCTATCAATAGACAGCACAGATGGTAGAACATCACACTATTTCTCTGGGGAAAAGGCTTAATTTAGCAGTGGTAACCAAAGCAAGAGTGGTCCACATACATTATATACACAAAAGTATGTGGACACCCCTTCAGATTAGTGGATGAAATAGCCGAATCCACTAATCTGAAGGGGTGTCCACATACTTTTGTGTATATAGTGTATATTCTACCAATCAAAATATACAGCAATTTTAGAGCAATCTCTCCCGTAACAGTCCTGTCTTGGTTGCTTCACATGCACAAACAATCATTATCACACAATAGCGGAGGTGCATAAAGATGGTGGCCTCCATCACTTACCACAAATTCCTAGTTTGCGAAGTTCGCCTATTGTACATTGCACTCAATTACTCATACATGATCCCAATTCTATCTCAAATACTCCGGCAATTTGAAAAACAAAAAAAAGTGCTGATTTATTAACGTATTATACAACGCCAGCACGTGTCTATTGCACAAATGTACCTTTGTCTAAATCTATGATGCCTATTTACTCTGTTCCATCAGACTGCGCAATCCACAGACATTACCTCACATTTCTTTTAGACTGAAATTTTGTTTTCAACAACGGAGATTTGTATAAACCTTGCTGGCAGGCAGCGTTTCTCAGCCAGTCGAAATCGCGCCTCATTAGCTCATTGTTATGGATGCATCCAAATTAATGTTACTAGAAAACGGCTTAAACAAATGTAACTACTTTGCTGATATTCTGGCTGCACTTTCTGAAATGACTGTAAATTAGCCGTAGTTGGCTAGCTGCTGTAGCAATAACGTTTCCAGCCAATATAGCAATGGAACATTAAGAACGAACGACTGGGTCGTGTCCATACATACAGAATAAAAAGGCTGAACGACTGTGTCGCGTCTCTGGCAACGCTACATTTGTGTCGGGACTATATCTTGTGGAAGGATGAAATAGTATGAATGACATATTTTCATTAGAAACGTTATTAATGAAAATATGTCGATTGTTATTTGAATGTTGGTAACCCCTTGTGTAGAAGTGCTAGTGCCCTCGAAGCCGGTGTTTGGCGGACGTATTTGCACGGTTTGTTAGCGCTGCTAAAACAATGACGTCATATCTGAATTCCGAAATCTTTATACACGTTCCCATTGATAAGTAAAAGCACACAACCCCTTAGAATCGAATCCCTTACCTGTGCAGATGACTCCAGCGTCCTCATTATGGTTACAGTTGTGCATTCCCCAGCCTAAGTGGGAGCAGTTTGTGAGATCTATCTCGCTTCCATTGCAGTCTACATCATCTAAGAGGATAGGGTCCAAGCCGGTGCCGAAGTAGGCCTGAGGATTGGCTGAGATGGCGGTGCCACAGCCCAGCTGCCCACACACCACCTGGGCATCTTGAATGTCCCAAAAGTCATCACACACCGTGCCCCACTGATTGATGTGGAACACCTCCACACGGCCCTGGCAGCGGTTGTTGCCGTTCACCATGCGGATGGTGGGCATCTCTGGAGAAGACCGAGAGATTGACAGATGGGTACATGTCAAAATAGAGGAGAAGAAAGTCTTCATGGTGTGCTTGATGGCAAAAAAAGTGTTGTTGCACAATATATAAATAGAAAATAAAGTAGGACATCATTATGAATAGTAAGTATCCCAATGTCTATAAAAGCTGTTGGTCTACCAATTAGCTTCTGGAGTGTTTATTTCACGCTCACTGAAAGTAGTGATGTTCAAAAAGAACAAATTGTTCTCAAACTGTATAACTCTTTTTGCTGACTCGAGTCAGGGTTAGTTTTTACGAGTAACTCATTCCTTTTAGTCGTTAAATTTGACCTGCTGGCCACAATGAATTCTTCAGCAGGATGGATATATTCTTCAGCAGGTTTATATATTATTCAGCAGACATGCAGTATGTGCGCACAGCAAAATAGATCATGCAAACAGTTTAGAGAAGGGAAAAGACATGTTTAGAACCGATAATTGATTGCATGGTGTAAAAATGTACGCAATGAATGGACACTGCTGTGTAGAACCAAACATTACACAGCCTGCTTCTTCTCAACAAACTCGAGGGGTCGCTGCAGTTAATATTAATGATAATCTGCTAATCTCCCGTCGGTAGCGAAGCAATTGCAATCCGCCAAAACGAGTCGTTCACAATCTAGTACGGTTGCGGCTGCAACTAAACCTTGTTTTTTTTAAAGGTATCAAGAAATAATCTTATTTATATGCCTAGCAATCTGAAATGTACATTGTTTTGAAGCCCACTTTTATTAGTCTCAGTCAGAAATGACAGAGAGAACGAGAGTCTTGTAGAATCATGATTCTTTTGAGTTTTGAGTTCATTGTTCGCTGGTAGAGGTCCTGTATGCATTGGCCTCTGGGCATTATTGAATCAAAGGAACGAATCTAAAGAGTCTATAGATTGATTCTTTTGAAGAATTTAAAAGATCAGAATCAGTATAAAGACCCAAACTTCCCATTACCAACTAAAAGTAGGGGAGAGGGCTCTGATTCAACTGCAAGCAGTAGGGGAGCGTGGGATAAATCGTGCCAAAGGGTTAGATGAGCCAACCCTTGTTTCTAGGAAACCATACACAAAATGAATCATGTGACCAAATATTTAGATAGAGGCCATCATCATTTCATGGAGTCTGTGAAGGAAGAAACCACATGAAAGAATGTAGGGAGTTTGGTCCAAAAAACAGATTTCCCCAATGTCAAGTGAATTTGTGTTTGAGGTTTCAAACGATATACAAGACCCCATACAAATGATTACATTTTGTCAGTAATTGCATAGTATTTTTAGTATAATTGCATAAACTCAATATGGGACATGGAATTATCTGGTAACTATGCAACCCTAATCCTTGTAGCTGTGTGGGCTAATATAATAAATGTTTTGCTTTGGGGGAAATTGTGCCATTTGGCCAGGGCAAGTTGAGCCAAAGGCTGAACAGACCCCATACATGTAGCATTATTACCTCTTGTTGTCATAACAGCTGTAGAGGCAGCCGTCATAGTTCCGTTTACTGGCTCTGTTACGTCTTTCACTAGAGTAGAAAAAGTGAATCAAAATCAGAATACACTTTTCATAATTTATCCCTCTACATAAGCATGTGAAGCAGATTGGGATCTGTGAAACTCACTCGTCAAGTGTCTCCCTTTACGCAATCAATATAGCAACGGGTAGAGACACTTCAGGAGGGTGGTCACGAATGTTTGCGAGGCAGAGGTCCCGAGTTCGAGCCTTGTTAATAGCCAAATTAGGGGGAAGCGGTACTTGGTAAGCAAACAGTGTGACTCGGATCTGCAGTTGTGCTCAGCTCAACGCTGGGGTTTCTGTGGAGTGAATCCACTGTTCAAACCACATCTTCCGACTGTTCGAACCAAAATACTGGGGGGGCTCAATAAAACATTAGAAAGTCAATATTACTGTACTTCAGTCAGTAACGCCTCTACTTCCATAAGTAACTACCATTACAGTACATTACTGATGCTGTACTACTACACTCAATACTACTATTTCTACAGTCACCACTACACAGAAAAAAAGGTATAACTCTTTTGGGTTCCATGTAGAACCCTTTCCACAGAGGGTTCTACATGGAACCCGAAAGAGTTATACCTGGATCCAAAACTGGTTCTTCAAAGGGTTCTCCTATGGGACAGCAGAAGAAACTCTTTTGGTTCTAGATAGAAAAAAAGGTGTATGGTTGCTTGAGTAAAAGTAAAGATACCTTATTAGAAAATGACTCAAGTAAAAGTGAAAGTCACCCAATAAAATACCACTTGAGTAAAAGTCTAAAAGTATTTGGTTTGAAATATACTTAAGTATTAAAAGGAAATATAATTGCTAAAATGTACTTAAGTATCCAAAGTAAAAGTACAAACCATTTCAAATTCCTTATATTCAGCAAACCAGACAGCAAAATATATATATATTTTTTTATTGACGGATTGCCAAGGGCACACTCCAACACTAATTTACAAACAAAGCATTTGTATTTAACGAGTCCACCAGATCAGAGGCAGTAGGGATGACCAGGAATGTTCTCTTGATAACTGTGTGACTCTGACCATTTTCCTGTCAAAATAACAAGTACTTTTGGGTGACAGGGAAAATGTATGGAGTAAAAAGTATATTATTATCTTTAGGAATGTAGGGAAGTAAAAGTTGGCAGAAATATAAATAGTGAAGTACAGATACCCCCCAAAATGACTTAAGCAGTGCTTTAAAGTATTTTTACTTAAGTACTTTACACCACTGCTTTTACTCAAGTATGGCAATTGGGTACTTTTACCACCACTGCCTTACTGTAATAGTTTTCCATCAACAAAATGATAAAAGAAAGAAAAACAGCATTTTTGCAACCCCCCCCAAAAAAATAAATTCAAGCAAGTATACTGAACTAAAATATTAACACAACATGTAAAGTGTTGGTCCCATGTTTCATGAGCTGAAATAAAAGATCCCAGAAATGTTCAATACGCACAAAACGCTTATTTCGCTCAAATTTTGTGTATACATTTGTTTACATCTGTTAGTGAACATTTATCCTTAGCCAAAATCATCCATCCACCTGACATGTATGGCATATCAAGATTAAACAGCATGATCATTACACAGGTGCACCTTGTGCTGGGAACAATAAAAGGCCACTGTAAAATGTGCAGTTGTCACACAACACAATGCCACAGATGTCTCTGTGCTCATCTGCATGCTCGTCGTCCTCACCAGGGTCTTGACCTGACTGCAGTTCGGTGTGTTAACCGAATTCTGTGGGCAAATACTCACCTTCAATGGCCACTGGCACACTGGAGAAATGTGCTCTTCACGGATGAATCCCGGTTTCAACTGTATCGGGCAGATGCCATTGTGTAGGCGAGTGGTTTGCTGATGTCAACGTTGTGAATAGTGTGCCCCATGGTGGCAGTGGGGTTATGGTATAGGCAGGCATAAGCTACGGACAACGAATACAATTACATTTTATCAATGGCAATTTGAATGCACAGAGATACCGTGACAAGATCCTGAGGCCCATTGCTGTGCCATTCATCCGCCGCCATCACCTCATGTTTCAGCATGATAATGCACTGCCCCATGATGCAAGGATCCGTAGACAATTCCTGGGAGCTGAAAATGTCCCAGTTCTTCCATGGCCTGCATACTCACCAAACATGTCACCCGTTGAGCATGTTTGGGATGCTCTGGGGCGACGTGTAACGACAGCGTGTTCCAGTTCCCGCCAATATCCAGCAACTTCGCACAGCCATTTAAGAGGAGTGGGACAACATTCCACAGGCCACAATCAACAGCCTGATCAACTCTATTCGAAGGAGATGTCACCCTGCATGAGGCAAATGGTGGTCACACTAGATACTGACTTTTTTTTTTAACCACACCCCTACCTTTTTTATAAAATATATTTGTGACCAACAGATGCATATATGTATTCCCAGTCACGTGAAAGATTACAACCTAAAACATTTATTTCAATAGTGATTTCACCAGGCAAGCCGAAACTCCACCCATGCAAAACCTGCTGATTTAGAAGGTCCTGTGTAGATTGTATTTTCAACCAGCAACTATTAGGAAATTACACTGATCCATTTCTGTCAGACCTTGGTAGTGTTACTTTCATTCAGCTGTTGTACAATGATTTAAATAAAAACAGAAAAAAAAAATTTTTGACGGCCCTTAACCCCTGGTTTTGCGCCTCACACTTGATGATAGTGAGTAGACATTGAATAAAGACACTGACCTGAGAACAGCACTAGGAATAACATCCACTGCATGATGGTAGACTGTTTGCCCTATGACACAAAGAGAGAACACACTATGATAATGACTTCCATAACAAGGAACAATAATCTGTAGGGTTTATTATCTGTTATCTGATTGGAGTGTCCAGACAAATGCTGGAATATTGGTTACGTCTTTGCCATTTAATGTTTTGAGTGATACCCAATGCTTTTATTTAGAATTCATTTGAGATTTGAACGATACCTACATGAAAAAATACTACAGTTTACTATAGAATAATATAGTACTTACTATAGAATTCTGTAGTAAACATTAGTAAACTAATATACTGTATAATACTATATTCCACACTAGTATCCCTCGATCATGTGAAGTACTTACAATAGAATGTTGTAGAATACTATACTACACGCTATAGTATTCCTCCATTACAGTAATTACTATAGTACTGTAAATACTACAGTATACTACAGTCATGTCCTCAACACTGTAGTGAATACTACAGTAAAGTCTGCAAGAACACGACAGTGAATACTATAATATATAAACATAGTAATACTACAGTGTACTATAGTATTTTTCATCTGGGTATCTACAGTTGTCAGTTAATACAAAATTGTCCCAATGAAAAGCACAATAACAAAGTTAATATCTAAACCTTCTTGTTATTGTGTAGTCAAATCTTTGTTCTGAAATGTTTGATTTAACTCTTCAATCAAAAACACCTTTCCTCCTATTGAATAGTACAGTGCCCTCTAATTATGGGGACAGTGAAGCCTTTTTTCTTCTTTTGGCTCAATATTCCAAAAGGTTTGAATTTGAAACCGAACAATGACTATGACGTTAAAGTGCAATATGTCAGCTTTAATTTGAGGGTATTGTCATCCATGCGGGTTGAACCGTTTAGAAATTTCAGCACTTTTTGTATCAAGACCCCCCCCCCCCCCCCATTTTAGGGGACCAAAGGTATTGGGGCAAATTCACTTATGTGTGTATCAAAGTAGTTAGGTATGTGGTCCCATATTTATAGCACGCAATGAATGACTACATCAAGCTTGTGCTTAAACGTTCTACCACAGCGACCATGTTATTTTTTGGAAGCATATTTGATTCTGAGTTCGGACATACAAACTTTATATTAGACTCATATATGTGTGTGTGTTCGGAAATTCAATCTGGAGTGCCAAAGGAGGTTCATAAAGTCAGTCAAGCACCCAAGCTAATTTGCTGACATTGGCAAGCTTGCTATCTACTTCAAGACGCAAATGAGAGAACACCTCACTCTGACCATTTTACATGCCCTAGCAGATCTGGTTTGGCTGTTTTCATGTTATCTAGAGCGTTGGTGACTGTGTTGTTGTCATAAATAATTATGTTTTTATGCCGAAATTTACTGACACCGGTCATATTCACGCACGTTCGTAAATTCAGTTATTCTGCGCTCTGGCACACTCAGACAGAGTGCTCTGAAATCGGAGTAGCCAGAGTGAATTTACGAACGCACCCAAAGAGGGAGGCTTGCTCGGCTGGTGCTAGCACACTCGCAGATCAAATACACAGCTGGAACACCGATTTATGATATAAGACATTTGTTCTTCAGTGCTGATTTATTTATTAGCCTATGCATTATAATTTATTTGTCTTATAGGGCAACAAGTTATGACTGAAAAGAAGCTGCAGGTAAGCCAGGACTGACTAGACAGGTTGACTAAAATAGCCTATCAAATTTCAGAAATCATAAGCAGGTAAATGTACAAATTTGTCTTAAACTGTATTTTTCCTACACCCCTGTGGAAAAAGGATGTCCCACCATCTGCCTGTCAAACAAGGAGGCTACCATAGACATATTAATTCGTATTTCTATGGAGGCTACAGTGTCCGCTGCAAACCTCCTCTGGATGGCCTGTTGTTTCTCACCACTATCCAGGTAACCTAATGAAGTAGCCGACGTTCTCTGAAGTCTCTGGCTGGCTAGCTTGCCTCTGACTTTTCCATACGCTGACTAGGCTACATGTAACCCCAGTTTTCTGTGTTTATAAGTAGACTTTATTTACTTTTCTGCTTGTAACATGCCCTGCACATGTTGAGTTCTCTTGGGGCAGGGGGCTAACTAGCCGGATGTAAGAGTGGAGCCTCGTGTTCAAAATGAGTTTTGTTATGGTTTACTTTCCAAAGAAGTCTATACAGTGATCTGGATGGATACACTTTCATGCAGGCTACGGTTGGTTAGATACACAGACGGACAGACCACATAGACCACATGGGAGAGGAATGTGTACAGCACAACAACGAGAGGGACAGACAGTTCGTGAAAATATTCCTTATCTACTGGAAGAACTAGTAAAATGATTTTGTCAGACAGCTCTGCAGCATACTTAGGCAGGCTAGGTAAATAGGATAACTAAAGACAGTACAGTATTGGGAGCACGTGACGTAGATGGTCTGTCTGCTATTGCTTGAGCAGAGATGAGATGAGTACTTTAAGGAATGAAAAATAATAAAGTAATCAAAGTAATATACACAACTGATATATTTGACCATTTCTGATATATTTTATTATATATTCTACTTTTCGATTGATGTTTTGACAATGTAATATTTTCAATTGAATGTTCACTATTTTTGTCTTTGGAATTTCCTAAAATCATTGTAATGTCAGTACTTCATAATGTGTTTAATGTTAAAGTAAATGATCGATACCAAAATCTAAAACCGTGATTATTTTAATAATCTAACTGAAACCAACCTCAAAAAACTCTAATCGCTCAGCACTATTCACTGGGCACTGTATGTGTATAGGAGGAAGACTTTCTATAGTCATTCAGTGGAGAGTGTTATTCATTGACCTTTTACAAGGTTAGAGTTTTTTTTTCTAAATCTCACCGAACCAAACAATTTACTTTTTACAACCACAATCCTTCCTTTCACAAAAACATCCTTGTCCAAACAATTAGCAGTGTCAGTATCATCTGGTGAACCTGCGGAAGATATGGACTGAATCACAGAGTTATTTCAGAAAGAATTGCTTTGACCTGAGGCTGTGGAAAAAAGTAGATTGAAGTGAGTTTGTAAAGCAGGGGTTGGAACCGGTTCAGGGAACAATCGAAAATTGAAAATAATGTTTTTTGAGGAACAGAATCAGAATCATGAATGGAACCAGCATTTTAAAAGCATGGGAACCAGTTAATGACGTTATTTTACATTCCAGCATTTTTTTCCAGTCCCACAAAAAAATGCAACAAAGCGCCTATTTAAAGACCTCACTCTTGTCACTCAAACTTATTCCAGTGTCTGTCTGCCTGCCAGCTGAAAATCTTTGCCAGTTTGTGTGTGTGTCCGAAGCATAGCCTATTAGCCTACTGACATTACAATCGTGATTCAAAAACGGAGAGATTTTTTTTTAATTTGAGAAGAATGGATTCATCTTTTCAATGCTTGTTAATGTTACTCTAGTTCTAACGTTTCAATATTGGATTTGTTAACTACAAAAAGGTTAAGACATGTTTTTATTTGAATTCTGATGCCCCTCTGCATACAGGCCCTAGTCACGGGAGGTTGGGGTGCTGCAGTACCCCCTGATAAACCCACCCTGTTGACAGCACTCCCTATCTAAACATCCTTCCCGCAGCTGTGACACAGAGTGGAAAGTGATATCAGGGAGACAGAAAATCTAAAATAACAATAAATACAATAACCATTAACAAAAACGTTACTGATGAGAACGATTTGTATATATTTTGATCATTTGACTGGGCAGTACTCCAGGTGTGACAAAAAGTGGTAAGGGTAGGCAACAACACATCTGCCACGCTGACCCTCAACATGGGGTCCCCTCAGGGGTGCGTGTTTAGTCTCTTCCTGTACTCCCTGTTCACCCACGACTGCATGGCAGTGCACGACTCCAACACCATCAAGTTTGCAGACGACACGACGGTGGTACTGTAGACCTGATCACCAACGACGATGAGATCGCTTATAGGGAGGAGGTCAGAGACCTTGCAGTGTGGTGCCAGGACAACAACCTCTCTCTCAACGTCAGGAAGACAAAGGAGCTGATCGTGGACTGCGGGAAAGTGAGGGCCGAGCACACTCCCATTCTTTACATCGACAGGGCTTTAGTGGAGTGGGTCGAGAGCTTCAAGTTCCTCAGTGTTCTTTGGACAGCCAAATAACCCTTTTAGGTTCTAGATAGCACCTTTTTTCAAAAGATGTAGGCTGCTATCCTGTGAGAATTATTTTTGTCATGTTTGTTATCGCCGGCGACACGACCGTGATACCCAGTAGGAAGCACTTCAAGTTGGCAAAAAATAACTAAAACGATTATGCTTATGCTGTCATTCAGTCTAGAGGGCTGCATTCACGCAGGAAACTTTGGAATGAAAATATTGTGCAAATGATTTGGAAATGTTCTTTGTATGCTTTAGCCTATCTGTTGTATTAAAATCAAATCTGTCACATTATTCACACACTCAGAATACACTGCTTCAAGTTCAGTAGCCTACCTCTCCTCTTCTAGTCGGGCATGCAAGATCAAGTGTACCTATTATACAGTAAGTGTGGTCTCGCAACCTGGTCACAGAGCAGTTTGTAATATTCTGTACGTAAATCCGAGGAAACACCGTTTAGTATGATATGCTATGAATTACAAATAGCGTAGGCTGCCTAGTGTCAATGCATGGGAGTAGAATCATGTGGCAGTTATCTTTGCAAGGAAATGTACATGGATATGATTAGACTATAGTTTTTTTTACAGTGTGTAAAGTAATATTGATAATGTAAAATCAACCAACGTGAGTCGATGTGCAATAAAAAAAATCCTAATATTGAAAAGGAAAATAGCTCTAGTCTACATGTGAGATCAGGTGCACATGTAATTAAATAGAGGAGTCTATAGCCTATGGACAGAGAACCACCAGGCAGTTATCTTTCCAAGGAAATGTACTTCCTAAATATGATTGGTTTATAGTTTACTACACTGCCTAAAAATGTATATTGATCACCCATATTTGTCTCTGTCTGAAAATCGCCCCAATTCTAAAAGCTTGGCTATAAAACTTAGCTGAAGAGAAAAGTCAGCCCTGCTTGTGAAAGTCTTGATTCCCTTTAAACAGTTTTACTGCCTTTTATTTAAATATAAGATGGGATTGCATACCATATTTAATATGTTCAATGTTACATACACATGCTTAGCAGATGTTATTGTGGTGGTAGCAAAATGCTTGTTTTTCTATCTCCAACAGTGCAGTAATATCTAACAAGTAATATCTAACAATAGACGCAATCTAAAGTAAAGTAATGGAATTAATAATATATAAATATTTGGATGAGCAATGTAAGAGCGGCATAGACTAAGATACAGTAGAATAGGATAGAATACATTATATACATATGAGATGAGTAATACAAAATATGTAAAAATTATTAAAGTGGCCAGTGATTTCAAGTGTATGTATATAGGGCAGCAGCCTCTAATGTGGCTACTGATGGCTATTTAACCTTCTGATGGCCTTGAGATCGAAGCTGTTTTTCAGTCTCTCGGTCGCAGCTTTGATGCACCTGTACTGACCTTCTGGATGATAACAGGGTGAACAAGCAGTGACTCAGGTGGTTGATGTCCTTTGATGATCATTTTGGCCTTCCTGTGACATCAGGTGCTGTAGGTGTCCTGGAGGGCAGGTAGCTTGCCCCCGGTGATGCGTTGGGCAGACCGAAACACCCTCTGGAGAGCACTGCAGTTGCGGGTAGCGCAGTTGCCGTAACAGTGTTGGTTATGTTTCCACTTGACACTGCAGAAATATGTATTTGATGTTTATATATTCCTATTGGTTGGTTGAATTTACATACTTAAATATATGTGGACACCCTTTCAAATTGCATAGTTAAATAAAGGTTCAATAAAATCAATTAAAAACATTTGTGGATTCGGCTATTTCAGCCACACCCGTTGCAGACAGATGTATAAAATTGAGCACACAGACATACAATCTCCATAGACAAACATTGGCAGTAGAATGGCCTTACTGAAGAGCTCAGTGACTTTCAACGTGGCACCATCATAGGATGCCACCTTTCCAACAAGTCAGTTTGTCAAATTTCTGCTCTGCTAGAGCGGCCCCGGGCAACTGTAAGTGCTGTTATTGTGAAGTGGAAATGTCTAGGAGCAACAACGGATCAGCCGCGAAGTGGTAGGCCACACAAGATCACAGAATGGGACTGCCGAGTGCTGAAGCGCTTAGCACGTACAAATTGTCTGTCTTCGGTTGTAACACTCACAACCGAGTTCCAAACTTCTCTGGAAGCAACGTCAGCACAATAACTGTTAGTCCATGTCCGAGCAGCCGCACACAAGCCTAAGATCACCATGCGCAATTCCAAGCATAGGCTGGAGTGCTGTAAAACTTGCCGCCATTGGACTCTGGAGCAGTGGGGACACATTCTCTGGAGTATTGAGTCACGCTTCACCACCTGGCAGTCCGATGGAAGAATCTGGGTTTGGCGGATGCCAGAAGAACGCTACCTGCCCCAATGCATAGTGCTAACTGTAAAGATTGGGGGAGGAGGAATAATGGTCTGGGGCTGTTTTTCATGGTTTGGGCTAGGCCCCTTAGTTCCAGTGAAGGGAAATATTAACGCTACAGCATACAATGACATTCTAGAAGATTTTGTGCTTAAAACTTCTTATGGCTTGGGGGCAGTATTTTGACGTCTGGATGAGAAGCGTGCCCAAAGTAAACTGCCTGTTACTCAGGCCCAGAAGCTAGGATATGCATATAATAAAACACTCTAAAGTTTCCAAAACTGTTAAAATCATGTCTGTGAGTATAACAGAACTGATATGGCAGGCAAAAACCAGAGGAAAATCCATCCAGGAAGTGGAATTTTTTCGATGTGGGTAGTTTTCAATTGAATGCCTATAGAGTATCTAATGGGTTGGGACCCAGATTGCAGTTCCTATGGCCTTCACTAGATGTCAACATTCTTTAGCCATTGTTTCAGGCTTGTTTTCTGAAAAATGAAGAAGAATGAGACCTTTCTGTCAGTGGACTGAGGAATCATGCAGTGCTGGTTTGCGTGTGTGACCGAGTGCGTGCCCTAGGTTGTTTTTCCTTTCTATTGAATACGCTATTGTCCGATTTGAAATATTATCGATTATTTAGACAATTGACTACCTGAGGATTAATTATAAACATTGTTCGACATGTTTCGACGAACTTTACTGGTATTATTAGGATGTATTCATCTGCATGTTTTGACCACCTTTGAGCCAGTGGATTACTGAAGAAAACGTGCCAACAAAACTGAGTTTTTGGGATATAAAGAGGGATGTTATCGAACAAAACAAACATTTATTGTGTAGCTGGGATTCTTGTGAATGCAACCAGATGAAGATCTTCAAAGGTAAGTGATTCATTTTATTGCTATTTCTGACTTTCGTGACTCCTCTACTTGGTTGGAAAATGTTTGTATGCTTTTGTAAGCGGGGCGCTGTCCTCAGATAATCGCATGGTATGCTTTCGGCGTAAAGACTTTTTGAAATCTGACAAAGCTGCTGGATTAAAAAGAAGTTAATCTTTAAGCCGATGTATAACACTTGTATTTTTATGAATGTTTATTATGACTATTTCTGTATTTTGAATTTGGCGATCTGCAATTTCATCGGATGTTGTCGAGGTGGGTCACTAGCGGAAGGCCTGCACCAGAAAGGTTAAAACTTTGTGGCAACAGTTTGGGGAAGGCCCTTTCCTGTTTCAGCATGACAACTCCCCTGTGCACAAAGCGAGGTCCATACAGAAATGGTTTGTCGAGAGCGATGTGGAAGAACTTGACTGGCCTGCACAGAGCCCTGACCTGAACCCCATCGAACTTTGGGATGAATTGGAACGCCGACTGCAAGCCAGGCCTAATTGGCCAACATCATTGACCGACCTCACTAATGCTCTTGTGGCTGAATGGAAGCAAGTCCCCGCTGCAATTTCAACATGGAAGCTATTCTAGCAGCAAAGGGGGGTTCAACTCCATATTAATGCCCATGATTTTGGAATGAGATGTTCAACAAGCAGGCCTCCATATACTTTTGGTCATGTAGTGTATCTTTGGCTATGAGTGATCAAAACATTTTTTTGCCTCAGCGACAATTATTTGAATAATTCAATAGATGATTTGTGCAAAACACAGATTTTCACCCAGTCAAATAGATGTTTGTGTCAGAGGTTTCATGATGCTTGTCTAAACCAAAGTAGATAATTTAAAAAGTGTCCTATACATCAGTTGGGTTCTGTAAAAGCTTCAATATGTGGTCCTAAACCTATCATGAAAGTGCATCCTCCTAGCTGTATGGAATAATATAGTCAAAACGTGAAGAGAAGGGGCCATAGGTCGGGCTGCCTTCTGAGAATTCGTAGGCAATCGAAGAAACCCCCACTTCCTTCCATTCTGCTAGCAAACCTGTGATCTTTGGGAAATAAAATTGATGACCTATGTGGAAGATTAAACTACAAAACTGTACTATCTTATGCTTCATGGAGTTGTGGCTGAATGACGTCATTATCAACATACATCTTGCTGGTTATACGCTGTATCGGCAGAATAGAACAGTCACGTCTGGTAAGACAAGGGGCGGCGGACTATGTATTTTTGTAAATAACAGCTGGTGCATGATATCTAAGGATGTCTAGAAGGTTTTGCTCGCCTGAGGTAGGGTATCTCTGATAAGGTAGGGTATCTATGATAAGCTGTAGACCACACTATCTACCAAGAGAGTTTTCATCTGTATTTTTTGTAGCTGTCTACATACCACCACAGACTGATGCTGGCACTAAGACGGCACTGAATTAGCTGTATTCCGCCAGAAGCAAACAGGAAAACGTTCACCCAGAGGCGGTACTCCTAGTAGCCGGGGGACTTTAATGCAGGGACACTTAAATCCATCTTACCAAATTTCTATCAGCATGTTAATGCGCAACCAGAGGGAAAAACTCTGAACAACCTTTACTCCACACACAGTAATGCATACAAAGCTCTCCCTCGCCCTCCATTTGGCAAATCTGACCATAATTCTATCCTCTTGATTCCTGCTTACAAGCAAAAATTTAAGCAGGAAGCACCAGTGATTTGATCAATAAAAAAGTTGTCAGATGAAGCAGGTGCTAAGCTACAGGACTGTTTAGCAAGCACAGACTGGAATATGTTCCGGGATTCCTCCGATAGCGTTGAGGAGTACACAACATCAGTCATTGGCTTCATCAATAAGTGCATCGATGATGTCATCCCCACAGTGACCGTACGTACATACCACAACCAGAAGCCATGGATTACAGGCAACATCCGCACTGAGGTAAAGGCTAGCGTTGCCATATTCAAGGAGTGGGACTCTAACCCTGAAGCTTATAAGAAATCCCGCTATGCCCTGCGACGAACCATCAAACAGGCAAAGCATCAATAGAGGACTAAGATCAAATCACACTACACCGGCTCTGACACTCGTCAGATGTGGCAGGGCTTGAAACTAATACAGACTACAAAGGGAAGCACAGCCGAGAGCTGCCCAGTGATGCGAGCCTACCAGACAAGCTAAACTACTTCTATGCTTGCTTCGAGGCAAATAACACTGAAACATGCGTGAGAGCACCAGCTGTTCCAGAAGACTGTGTGATCACGCTCTCCGCAGCCGATGTGAGTAAACCTTAAAACAGGTCAAGATTCATAGGGCTGTAGGGCCAGACGGAATACCAGGACATGTACTTCAAACATGCGCTGACCAACTGGCAAGTGTCTTCACTGACATTTTCAGCCTCTCCCTGTCCTAGTCTGTAATACCAACATGTTTTAAGCAGACCACCATAGTCCCTGTGCCCCAGAACACTAAAGTAGTCTGCCTAAATGACTACCAAACCCTTGGCAATCATGTCTGTAGCCATGAAGTGCTTTGAACGGCTGGTCATGGCTCACATCAACACCATTATCCCAGAAACCCTAGACCCACTCCTAATTTGCATAACGCCCTAACAGGTCCACAGATGATGCAATCTCTATTGCACTCCACACTGCCCTTTCCCATCTGGACAAAAGGAACACCTATTTGAGAATGCTTTTCATTGACTACAGCTCAGCGTTCAGCACAATGGTTCCCTCAAAGCTCATCAATATGCTAAACACCTCCCTCTGCACCTGGATCCTGGACTTCCTGACGGGCCGCCCTCAGGGGGTAATGGTAGGTAACAACACACCCGCCACGTTGATCCTCAACACAGGGGCCGCTCAAGGGTGCGTGCTCAGTCCCGTCCTGTATTCCCTGATCACTCATGACTGCACGGCCAGGCACGACTCCAACACCATTATTAAGTTTGCCGATGACACATGGTCCAAGCACACCAAGACAGTCGTGAAGAAGGCACGACAAAACCTATTCCCCTTCAGGAGACTGAAAAGATTCTCAAAAGGTTCTACAGCTGCACCATTGAGAGCATCCTGACTGGTTGCATCACTGTCTGTTATGGCAGCTGCTCAGCAAGGCACTACAGAGGGTAGTGTAAGGCCCAGTACATCACTGGGGCCAAGCTTCCTGCCATCCAGGACCTCTATTCCAAAGGCGGTGTCAAAGATTCCCTAGTCATAGACTGTTCTCTCTGCTACCGCACGGCAGCGGTACTGGAGCACCTAGGTCCAAGAGACTTCTTAACAGCTACTACCCCCAAGCTGTTAGACCCCTGAACATCTGATCAAATGGCCACCCAGACTATTTGCATTGTGCCCCCCCACCTCCCTCTTTTACACCCCTGCTGCTCTCTGTTGTTATCATCTACCTACATGTACATATTACCTCAAATAACCGGTGCCCCCGCACATTGACTCTGTGCTGGTATCCCCCCGTATATAGTCTCGCAATTGTTATTTTACTGCTGCTCTTTAATTACTTGTTACTTTTATTTCTTATTCGTATTTTTTTCAACTGAATTGTTGGTTTGGGGCTCGTATTGTAAGCATTTCACTGTAAGGTTGTATTCGGCTCATGTGACTAATACAATTTGATTTGATACCAACGGTCAAGAATGGTGGCGGTAGTGTGATGGTTTGGGGATGCTTTGCTGCCTCAGGACCTGGACAACTTGCCATCATTGAAGGAACTATGAATTCTGCTCTGTATCAGAGAATTCTAACGGAGAATGTCAGGCCAACTGTCCATGAGCTGAAGCTGAAGTGCAGCTGGGCCATGCAGCAAGACAGTAATCCAAAACACACAATCAAGTCTACATGTAAATGGTTAAATAGCAACACATTTGAAGTGGCCTAGTCAAAGTCCAGACCTCATCCCAATTGATATGCTGTGGCAAGACGTTCGAAAACCCACCAATGTCACCGAGTTAAAGCAGTTCTGCATGGATGACTGGGACAGAATTCCTCCATAGGGATGTGAAACTGATTAACAACCATATGAAGTGTTTGGTTGCAGTCATTGCAGCTAAAGGTGACACAACCAGTTGTTGAGTGTGAGGTGGCAAATACTTTTTCACACAGGGGCATTGGGTGTTGCATAAGTTTGTTAATTGAATAAATGAAACAGTCTAAGTATTAACATTGTGTGTCATTTGTTCACTTAGGTTCCCTTTATATAATATTAGGTTTTGGTTGAAGATCTGAAAACATTCAGAAAAGAGCAGAAATAGAGAAAATCAGAAAGGGAACAAATACCTTTTCACAGCACTGCATGTTAGAAGTGTAGTGTTACAAAAAGTACAAAGTATTTGTTAAGTGTTAAACCTGTGTCAAAATGATTCAAAAAGTAATTATGTTGAACTGTGTTTGAGAAATAAAGATAGACGTGGTTTTAGAGGTTAGAGGGAATAGTTCACTCAGTACAGAAATGTGTAGGTGGCTTAACTTACTCCATACCCAGGGTAAGTTGTGCCAAGAGACCACTATTTTTTCAAAACTGTAATGTTTACAGGAATTCTGATTATTTCCAGGGATACACAACATCCTGAAATATATGTAGATATCTACACTGAACAAAAATATAAACGCAACATGTAAAGTATTGGTCCCAGGTTTCATGAGTTGAAATAAGAAATCCCTGAAATGTTCCAAATGCACAAGCAGCTTATTTCTTGACATTTTGTGTACAAATTTGTTTATATTCCCATTAGTAAGCATTTCTCCTCTGCCAAGATAATCCATCCACCTGAAAGTTGTGGCGTATCAAGAAGCTGATTAAACAGCATGTTGCGTTTATCATTTTTGTTCAGTATATGTTAGAAAGAAAACTATATTTCCCTTGACAGAGTGATGCTGAATGTTAAACATTTCTAAATTTACCCCAATATCCACTATGACGTAATAAGAAGAAGGAAACCTGTTCAAAAAGAAGAAGAATCCAAATCATCCTTCCTGTTTGACTCAAGGCCATTAAGTAATACTACAATGCAGTGGGGTGGCAGGTTAAGAGCATTGAGCCAGTAACCGAAAGGTCGCTGGTTCAAATCCCTGAGCCGACTAGGTGAAGAATCTGTCGCTGTGTCCTTGAGCAAGGCACTTAACCCTATTTGCTCCTGGGAGTCGCTCTGGAAAACAGTGTCTGCTAATAAATAGCACGAATGTAACTTTTTGGCCAAAATGAAAAACATAAGTTTTGGGAACCCATCTCGGAGTGAAACCCGCCACATGTATTGTGGTGGCAGCATCATGTTATGGTTATGCTTGTTGTCACGGCTAAGGACTGAGGAGTTTTCTCAGGACCAAAATAAATATGAAAGGGGAATTGACAAGGTAAAAACTTAGAGGAAAACCTAACACTGGGATTGTTGTATTTTTCAGCAGGCTATTAAATGAATGTGAAGGTCAACGACACATCAAAATGGCTTTCGAAGAGGTGTTGCATGGTCCTGCATGGTTCAGTCTCAGTCCGGACTTAAGTCCACTTGAGAGACAACACTTGAATATTGCTGTCCATCAATGTTTCCCGACCAAATTGACTGATCTTGAGCAATTTTGCCAAAAACAATGGATTTATGTCACCCCCAAAAGTTGAGCAAAGACATTGGAATATTATTCAAAATTCTTCACAGCTGTAATTGCCACCAAAGGTGCTTCAGTATTCACCCTGGGGTGTGAAAAACATTGGAATCAAGACATCTTTGTTTTTTATTTACTTCTGTAGAACAGTAAAAAAAATGTAATTGAATGTAGCAAAGGCATGTGAATACCTTCACTAGGCACTCTAACAGCAGGCATGCATGCACACACACACACACACACACACACACACACACACACACACACACACACACACACACACACACACACACACACACACACACACACACACACACACACACACCACAAAGACGGTTAAAGAAAATAAGACATGATATGATGCAATACCTAATCATCAACCTTAACCTGGGACTTAGTCTGGGTCAATACTGGACAATTTACATTTTACAGGTCTAGTTAAATTTAAATCTGAAATAGTGAGTCATATAGAAAATAACTGATATACTCTATATTAGTGACTGAGCAAATTATAAATATAAACTGGAGATAAGTCAAGAATGTTGGATCCATATTGAATTGAATCTTTAAGATTAGAAACCTGTTTGAAAAGAACATCCTTAACAAAACGGTTACTGTACTCTTGGGTGATGTTGGTGTCATCCGCATTGATATCAAAATTATACTGTCATAGAAATACCAAAATCATGAATTTAACGAATTCATGGAATTGACTCTCCCCATTGGTTCCATTTATTCAATTAGAATTTCATGTAGGTATACAATTTTAGGAAATAATAACATGGTAGTAATGTCTGATGAAATTACAGCAATTGTTCAGCAATATATAAGAATCAAATGCACTTTACCTGTCAGTGCAGATCAATAGTGATGCTCTCGTGATGGACACACTTGACAGTGTCAAACTCTAACTCTGACTCAGTTTTCTTGTTTTCTCTATTTATTTTCCTCTCCCAATATGTTCTGGAGAGTTATACAATGTGTTGTGCAAAGATATGGCCGCAACTGGGAAAATTCCACATTTTTTATGCAAAGTGTTGTGCAAAACTATGGCCACAACTGGTCAAACTCGACATCTGTTTCCTTTTCACAAATTAAGGTATCGTGAGAAGAGTGTAGAGTGCAATGAAATGCTTAAACCTGAATTCCCACTTTGCATGTGGAAATATACGCTTTCCCCTCTTCTGGTGGATAATCTATTTGTTCAGCTGTACTTTCCAACTCAGTTTGACGTCGTCAAACATCCACTGACCTCTCAGTTTGGCTTTTATCTGAAAAGCAGAGACAGACATTTACTGAATATATTATATCGTAGGGTTCCATAAAATACTCTTAGTACTACTCTTAATTGATCTCTATGACTGCATTATATAACTGAAATATGTTTGTAAAGAAAAATAATGGAAGTGGACTTTAGCGTCCGTTGCTGCTGGGTCTGAGCCAAGTCTCATTTGCATCCGGACCGGAGAGCGCCAGTCGAGAAAGTCCAATATACAGACGGTGACAACCACCTGCTTCAAGATGGCCTCCCTCACAGCAGGATCACTGAAGTTCATAGGCGAATCAGGGGTCAGCTCCAATCTCATCCATCTGTTTCATCTCAACGGGAATCTTAGTGGTGGGGGGGGGAGCTGTAACACTTTTTTGGATCTGTGTCTACAGACAACACAGACGGGTACACCATCCTGCTATGGGCTTGGAGAAAACAACAAACGTTTCAGGGGTTCCAAAGCGAATCTGCGTAATCTGCATCTCACCGTTGTTGCAATCAAAGGGATTTTATTATCAAATGGCCAATCATCCCACTGTCCTGTCCATTTGTCATAACCAGGACAGTTCTCATTCCCATTTTCCAACAACAAATGGATGTACCATACACAGACCCCTCAAATCCCCCCCCCCTCCCCCTGCCCCAATCCCAATGAATCACATAATTGATAAGGGGTGATTCTGCAGATTCTGGTTGATAAGGGGTGATTCTTTCATCTGGTTGAAGAGAACTCATCATTATAACAATAGAACAGGTATTTATGATTACACCCCCTATCTAATCATTTTAAATCTTCTGGCCGCGACAGTTGACAGTCCCCATCGTTGTTTGGTTATTGGGCTCCTGAGTGGCGCAGCGGTCTAAGGCACTGCATCTCAGTGCTTGAGGCGTCACTACAGACACCCTAGTTTGAATCCAGGCTGTATCACAACCGACTGTCATTGGGAGTCCCATAAGGAAATGCACAATTGGCCCAGAGTCGTCCGGGTTTGGCCGGTGTAAATAAGAATAAGTTCTTAACTGACTTTGCCTAGTTAAATAAAGGTTAAAATAAAAAATCTAAATGATGCTTCCCAATATCTGAAGGAGGAGTAACTCTGGTCTGACCACATCTAGATCTTACTGTCTTTATAGAGTCCTATCCAACTCTCCACTGGGCATGACCACAGTGTTCATTAGCCTTGGCATCTCCTCCATGCTATCTGTGGCCAGGTCATTGAAATTCTTTTTACAGTAACTATGTGCTTTAGTCCAGTTCTTCTCCAGGCTCACCAGATAATACTGGCATTGAGCACAACCAGGGAGCATCGAGAAAGAACCCTGTAAAACACAGATATTTTGGAAAAGTATTTGGAACCAGTCTATGGACAAGGATTTTGGTGGAAATTAGCTTTGTGTTTGTGGTAAATTATCTTTATGGGAAAGCAATTGATTTTTGTACTTCAGTTGTAATTGACAAGAACTTGAAATTAATCATTGATTGCCCTTCTCCTTGAACAATTATCCAACCTTTTTATCATATCCAAAATATATGACTAATGCTGTGAAAAAGCACCCTGATTCCATTAAACATTTAGTTGTAACAAGTTAAATAAACAACACAGTAATTTAAATCATTACATGGTAATGTTTGATGGAATTAAACATTACATGTAGCCAACTTGTGTCACGTTCTGACCATCGTTCTTGTGTGTTTTCCTTGTTTTAGTGTTGGTCAGGACGTGAGCTGGGTGGGCATTCTATGTTGTGTGTCTGGTTTGTCTATTTCTATGTTTGGCCTGATATGGTTCTCAATCAGAGGCAGGTGTTAGTCATGGTCTCTGATTGGGAACCATATTTAGGTAGCCTGTTTTGTGTTGGGTTTGGTGGGTGATTGTTCCTGTCTCTGTGTTACTTTGCACCAGTATAGGCTCAGTCACTTTGGATTTTATTTTTCCTTGTTTTGGAAGAGAACGTGAGCCGGGTGCGCCATTCTCCTTGCGGAGGTGGTGCAAAATCCACCAACACGGTCGGTCCCTGGGATTGGGCTGGCCAACACGATTTGGTTTGCTTGGAAGGAAAAGGAGTTGGAGCCTTTAGGACGGGAAACTTTTGGAAGGACAATCTTGATGGGGATTCTAAAGCTGACGGTGAAGGACGTGTTTTGTTTCCAAGGCAACTCGTTGGAGGGAGCATACGACGTGGCACTATATACAGAGGAGAAACACGATGATATCCTGAGAAGAGCAAGAGCAGTGGGAGGTGAGAGGCCGATGAGCCACTATGAAATAACAAGTCTGGCGAGGAACAACTTTAGGGTTGTAACTGTCAACATGTACAACCCATACGTTAAGGATGAAGAGGTGAGGGCCTTTCTGGGGAGATACATGGATAACATCTCCTCAGCAAGGCACCTCAAAGACTCCCTTGGGTTTTGGAATGGGAGGAGAGGCTTCCAGGCCCTCCTCAGGGAGGACCCAAAGCGACATGGAGCTACCTCCAGAATGTTCTCCCTGGGGGCTGAAGGGGGACGTTGAAGGCCCCCATTTTGCTGGCGGGAGTAGGAGAACCAGGCAGATTTTGTGGATCTGGGGAGCACGGCGGAAGCCTAAAGTGCAGTGTGGCTCATCAGCACAGTGGCGGGGGGAGTCAGAGGTCATGGCTGGGGGGAGCAGGAGCGGGGGATGGGGGAAAAGAGGAGGGGAGGAGTGTTGGAGAAGGAGACGGTGGAAGAGCAAGTGGACTGGGGGGAAAGTGCCCTGGTGGAAGAGATGAGGGAGGAGTGGTGGAGGAGCGATGGAAGAGCAAGGGAGGGGGAAAGTGCCCTGGTGGGTGGTGGTGGAGGATCTCTCCACTGCCGCCATCACCAAAGAAGAGAGTGAAGAGGAGGGTGAGATTGGCCGACAGTGAGAGAGAGGGGATGGCCAAGAGAGTGATGGGGGTGGGAGAAACCTCTGGGTTGCTGCTGGTTTCCCCAGGCCCTCAACTTCTGTTGGGTGGGGACACACCTAACAAGACCCAGGACTGGGTACAGGAGGAGGTGGGGAGTTTTTTGTTTGGGGACTCAGCCTCCCCTATTTTTTTCCAAACCAGCTGCAGCACTGGGGAGGGGGAGGGGTGTGGGAGTAGACCCAGGGTGCAGGGCACCCCGGAGCCAAACACTATTCCTGCATCCTGGGTTGGCGAGATGGAGGAAGAGACGCCGGGAGTACAGATGGTGTTATCACCGGTGGATATGGAGCAGGGGAGCATCGGGTGAGTCTCCTGGTTTTGTTTTTTTCTGTCTGGGTTTAGTATTTGAGTGTATTACATGTTTTTATTTTATTGTTTCATGGGGTCTAATTTTACTTTTGTTAGTTTAAATGTAAGGGGTTTAAGGGATTTTGTTAGGAGGAGGGTGGTTTTTAGTTATCTGGAGGGTGTGGGGTTTGATTTTTGTTTTTTACAGGAGGTTCACCTGATGGAGGGGATGTTAGTAGGTTTAAGAGGGAGTGGGACAAGGGGGAGTCGGTTTGGGGTATTGGGGGGGTGCACTCATCGGGGGTAGGGATTTTGTGTGGGCACAGGGAGGTAAAAGTGGAGGGTTCTTTTGTGGTGATGCAGGGGAGGGTTATAGGGGTGGATGTCACGATAAGGGATTGTAAATTTAGATTAGTGGTGGTGTATGGGCCACAGGTGGTGGCAGACAGGAGGGAGATGGTGGACTGTCTGGCGCCCCTGTGTGTCACAAATAGGAAATTAGTGATGGGGGGGACTTTAATACAGATTTAGGAATAGGGGGGGATAGCAGTGCAGGCGCCATCACCGGGCTAATGGCTTGCCATGGTCTGGTTGATGGTGGCCTGCACACTACTCCGAAAATGGCCGGTCCTACATGGCGCAACTCCAGGGGGGTTGCGCGGAGGCTCGACTATATTTTTGTACCCAGGTCTTTGGGTAAGTTGTCTGGGCAGCTGTTGCCTGTTTTCTTTTCGGATCACGACGGGGTGCTCCTGCAGGTGGGGTCGCCAGTCTGCCTCTTTGGTAGGGGGTACTGGAAGTTAGATCGGGATGTGCTGGAGGAGCAGGCTTTTGTTGACGGGTTTTTTGGTTTCTTTTGGAGGCTTGAAGGCCTCCGGTCCATGTGCGAGGGGGTGTTAGAGTGGTGGGAATTAGTTAAGGTGAGGATTAGGGCTTTTATAATAGGGTATTGCAAGAGGAAAAAAAGGGAGGAGAGGAGGGAGGTGGATCGTATCCAAAGGTTAATTGAACTCGAGTACGAGGCAGGCAACCTCGGCGGGTCGTTTGACTGGGAGGGATCCGCAACCCTAAAGGCGCAGCTCAGGGAGTTGCAGGAGCGGAAGGCTCGAGCTTTCCTGGAGCGTGCGCATAGTGGCTTTCTAGAACACAATGAGACTTGTTCTGCTATGTTCTTTAAGTCGGTTAGGGCCAGACAGAGTAGGAAGGTAATGCATGGTGTTAGGGAAGAAAATGGTAGTATAGTTAGAGAACCAGAGGATATGGTCAGGGTGACAACTGATCATTTCCAAGGTTTATTTAAGGAAAGGGAAATAGATGTAGAGCAGGGAAATGTGTTTTTAGAACACTTGTCCAGGCGGTTGCCGGAGGACATTAGAGAAGTGATGGAGGCCCAGATCTCACTAGAAGAGGTTGAGAGCGCTCTTAGGAGGATGGGAAAAGGGAAGGTGCCTGGGATGGATGGGCTGCCGGCTGAGTTTTATCTCAAGTTTTGGGGTATACTTGGACCAGTGGTCCTCGAAGTCTTGAAGGCCATCCTTGAGACGGGGGTCCCGGGGGATCAATGGCTGTTGGTGTGCTGTCCCTTTTATATAAGAAGGGGGACGTAACAGACCTTGGCAACTGGCGGCCGTTGACCATGCTGTGTGTAGATTACAAGCTACTTGCAAAGGTTTTAGCAGACCGGTTGCGCACAGCCCTTCCCTACGTCGTCCATGAGGATCAGACGTGCGGGGTAGAGGGCCGCTCTATTAGATGGAACCTACAGTTAATCAGGGACTCCATCGCTTGGGTTGAAGATAGAGGACTGCCTTTAATGGTAGCAGCGCTAGATCAGGCGAAAGCCTTTGATCGCGTGAATAGATCCTTTTTATTCAGAGTGTTAGGTCGATTAGGATTTGGGGAGAAGTTCATAGGATGGATTCGTACATTATATGTCGGAGCGGGGTGCCGAGTTAGTGTAAATAGTCACTTGGGTGATGTTTTTGACCTCTCGTCTGGGGTCAGGCAGGGGTGCCCACTCTCGGCTCTCCTCTTCGTTCTGTACATGGAGCCTCTGGGGGCTGCCATTAGGGCAGACACAGGGGTGGAAGGCTTGTTGATCCCTGGAAGTGGTGGGCTGCGTGTTAAGATGACGCAGTACGCCGACGACACTTCCTTGCTGCTGTGCAAGGACTCGTGCCTGACAAGGTCCCTTGCCATCTTTGGGGATTTCACCCGAGCGTCGGGAGCGGTTCTGAACCATGCAAAGTCTTCCGTCAAGTTTTTCGGAAGATGGCGCGGTAGAACGGATGTGCCCGGGGGGTTATCTCTCTGTGAGGGGGCCCTGAGGATTCTCGGGGTCCATTTTGAGACCTCCGGCTCAGCGACGCTAAACTGGAACATGCGTATCGCAGTGGTACAGAGGAAGCTAGCAATGTGGAAGGCTAGGTATTTGTCTTTTATGGGCAAAGTCCTGGTCCTAAAGGTGGATGTGTTGCCATCTCTTTTGTATTTGGCGTACATCTACCCATTGCCGGCTTGTCTGAGGAGGCCTCTAGTGAGGCTTGTGTTTCAGTTCATGTGGAGTGGCAGGTGCGAGTGGGTCGCCAGGGCACGCATGCTCTGTCCCATCGGGGAGGGAGGTAGGGGGGTACCACATTTCCCCCTCAAGCTGGATGCAATTTTTGTTTCTTTCTTGTTAACGGAGCTTGCTCATCCAGTGATACACCCGTCCGGTTACCTCCTGCGGGTGTTCTTCTCGTATCAGGCGAGAAGCGTAATGGTGTGGTCTAACACGGGTCCTCGGGCGGAACAGCTGCCGTGGCACTTTGGTCATGCGGCCAAGTGGCTGCGTGCGCACCCTGAGGTTGAAGTTGCCCGAGTAGGTTTAGATCACAGGCACCTGTACGAGGAGGTCAGAAAGGCAGGGAGTCCGGCGCCTGTAGTGGGCATCTCGGAAGTGGTCTGGGAGGGAGTGCAGGCGCGGGGTCTGGACAACAGGCTCAAGGACCTGAATTGGTTGAGCCTCCATAAGTGCTTGCCGGTACGTTCCATCATGTACCGGTATAGTTTGGTGCAATCCCCACCTGTCCAAGATCCTCTTGTGGCAGGGAGGAGACTGTGCGCCATGTCTTTTGGGACTGTGCCTTTGCCGGAGTAGTATGGGCTAGGGCACGGGTGTTGTTAGGTTTGGTAAGGGGGGATTTTGTATTGACGTGGGCCAGGTTAGAGAGAGGTGTAGGGAGAGCGAGAGGGACGGATAGGGACAGGTTTCTGCTCTGGCTTCTCATGAGTCTCTTTAAACGGGGGCTGTGGGAAGCCAGGCAGAACATGGTGAAGACAGGGAGAGATTGGGGGGTGGAAGGGATAGTGAGGAGGGTGGAAGGAGATTTGAGGGGGAGGATGAAGAGGGAGGAGAGGAAGTGGGGGCAGCATGCTGCTCGGGAGAGGTGGAAGGGGGGTTTAGGGTTGGGTGTTATTTAGATTTGTAAGGGGATAGATTAGGGACGGGGAGATAGGGAAAGGTAGTTTGTAGGGTGACGGGGAGGGAAGATTCTCCCCTGAGGTTTTGTTTGGGGTTTTTGTTTAGTTAAATTAAAATACCATTATTGGAGTATGTATGAAAATTATGAGTTGTAAAGAATGAATGGTATTGAAGGTAATAAATTATTTTTTATTAAAAAAAGAAAAAGATAGGCTGTTTAGGTTTTCCACAGTTATTGTTTTGTATTATGTTCATGTTTGAGTTTTTCCTTTATTAAAGAACATGAACACCAACTACACCGCCTTTTGGTCCGATCCCTGCTACACCTCCTCTTCAGAGGAAGAGGAGAAAGAGAACCGTTACAACTTGTTTTAAGAGGTAAAGTCCTCTGATAAATAACTTGGTATATAAAGTCTAATTGGGACACGGCCCTGTCACATACAGGAATGTCAAACTCGAACATAACCTACCTTTCAGTAGACCAACAAAAATATGCTCTTGTGATGGACCCCTTTGTTATGTCAGCCTTTGTGTTGTGTAAAATTGATCACCCTCTCATTGTTCTGTCACTCCATTTTTTTTTCTCTAGCTGTATGCAAAACGTGCCAAGCTATGCCCACAAAACCAATTTGTTTATGAGTCATGCATTGTGTAGTGTTACATTCTGAGAGGAAGGACATTATGGGGTTTGTTTTGCATGCAAGGATGTTTCTCCTACTTAACTCTTCTATGTTACATTTTAATTGTCTCCAGCAATGTTCCATCCCAAAAATGTAGGCACTGAGCAAATTTCTGCTGAGTGTACATTTGAATGTTGTGAAAATTCTGTGCAACTTCCAGCTCTTCGTTTACTTTGAACACTGAGGCTTGTACCCACTTTATGTTACAGTTTTTACAGTGGCCAAGTATTTGATCATAATGTGGGCCTACCAGAGTGGCCTACCATAAAAAACAATGCATCCCATAACATTTTAACATGGAAATAGCTGTTTTATCAGTCAGCCTACATGAGCAGCCAATGTGTGGTGTTCAATGTAGGCCTACATTCCATGAGACTTTTGAAAAAAAACATGCAGGGCTTGACATTAACCTGTTTATCCACTTGTCCTTCAGACAAGGTGACTGAACATTTTGTTGTGTTGTTCGATGCAAGAAACCATTTTACAAAACAAAATGCATTATTTCCATAGCATTATTACAGAGAATCAGACAAGTTATGCTACCCTCTGCCTATTGGCTACTTAGCTTATTCACGCCTGTCTCAAAATACAACACTGCCCCTTTAAGAAAAAAAAAGCTCTTACCTGACTCGCTTTTCAAAGATGTCTAGAGATGCACATATTTTGCTCTCGTAGGCAGCAATCTCTTCCCTATTGCTGACTACAAACTATCTATAACTGGGTTAATAACTCACTTTCTAGCAAAGGATATGAAATAAATGTGCACACGTGGCTACATGCAGTTTTTACTTTGATCTGAAAACAAGCACATCTTCTCACAACCGCTCATGCTATAAACACAGTCCAGTTCCAAGTAAATGGCACAGATCCATATATGGCAATGGTCTATTTGCCGATTGGCCTACAGCAGCACTGATTGGTTATGCCACACCGGTCTGTGTAAAATACGGGCTGAGTTGTACAGGCTGAGTCTTACATGTCAATTCAATAAAATCATACTCCGATGCGTTCTGCCTACAACAAAATCTCTTGCATAATTAGTTTTGTTTCGGTATGTTGCATTGAAAGTAACTGATATTACATTGATTTGATCCGAATTGCCATGGTAAAGAGAAACGTTGAGAGTGTTAACATTTGAGGTTGGCTATATGATCACACCGGTAATAGGTCCATTGTTGTATTCTTGAGAGAGCATACGTTTCAATCATTTACTTCTTATTTTACTGGGCTGATGGTGCCTGCATCTGATGGTCAGTCTTAGCTGAGGGAGAGATCAGCAGACTGAGGGTCCACCTCTCAACATCCCTCCTCTCGTCCTTTCCTCCACTGACACTGACCAAAAAGGGACACCGTCTTCCAGTTGATGGCGAAACTCGAGTCGCACCGCACTATTTCTGCCTCATGCACAAATTCGTGTTGTTACTCCTATGAACAGAGAAAGTGAAATATTCCTCGATATTAAAAAGGACCCAAGCTGCTAATAATAACAACAACGCAAGCCTACCGATACACTTTGCTACTCATTCCTTACTGCTGCAGTGTGTGTTGTAGTGCTGAGCAGGGACGGACTGGGAGTAAAAAACGGCCCTGGACTTTAATCCGGACCGGCCCACCAGAACCGGCCCCTGAATAATCCACCACGGCCCCCTGCTAAAGCACGCACGTACACACACGCCCAGCCCCTAATACAACCAGCTTGCTGCATCACAACCATTGATCACTATTGCAGTACTACTTTAACAAGGCTGCAGATCACACACACACAAACACTGCACATTATTGTAAAACATATACAGAACACACACTGAAAATATCTTGATTGAACTACCTCATATCACCTGAAGCCTAGAGTGGGAAAAAAAGATGATTAAATACCCACAATTCACGCTGAGACGCAGAACTGTCTAACTGCTGCTCAGGGTCAGCTGGCTGGCTTCGAGTCATGGGAGTACATCGTCTGAAAAACAGTGGTTGAACACCTCTCCAAAAATAGAACGTAACCTGTAACTTAGAGCAGAACAATCCATCATGAGTCATGATTCATCTACATCACCTGAAGCCTAGAGTGATAAAGAGATGCTATAATATCCACAGTACTGTGCAGCCGTCTTCATCAACCTGGCCAAGGCTTTCGACTCTTGTCAATCACCCTATTCTTATTGGCAGACTCAACAGCCTTGGTTTCTCTAATGACTGCCTCGCCTGGTTCACAAACTACTTCACAGATAGAGTTCAGTGTGTCAAATCGGAGGGCCTGTTTTCCGGACCTCTGGCAGTCTCTATGGGGGTGCCCTCTACAGGGTTTTCTCTGTATATATCAGTGATGTCGCTCTTGCGGCTGGTGATTCTTTGATCCACCTCTACGCAGACGACACCATTCTGTATACATCTGGCCATTCTTTGGACACTGTGTTAACTAACCTCCAAACAAGCTTCAATGCCATACAAACTCCTTCCGTGGCCTCCAACTGCTCTTAAATGCTAGTAAAACGAAATGCATGCTCTTAACCGATCACTCCCCGCACCCGCCTGCCCGACGAGCATCACTATTCTGGACGGCTTTGAATATGTGGACAACTATACATACCTAGGTGTCTGGCTAGACTGTAAACTCTCCTTCCAGACTCATATTAAGCATCTCCAATCCAAAATGAAATCTAGAATCAGCTTCTTATTTCACAACAAAGCCTCCTTCACTCATGCTGCCAACCATACCCTCGTAAAATTGGTCTATCCTACCGATCCTTGACTTTGGCGATGTCATTTACAAAATAGCCTCCAACACTCTACTCAGCAAATTAGATGCTGTCTATCACTGTGCCATCCGTTTTGTCACCAAAGCCCCACCACTGCGACCAGTATGCTCTCGTTGGCTGGTCCTCGCTACATATTCGTTGCCAAACCCACTGGCTCCAGGTCATCTATAAGACTTTGCTAGGTAAAGCTCACCATAGCAACACCCACCCGTAGCAGGCGCTTCAGCAGGTATATTTCACTGGTCATCCCCAAAGCCAACATCTAATTTTGGCCGCCTTTCCTTCCAGTTCTCTGCTGCCAATGACTAGAACGAATTGCAAAAATCACTGAAGTTGGAGACTTATATCTCCCTCACTAACTTTAAGCATCAGCTATCAGAGCAGCTTACCGACCAGCTGCAGCTGTACACAGCCCATCTGTAAATAGCCATCCAACTATCTACCTACCTCATCCCCATATTTGCTTTTGTTTTCTGCTCTTTTGCACACTAGTATTTCTACTTGCACATCCTCATCTGCACATCTATAACTCCAGTGTTAATTGCTAAATTGTAACTACTTCGCCAATCTGGCCTATCTGTTGGATGTTATTTGGGAATTGTTTCTAGGGTCCAGAAGAGCTAGGTCAGCATATAGAGAGCCATGAGACTGAAATCGCCTGTGGATACTATCTGTAACTGTATACATAATTTGAATGTGGACTTGAACTTTATAGGGCACTCTCTGCCTCTGTCAAAGCTTCATCTTGAGCCATCTTGCCCTTTTCTGTGGCAGAGTGGGCTTCCACCTCCTCCAACTCTGTATTCTCTGTTCGTTGATCTTCTTATTTGCAAACTGAACAAATGTGTCTGTAATTGCCTTAATGGTGTCAACGTCTCTTGACGTGCCTTTCAGGGTTTCCTGTGTAGCCACAACCATTCGATGGGCAGACAGGATGTCCCTCCCACTTGTCTGCAGGTATTTAGACAGTGGTGACGTGTTCTCAAATATCAGAAGAAATATTCTCATACCGGAGAAGACCTATCATCAACCTAGATATGAATAAAATATATAAATTAACTACTGTAATAAAGGCCCAATTTTGAAAACATGACAAAAACCATGGCAACAGCCCCACTCATATCAAGTGAATGAATGACAACGTTTGACAAAGCTTTTTGTATGGCTGTACTCGGACTGTTGGCCTAATGATGAGTTTCAATGCATTGTCTAGTAAGAGGCGAAATTTTATTTTTATTTATTTTATAGTATATAAAGGTGTTGAATTACAAGGTGTTGACCGTGTTGAGTAAGAAATTACACATGAACTCCCTCATAGAAACGGCAGCTCTTTTCTGTATTCTTTGACAGTCTTTCTCTAGTCATGAACTGTGTTCAAATACCCATACTAATACACTGTATATTGCATACTTAATGAGTATATACTCCATACTATTAGTTTATTTTTGTATACTGTAAACAAAGGGTATCCTTTCAGTTTTTTGTAATGATATGCTATGCGGTTCGTAAGGCTAGCATAGCTAACAAATTGTCAGCCAGTCAGTGTGACGTAACTTATTTGAAAAGTAATTACTTTATTACATTGCTTAACATTTTCTTAACATTAGTCATATTTAGTTAAAGTAATGAATTTGCATCCTCTCTCATCGGACTTCGGCTGCACATTTTCTGCCATTTTCTTCAAATCTGAAAATGTTGTGAAGCCAAGCCCATTTACTGAAGAATTGCATTATGGGCCCTAAAAGCTTGTATACTTCGTATTTTGGCAAATGTACTACGACATCCGGGAACTTTTGGCATACTAACTATATATCCATACTATGACCAATAAGCAGTGGTGTAAAGTACTTAAGTAAAAATACTTTCAAGTAATACTTAGGGTAATTTTATGGGGTATCTGTACTTTACTTTACTATTTATATTATTGACAACTTTTGCTTTTACTTCACTGCATTCTGAAATAAAATATTTTACTTTTTACTCCAAACATTTTCCTTGACAACCCAAAGTACTCGTTACATTTTGAATTCTTAGCAGAACAGGAAAATTGTGAAATTCACGCACTTATTAAGAGAACACGTGGTCATCCCTACTGCCTGTGGTCTGGCGGACTCACAAAGCACAAATGCATCTTTTATAAATAATATCTGAGTGCTGGAGTGTGCCCCTGGCTATCCGTACATTTTAAAAACAGGAACTTGGTGCTATCGGCTTTGCTTAATATAAGGAATTTGAAATGATTTATACTTTTATTTTTACTTTTGATACATTTTAGCAATTGAATGTACTTTTGATACCTAAGTATATTTAAAACCAAATACTTTTAGATTTTTACTCATGTAGTATTTTACAGGGTGACTTTCACTTTTACATGAGTAACTTTTTATTAAGGTATCTTTTACTTTTACTCAAGTATGACAATTGGGTACTTTTCCCACCACTGCCAATAAGCATACTACATACTTAATTAATGTCACAAATAGTATGGTTAGTGCGGTAAGTATGAGTATTCGAACACAGCTATGGTTTTAAACGTTTTGAAATCTCGCAGTTTCAACTTTGCTGTAGCTTTCTTTTATGCCTGCTACTTTACTGCAGACATGATAATCTGAGCCATTCGATTGGCCAACAGTAGGCCTATAGCGCACTTGATTTGCTCTCCCGGCCTGCTGGGAAGGCAGAGTTTGTACCTTCAGATAAATAAAATGGTTGAAAATGGCAACATTTTGCCTACCCGGGGAGCAGAGCAGCTGAATCGGGTGCACCTACCGGCAACAGCCCGAGACGAATAAAAAATATAGGAACACAAGGGTTTATCTTTGGATGTTTAACAGAAATGTTTGCCGATTGACTAGGAATGTCTTGTAGATCGACCAGTCGATCATGATTGACCGGTTGGTGACCACTGCTCAAGAAAATTGAGTGAAGTTCAGTCTCGTGCTTCTCTCCGTGGTCCGATATTTCTTCTGTATGGCAGTCCCAGTGGAGTTGGAGGCAGTCTCTGAGCTACTGCATGCCCACGGAGGCGTGCAGCTTAGAGGGAATATTGGTCTCCAGTAGATGTCGACCGATTAATCGGAATGGCCGATTAATTAGGGCAGTCTCGTGAACTGTGTTCTCTCCGTGGTCCGATATTTCTTCTGTATGGCAGTCCCAGTGGAGTTGGAGGCAGTCTCTGAGCTACTGCATTTTAATCGGAATGGCCAATTAATTAGGGCCAATTTTAAAGTTTTCACAACAATCGGTAATCGGCATTTTTGGACACCGATTGTGGCCGATTACACAAGGAGACTGCGTGGCAGGCTGACTACCTGTTACGCGAGTGAAGCAAGACGCCAAGGTAAGTTGCTAGCTAGCATTAAACTTATCTTATAAAAACAATCAATCTTAACATAATCACTAGTTAACTACACATTGTTGATGATAATACTAGTTTAACTAGCTTGTCCTGCGTTGCATATAATCAATGCGGTGCCTGTTAATTACTCATCGAATCACAGCCTACTTCACCAAACAGGTGATGATTTAATGTGTGTACCTAACCATAAACATCAATGCCTTTCTTTAGAATCAATACACAAGTATATATTTTTATACCTGCATATTCTGTTAATATTGCCTGCTAACATGAATTTCTTTTAACTAGGGAAATTAATCCACTTCTCTTGCTTTCCGTGCAAGCAGTCAGGGTATATGCAGCAGTTTGGGCAGCCTGGCTTGTTGCGAACTGTGTGAAGACCATTTATTCCTAACAAAGACGGTAATTAATTTGCCAGAATTGTACATAATGTAACAGCAATATTTAGACTTAGGAAAGCCACCCAATAGATAAAATATGGAACTGTTCCGTATTTCACTGAAAGAATAAACGTTTTGTTTTCGAAATGATAGTTTCCGGATTTGACCATATTAATGACCCAAGGCTCATATTTCTGTGTGTTATTATGTTATAATTAAGTCTATTATTTGATATTTGAGCAGTCTGACTGAGCATTGGTAGGCAGCAGCAGGCTCGTAAGCATTCATTTAAAAACAGCACTTTCTTGTGTTTGCCAGCAGCTCTTCGCTGTGCTTCAAGCATTGAGCTGTTTATGACTTCAAGCCTATCAACTCCCGAGATAAGGTTGGTGTAACCGATGTGAGATGGCTAGCTAGTTAGCGGGGTGTGCGCTAATAGCGTTTTAATCGGTGATGTCACTCGCTCTGAGACCTTGAAGTAGTTGTTCCCCTTCCTCTGCAAGGGCCGTGGCTTTTGTGGATCGATGGGTAACAATGCTTCGAGGGTGGCTGTTGTCGATGTGTTCCTGGTTCGGGCCCAGGTAGGGGCGAGGAGAGGGATGGAAGCTACACTGTTTTTGTTTCACTGTCTACTCTCCTCTACCTTCTGTTTTCAGTTCCTCTTCTGTTTGTACCACCATCCTCCCTTTTCTCATCCTCCCTGCGGTCGTCTTGCCTGACTGCTCACCCTGAATTTATTTCCGCTGCTCTGATTCAGAGGGGTTGGGTTAAATTTGCGGAGGACAAATTTAGGTTGAATGCATTCAGTTGTGCAACTGACTAGATATCCCCTTTCCCTCTATCAATCGCTACATACATCCAGTGTGAAACTGCCATCCTAGATGTCGATTGTGTGACTTCAAAATGAGGGGCATTGTAAAAAACATTGGAATTTAGCGATTGGTTTGATTTATTAGAGACCATTCAATCAGAGTATCAAAGCTCTGGCCCAACCCATTGGTTTCTTGGATCAATCAGAACGGTCCGAATGTGTTTGCGTTCTCCAAATCGTCGGGGAGGGAGGCAAATCCAGAATCATTGTGGAGAAGAAGGTCAGTTGGCCGGAACAATGTGGATGGGTAGCCAGGCAAGTGGTCGTACCCTCTGTCTGTCTATCCCTCCACCTGTCCAGTTGTCTCTTGTTTCAGATGGGAGCGTTGATCCCTGTGACTCATTATCCTGCCTATCCGACTATCAGTTTGCACCCAAAATCCTCCAATAATCAAGCCAGTCCCCTCTGTCACACACACAAGCAGGCACACACACACACACACACACACACCCTTCGACCCCCTATTCACTATTTAAGCCCCAGTCAGTTCTGTGCACTCCCGCTCTTCTCTCATCGCCAGTAAGCACCATTGTCTTTTCCATCTTTATTCTTGGGGCTGGTAAGACTTCTCACCATTTTCATTGTTCTCACCATGCTGTGTTTGAATGTTGCTTGTTGTCAGGCCACAGCAACTGTAGCTACAGCTAGAAGTACCTGAGAGTAAGTTATTCCCACAAGAACTGTATACGTCTGAGAAATTTGTCTGGTGTCGTGATGTAATATGTGGTGTTGATGCCGGCAATTGTTTTTTGTGTTTGAGCGCTATGTCTTTCCTGAAGTTACTTGGCATGGAAGTAGTTGGATGAGCTAAACAGAATATTGTAGGCCTATTTACGGAATGTTCCTTCAACCTCTAGCATCTGCCAGACTGGAAGCACTGTATGTGCATATGAACTTTTGTTCATGTGTTTTCTATGTTTAACAGTTTGTTACATGTATGTGCACATAAAACAAAGGCTGGGATTCATTCATGGGCGTGTTGCAACGATGTTTGAGCCCGACATCGGGAGCGTTTGCCATGAATGCAATCTCATCGAACGTTGGGGAAATTGCCTTTCAAAGGCACATTGCCAGTAATGCAGTGTGCAGCACTGCAACAAGCCTTTGCATGAAACCTGACACGGGTGTTTTACTGTAATGACATTCAAACCACTGTTGCTCTAAATTAGGGATGGGCAATTCAGGTCCTCGGGGGCCAGATTAGTGTCACACTTTTGCCCCAGCCCCAGCTAACACACCTGACTCCAATAATCAACTAATCATGATCTTCAGATTAGAATGCAATTAGTTTAATCAGCTGTGCTTGATAGGGATGGGGAAAAAGTGTGACACCAGTCCGACCTCCGAGGACTGCAGTTGGCCATCCCTGCTCTAAGTGATTATTCACCTGGCTCTGTCTGTCTGAATGTCTTTCCATCTATCTGTCAGTTTGTCTGTCTGTCAGTCTGTGTGTCTTTAACCGACTTAACACACTGAAATAACGAAGCAATGTGATGTGATCCTTCCCCAATCCTCTGTCTGTCGTTCGTTCCAGCACCATGTTTGTTCAGTCACACATACTGATCCATTGAGGTCAGGGCTAAATGCCAACTATAGAGGGATAGAAATGACTCAACCGGCTTGATTCCTTGATCTTCCAAGTTAATGCTCTCAAAGGAAGTTGGTCTAGGCAGCTCTCCAGTTGTTGACTGTGGGTAATCTGGGGATGGTGTCAAAAAATGGTCTCATTGTTCTGCTGTCTGGTCTGCATTTGTCTGGATGTTTATTAATCATTAAATATGTATAGGCTAGGCCTATATGAATATTAATCTCATTTTGAATCTGACTACATACAGGATCTCCTACAGTATATAAAGTAGACTTTACATTTAAACCTATTGAAATAACACATACCTGGGATATGAATTGGCTTCGAAATTGTGTTTAAAAGGGAGAAAATGCATGTGATATACAGTCAGGTCCTAAATTATTGGCACCCTTGATAAAAATTTGCGAAAAAGACTATATACAACTTAATAATACAAATACTGAGCTATATTGTATGCTCCAAAAAATTACAAAATGATATTATTTTATACTAATACAATTTCTCAGAAAAATTGATTTTGTTGAACAAGTATTCATGTTTTGTTTTTCAAAAATCTATTGGCACCCCTGTTTTCAATAACTTTCAATACCTTAACTTGCGAGGATAACAGCACTGAGTTTTTTCTAAATTGTTTTATGAGATGGCCAAAGAGCTCTATTTTCATGTCATATGACCAGAGCACTGGTTCCAATCTAAGTGCCAATGTCATTTAGCAAACTTCAGGCGTTTACATTTATTGGATGACGTGAACATTCAGCTCCTTGGCCAGGCCCACCAGCGGTAGGTTTGGTGTCAACATGAGAATGCATATGCAGAAAAGAAACCCATACATACTCTAAAATATGGTTGGTGGGTCATTGATGGTCCTGGGGCCCTCTTTAAGGTTAACCGCATCATGAGCTTTACCCAGTACATGGACACCATTTTAGCCCAAAAAACCTGGCTGAAACTTGGCCGCAAATGGATCTTCCAGCAAGACAATAACCTCAAGCACATGTAAAAATCCACAAATACAGTGCCTTGCAAAAGTATTCACCTCCTTTGGCGTTTTTCCTATTTTGTTGCATTACAACCTGTAATTTAAATAGATTTTTATTTGGATTTCATGAAATGGACATACACAAAATAGTCCAAATTGGTGAAGTGAAATGAAAAAACGAACTTGTTTCAAAGCAATCCTTCTCACCCCCCCTTAAATGATTTTATAAAAACTGATGTTAAAACCGAAAAGTGACTTAAATGTGTAAAATGTATTCACAAAATAGTCCCCTTGTTTCAAAGAATTTAAAAACTCTGACCCCTTTTCTCTGACTCCCCTAAATATGATCTGGTGCAACCAATTACCTTCAGAAGTCACATAATTAGTTAAATAAAGTCCACCTGTGTGCAATCTAAGTGTCACATGATCTGTCACATGATCTCAATATATATACAGCTGTTCTGAAAGGCCCCAGAGTCTGCAACACCACTAAGTAAGGGGCACCACCAAGCATGCGGCAGCATGAAGACCAAGGAGCTCTCCAAACAGGTCAGGGACAAAGTTGTGGAGAAGTACAGATCAGGGTTGGGTTATAAAAAAATATCAGAAACTTTGAACATCCCACAGAGCACAATTAAATGCATTATTAAAAAATGGAAAGAATATGGCACCACAACAAACCTGACAACAGAGGGCTGCCCACCAAAACTCACGGACCAGGCAAGGAGGACATTAATCAGAGAGGTAACAAAAAGACCAAAGATAACCCTGAAGGAGCTGCAAAGCTCCACAGCGGAGATTGGAGTATCTGTCCATAGGACCACTTTAAGCCGTACACTCCACAGAGCTGGGCTTTATGGAAGTGGCCAGAAAGTGCTATTGCTTAAAGAATAAAACAAGGAAACACATTTGGTGTTCACCAAAAGGCATGCAGGAGACTTCCCAAACACATGGAATAAGGCACTCTGGTCAGATGAGACTAAAATTGAGATGTTTGGCCATCAAGGAAAACGCTATATCTGGCGCAAACACAACACATCTCATCACCCCGAGAACACCATCATTAGGCACGCTCAAGTTTTCAGTTTTTTTGCCTTACATAAAACATATTTTGCATATTCAAAGTGGTAGGCATGTTGTGTAAAATGTACAAAAAAATGCCAAGGGGGGAGGAATACTTTCGAAAGCTACAGTAAATGGTTAATTGACCACAAAATTAACATTTTGCAATAGCCGTCTCCGGACTTTCACCCCATTGAAATCCTGTGCTTTGAATTGAAGAGGGCAGTCTATAGGTGCAGATGAATGATCTCAAGGATCTGGAAAGATTATGTATGGAGGATAAGATCCCTCCCAATGTGTCAAGTGTTATTGAAGTGTTGTGGTTGCAGGTTCACTTGGCACGTCGAAAGGCTTTTCTTTTGGGGTGTTGCTATAGTCCACCAAGGGCTAACAGTCAGTATCTAAATAATATGTGTGAAATGCTTGATAGTGTACAGTATGTGATGTAAACAGAGAGGTCTACTTTCTTGGGGAGCTGAATATTGACTGGTTTTCAGCAAGCTGTCCGCTCAAGAGGAAGCTTCTCACTGTCACCAGTACCTGTATTCTGGTTCAGAGTATTAATCAACCAACCAGGGTGTTTACAAACACTACAGGAAAAAGGTCATCAACATGTATCGGTCACATTTTTACTAATACTGAAGAACTTCTACTGTTCTAAAGCTGTATCCGTACCCATTGGAGGCAGTGATCACAATTATTTTAATGATTACTTCATTGGCAAAGTGGGCAAACTTAGGCAGGAAATGCCAACAGCGAACAGTGAGCCATCATATTCACGCATAATAAAATAAATAATGAAAGAAAAGCATTGCAAGTTTGAACTGTGGGAGGGAGAGGTGTCAAAAGTATTGTTATCGATCAAATTATTGTTAATGACAAACCTCCCCGCATTGACAACTTAGATGGAAAGCTACTGAGGATGGTAGCTGACTCTATAGCCACTCCTATCTGTCATATCTTTAATCTGAGCCTAGAGGAAAGTCTTTGTCCTCAGGCCTGGAGGGAAGCCAAAGCAATTCCGCTACCCAAGAGTGGTAACGTGGCCTTTACTGGTTCTAACAGCATACCTATAAGCTTGCTGCCAGCTCTTAGCAAACTGAAAAAATTGTGTTCGACTAAATGCAATGCTATTTCTCTGTAAACAAATTAACAACAGACTTTCAGCATGCTTATAGAGAAGGGCACTCAATATGTACTAAACTCAAACAAATGACTGATGATTGGTTGAAAGAAATGAACAATAAGAAGATTGTGGGAGCTGTACTGTTAGATTTCAGTGCAGCCTTTGATATTATTGATCATAACCTGTTGTTGAAAGAATGTATGTGTTATGGCTTTTCAACCTCAGACAGACATATCGTAGATTCAGAGCTATCTATCTATCTATCTATCTATCTATCTATCTATCTATCTATCTATCTATCTATCTATCTATCTATCTATCTATCTATCTATCTATGTATGTGTTATGGCTTTTCAACCTCAGACAGACATATCGTAGATTCAGATCTATCTATCTATCTATCTATCTATCTATCTATCTATCTATCTATCTATCTATCTATCTATCTATCTATCTATCTAATAGAACTCAAAGGGCTTTCTTTAATGGAAGCTTCTCTAATGTCAAACTTGTAAAGTGTGGTGTACCGCAGGGCAGCTCTCTAGGCCCTACTCTTTTCTTTTTTATCAAAGCATGTATGTCCATGTATGCTGATGACTCAACAATATACTCATCAGCAACCACAGCTAATTAAGTCACTGAAACCCTTAACAAAGAGTTGCAGTCTATTTTGGAATGGGTGGCCAGTAATAGAGACACCACCACACCACAAAAAGCAAGTCCCGCAGGCTATAGTTTTGTCTTATCTTGATTATTGTCCAGTCGTGTGGTTGAGTGCTGCAAGGACAGACCTAGTTAACCTGCAGCTGGCCCAGAACAAAGTGGTACGTCTTGCTCTTCATTGTAATCAGAGGGCTGATATAAATACTATGCATGCCAGTCTCTCTTGGTTAAGAGTTGAGGAGAGACTGACTGCATCACTTCTTTTTATAAGAAACATGAATGTGTTGAAAATCCCAAATTGTTTGCATAGCCAACATGCAAACATACACACAGCTTTGACACATACAGTACACACTTACCTCACCAGCCATGCCACCAGGGGTCTTTTCACAGTCCCCAAATCCAGAGCAAATTCAAGAAAGCGTACAGTATTATATAGAGCCATTATCGCATGGAACTCCGTTCCATCTCATATTGCTCAAGTGAACAGCAAACCTGGTTTAAAAAAACAGATTAAGCAACACCTCACGGCACAACGCCTCGCCCCTATTTGACCTAGATAGTTTGTGTGTATAAATTGACGTCGGCTACGTGTGCCGTTTGTAAAAAGTTCTTGAGCTGTTGTCTATTAATTTAATGTTTTGCATTATGTCATGTTTCATGTTTTGTGTGGACCGTAGGAAGAGTAACTGCTGCTTTTGCAACAGAAAAAGGCTATGTGCCCTAATCTTTTTGAGAGAGAAAATATATTACTTGTTAGCAAAAATCTATTTCTCTGAGCAATTGAATTAGTATACAATTCCATAAATGTGAATTCTTTTTTTGCCATACGATATAGCTCAGTATTTGTAGAATTAATTTTATACAGTCTTTTTTTTGCTCATCTTTATCGAGGGTGTAAATCATTTTGGACCTGACTGTATCAGAGCAATACAGGTCTTGTTTACATTGTGACTTTATTTGTTTAAGCTATCTCCACAATCCAGCCCGGTGCAAGGCGATAAAGTCATCATAATTGACTTGGCTAGTGTAAATCGTGGCATGGGGCCCATCCAAATCTCTCCATCTTTCCGTCACTCTTGTAAATTAAATCAACTGAGTGGAAATTCAGCGGCTGATGCCCCTCTCTTATCCCGGGCAACTTGATACCGCCACACCCTCACCCTCTCTGTCCCCTTCTATTCCATTATTTACAGTGGTCTTTCCCTCATCTCGACCTTCGCAATAAAAAACATCCTCCCAAGTTTACCTGGCTACTCATTTCACCCACTGCTAAAACAGTTAGTTCAGTCACTTTACAGTGAGGTCGTGATCCTTTGCTTAGTTAAATGCTTTTGTTTCTCCTAATGGTCATCTGAGGCTTGTACGTTTTGTTTAATATGTTTGTGGCACGCATTTCTCTCTCTCTCTCTCTCTCTTTCTCTCTCTCTCTCTCCAGAGTAACTATGTCTGATGTAGAGGAAGAGAATGAGTGAGTAATCGTCAACTATTCTAATTCAAAGAACTGTTAGTATAAAAATGTAGTTATTTATCACTATGTTGTGCATATGTATTTAAAACTAATAATGCATCTTTTCTATTTTTTTTAAGGGATCAGCGGGAGGGTAAGGGCATTTTCTATCACTTGTCTTGTTTCGTTGTCTCAATGTCACCCATTCCTCTCTTATCTGGTATTTTTTTCTCACCTACTCGCTCCACAGAGGACGAGGAGGAAGGAGGTGAGTCACGACTTTATGTCAACATATTACACCTCCTCCCAATATTATTACTCCATTTAGACCCCCTGAAACATTACCGTGAATGGCCTCAACCAATCTCTCTAGAAGGGACATATGATTGTGACTCTGCTTCTTGCTGCTGGCCCTGCCCATGGGAGGGGTGAACATAATAATCCTCCTTGAATATGTTAAAACAAAGTGCCTGCTCATACAACTTACCACCATGTTGAATCCACTATCTGGAAGCTCAGAGACATAGTATTTTGCTCTGTCTGTCAACCTCATATTCAGGGACAGCAAATAATACCACCCATCGATCATGGAAGGTTAGTGAGTAATGAACTCAATGGTAAAGTTTCATGAACATTCCCCCACATAAGTTATTTTTGTGTCCCCTGGATCCGTTCATGGCTGCCCCCTGTTTCTCCCTCTCCCCTGTCTCTCCCTCTCTCCCTGGACCTGGTGTTGATCCTGGTGAACAGAGCCAGAGCATTTAGAGTACAGAGAGTGTCAGGTATTGTACACCAGTAGTGGTGCGTGGGTAAAATCCTCGGGGAAGCCAGGGGGGAAAAAAATCAATATTACAACCTGCTGTATGTGTTGTGATCATTGTGTTGTTTGCTCTTTAACCTGTTAGTTCATATGTCTTTCCACCATGATATATTGGCCTCAGGCTGAGACAATAAGAAGACACGCCTTTTGTTTCATCACAAAACCAGAGAGCAAAATCTGTCCAGTGAAGTCCACAAAGCATATTGCATGTAACAAACAGTTACATGACCTACAACATGGTCAAGAAAGTTCATGTTTATGACATTTTCAGACTATTAAAAGAATATTGATTTAGAACCACGGAGAGTTACCGCAAGTCCAGTCTGTGTCACAACCGGCCGTGATTGGGACTGACTTGCCTAATTAAAGGTTAAATTAAAAAATATATTTTAAAAATTGCAAAGAAAACAGGCACTGCCTCCACTATTCCAGCGCCCTTTCAACTTCAACATTTCAACATCATCTAATCACGTATGCTGCTTAGTCTAATACAATGACAACTAAAATATACCAAAAACGATTTACTACAATCAATGTAAGCTAAATATGATGTGGCTGTCCATGTTGATTTCTGTGGTGTGTGTGTGTGTGTGTGATTGCAAGTAGAAAATCATGCTGACTCACCCTACTTGTAGAGAAACGCCAATGCCATCCACCTCTTTCATGTTCTCTAAACAGGCTATGACTCTGTCATACAGTACATGCTTTTAGTTTTGTTGTGCTAGGCTATCTGGCTAAAATGCTTGCTCGCTAGCCTAACTTCATTTCATGAGCAACGATGCGCCAGGCCAGCTAGTTATCATTAGTCTACTACATCCATCTAGATACATGTTGAACTGCCATCCTCTAAGGCCAAAGGGCACAATGTATGAATTTATGGTTGGATCAGAATCGCCATTATAATCATTGGCCAGTATGGAGAATAAAGTAAAACCACAAGCTCAAATCCTTATCTACATCCATGGATAATTTAAGAAAGGGACGATTTAAGCTCGCTAGCCACCGGAGGACATAGACACAACAAGACGCAACAATTCTAGTTTTTTCTGTCAATGATGTTTGGCTTCAAACTGGTTTCCCTTGATTCCTTTTTTTTTGGTGCGCCAGGACCATTCACAGCTGAGCTCACTCAGTTTAACTCATTGGCTGATTGGCTCTTATTTTATACTTTTTTGCTCGCTGGCTTCCCTTGCATTCAATGCTACGGGCAGCAACAATGTCATACTATTTTTTGACCAGAGAGCATCAGATAGATGGGCTATACATACTGAAACTCTCGTATGCTTTCACCAGTGCGAAACAGCCTCTTGTGAATTGAAGAACATTTTTGAAACACATTGAGACGAAAGATAAGTTATTTTGTATGGTTTTTTTTATCTTGGTCAATTTTTTTGGGAAGCTATGCTTCCCTTGGCACCCATGAATACACACCACAGTTGTGCACAAACATACCTGCCTGACTTCAAGTATCTTCTAACACTGTCTCACTTTCCCTTTCTCCCCTCCTACCTATTTTGTAATAGTTTGTTCACCATTGTAAACATGTTAATTGTTGGTGTGTAATATCTGTTTCTCATTTGAAAAAATGAATTTGAAGGATGGTATCCCCAGTCCCACTCAACCCAATTACCTACAAGGACGTTGAAATCGACCATTGCAAACTATTAGTTGTGTTTTGGTTCGATATTGATTTTCTCTGTCATTTCTTCCACTCCATGTACTAAGAAGAAGAGGAGCGTCCTAAATACAAGTATGTCTGTCTTCACAAGTCAACAGTTGCTGCGAAATTTGTGAATTAAGTCGTGTTTCTTTTTCTTTTGAGGATTTGCTCTGTCATGACACAGAACACTTGGGGCCGGTTTCCCAGACAGATTAGGTCTAGTGCTGGACAACAAAAATATTCTCAATGGAGAATCTTTATTGAAAGCACCTTTTAGTACAGGACTAGGCCTAATTTGTATCTGGTAAAACCGTCTATTGAAGTTTGATTTCATATCGTATCTGAATACAAAGCATATAATTAAATAGAACAATTTGAATTGAATGTATCTTTACAGTACAAAGTACAACATGCACAGTTTATCAAAGGCAAATACTTTAGTAGCAATTTAAGTATATTTAGTAGTTTGGCATTTAGGTGGTCAGTGTGTTTAATCCTGATGTAACTCATTTACTTCATCTTGTTTTACAGGCCCATGGTCTCCCAGCTCGCTGCCCCCAAAAATCCTGAGGGGGATAGGGTGGACTTTGACGTGAGCCTACATGTGGGTTTTATCTCTGTGTTTTTGTTTTACTTTTCTGATCACACTTACGGACAGTTTCCCAGACCCAGATTGATCATGGTCCTGATCAAAAAAGCATTCTCCATAGTCTCCAATGAAAATGCTTATTAGTCCGGGAGTTAACTTAACCTGGGTTGTGGAAAATGGTGCCTTATATGTGTGTATATATAGACCATTTAATTGATTTACTACTTGTATTCATTAACTCTGGTTTGTGACAGGACATCCACAGGAAAAGAATGGAGAAGGATCTTTTGGAGCTGCAGACCCTGATCGACGTCCATTTTGACCAGAGGAAGAAAGAAGAGGAAGAGCTCATTGGACTCAAGGACAGGATTGTAGGTCAATCATCCCATCCCATCACTCTCTCTCACTCGCTCTCTCTTCTATCCTGTATGTTTTGTTTAATGTTTCATTTAATGTGCTTGTTGCAGGCATCTCTCTCTCTCTCTCTCTCTCTCACTCTCTAGTGTATACAGTATATACATTGATTCTCCATGGACAAGTCTATGTCCGAGAATAATGTATATGTACAGTGCCTTGTGAAAGTATTCGGCCCCCTTGAACTTTGCGAAATTTTGCCACATTTCAGGCTTCAAACATAAAGATATAAAACTGTATTTTTTTGTGAAGAATCAACAACAAGTGGGACACAATCATGAAGTGGAACGACATTTATTGGATATTTCAAACTTTTTTAACAAATCAAAAACGGAAAAATTGGGCGTGCATTTGTGAAAATTATTCAGCCCCCGATTGGTTAATACTTTTCAGCCCCCACCTTTTGCTGCAATTACAGTTTGAAGCCTGAAAAAAGCCGAATACTTTCGCAAGGCACTGTATGTGTTTAGGGAAAGGCTGATATGTGATTAGTGTCGTGGTATGTATAAATTAAGGAATTAATGGCTATTACGAGGCGAGTCTGCACCCGGTTTCTGTTCCAGGACAACCGCAGATCAGAGAGAGCGGAGCAGCAGCGTGTGCGAGCAGAAAAGGAACGGGACAGACAGACGAGAATTGCGGTAGGCCTAAGCCGCAATAAAGAGCAACTGCTTAAGCTAGCACTATCGAGGCACCTGTTGTAAATGTGCATTGGCAGTCAAAAACAATTAGTCAAAGAAATCAATTGAATACGTGTCGATATGATAAAACTTTTGTAAAAAGATTCTACTTTTGTTACTCAGGAAGAGCGGCAGAGGAAAGAGGACGAGGAAGCCAAGAAAAGGGCGGATGATGAAGCCAAGAAGAAGAAAGTGCTCTCTAACATGGGGGCTCACTTTGGGGGTTTCTTGGCAAAGGTCAGAATGCTAATGATATTGCAGACACAAAGTGGAATAGCTGTGAAGCATAATCTTTACCAATTCTTACACTTTGTTGGTTGTAAGCGTTTACAGTATAAGAGGGAAAATGTGTGTGAAATATGTGTTAACTGAATTAACCCTCGTAGTACTGGTTTATTCACTGATCAAGTTGTGGGTGATGTTTCCCCCCCATCCCCTCAGGCAGAGCAGAGGAGAGGGAAGAGACAAACAGGGAGGGAGATCAAGAAGAAGACACTGGCAGAGAGGCGCAAACCCCTCGCCATTGACAACCTGAGAGAGGACGGCCTGAGGTCAGTGATGTCCTTTTCGGACTACTGAGCCGAGCCAAGCTGAGCCGAGTTGGACTGCGCTGGCCTGGTTACGCATCTGCCATAGGTCCTGGACCGTGCTGTTTAAGATTAAAATACAATTTGAAAAGAAAAGAACTGAGTTAGCCCAGTACAGTTTGGGTTAGGATGATAGTATGAAAAGGGAATTCATGTCCTCTTAGAGATTAGAATGTATTATTTTTTGTTGAAGCAGTGAAAGGGGATACTTAAAATCGGAGCCAGAGCCTTCTGTCATGCCTGCTCCCGCTCCCCCTCCCTGGCACTCAAAGGTGCCAGGCTCCCCAGCATTATGCACTCCTGCCACCATCATTACGCACACCTGCCTTCCCACGTCACGCGCATCAGCAATTATTGGACTCACCTGTACTCAATCACTTGTGTCATTACCTCCCCTATATCTGTCTGTTCCCAAACTGTTCCCTGCTTCCGGATTAATGTTTGTATGTCGTTACGGTACCCGGTGCTGACGCTGGTCAATGTCTGTGCTATATTAAATGTTGACTCCCTGTACCTGCTTCTCATCTCCAGCGTTGGAATAGTAGGCTTCAATGAACTTCACTTGCATTATCAAAGTCCTTGTTCACCTGAGTGAGCAGCGATTGAGAGTACAAGTCCCCCTTCTCTGACTCCTAATGCTCTGTGTCTTCTCAGGGAGAGAGCTAAAGAGATGTGGGAGTGGATTTACCAGCTTGAGTCAGATAAATTTGACCTGACTGAAAAGACGAGACGACAGAAATACGAGGTGAGGAGACTGTGATTGTACACCACAGTTATTTACGTTAACGTTTCAGTGTAGTTTCCCCCTGGAATGTCTTCTTTAGTCTGGTTAGCACTTAAAATATTTGGTATGTGTGTTGAAATGCCTTTTATATTATTTTTGCAGATAAACGTTCTTCTGAATAGAATTTCTCATGCCCAGAAATTGTAAGTGTATTTCTCCAATTCTGTCTGCCTTAGCACTGAATGATTATAGAACATACATTAAAATCAGCTTCCAATAAGAAAACAAAATATTTTAGCATTCTTTGCAGGTTTATGACAATTTGCATGCTGTGCCAACTCCTCAAACTTTGAATGTGTCCTCTAATACCTGAAAGCAGAATAGGGTTAGAGGACAGGAAATGTAGGTTATGTAAGGATATATAATGCAGTACCAGTAAAGTTTGGGCACATCTACTCATTCAAGGGTTTCTTTATTTTGACCATTTTCTACATTGTCATCAAAACTATGAAATACCACATCGAATCATGTAATGACTAAAAAAGTGTTAAACAAGTCTATGTTTTTTGAGATTATTCAGTGGCCACCCTTTGCCTTGACAGTTTTGCACACTCTTGGCATTCTCTCAACCAGCTCCATGAGGTAGTCATCTGGAATGCAATTCAATTAACAGGTGTGCCTTGTGGAATTTCTTTCCTTAATGCTTTTGAGTCAATCAGTTGTGTTTTGACAAGGTAGGGGTGGTGTATAGAAGTTGGCCCTATTTGGTAAAATACCAAGTCCATATTATGGCAAGAACAGCTCAAATAAGCAAAGAGAAACGACAGTCCATCATTACTTTAAGACATGAAGGTCAGTCAATGCGGAACATTTCAAGAACTTGGAAGGTTTCTTCAAGTGTAGTCGCAAAAACCATCAAGAGCTATGATGAAACTGGCTCTCATGAGGATCGCCACAGGAAAGGAAGACCCAGAGTTACCTCTGCTGCAGAGGATAAGTTCATTAGAGTCACCAGCCTCAGAAATTGCAGCTCAAGTAAATGCTTCAGAATTCAAGTAACAGACACATCTCAACATCAACTGTTCAGAGGAAACTGTGTGCATTAAGGCCTTCATGGTGGAATTGCTGCAAAGAAACCACTACTAAAGGACACCGATAAGAGACATGCCTGGGCCAAATTTGAGATTTTTGGTTCCAATCGCCGTGTCTTTGTAAGATGCAGAGTAGGTGAACGGATGATCTCCTCATGTGTGGTTCCCACAGTGAAGCATCGAGGTGTGGTGGTGCTTTGCTGGTGACAATGTCAGTGATTTTATTTAGAATTCAAGGCACACTTAACCAGCGTGGTGACCACAGCATTCTGCAGCGATACGCCATCCCATCTGGTTGGCGGTTGGCGCATAGTGGAACTATCATTTGTTTTTTAACAGGACAATGACCAACACACCTCCAGGCTGTGTAAGGGCTATTTGACCAAGAAGGAGTGATAGTGCTGCATCCGATGACCTGGCCTCCACAATCACCCAACCTCAAAACAATTGAGATGGTTTGGGATGAGTTGGACCGCAGAGTGAAGGAAAAGCAGCCAGCAAGTGCTCAGCATATGTGGGAACTCCTTCAAGACTGTTGGAAAAACATTCCAGGTGAAACTGCTTAAGATAATGTCAAGAGGGTGCAAAGCTGTCATCAAGGAAAAGGGTGGCTGCTTTGAAGAATCTAAAATATATTTTGAATTGTTTATTAACACTTCTTTGGTTACTACATGATTCCATGTTATTATATAGTTTTGATGCCTTCACTATTCTATAATGTAGAAAATAGTGCAAATAAAGAAACGCTTGAATGAGTAGGTGTGTCCAAACTTTTGACTGGTAGTGTATGTGTACTACCGTTCAAAAGTTTGGGGTCACAAAGAAATGTCCTTATTTTGAAAGAAAAGCACATTCTTTTGTCCATTTAAAATAACATCAAATTTATCAGAAATAGTGTAGACATTGTTAATTTTGTAAATGACTATTGTAGCTGGAAACGGCAGATTTTTAATGGAATATCTACATAGGTGTACAGAGGACCATTATCAGCCCCCATCAATCCTGTGTTCCAATGGCACATTGTGTTAGCTAATCCAAGTTGATCATTTTAAAAGGCTAATTGATCATTAGAAAACTCTCTGCTTTTTTCACACCCAAGCTCCCTCTATCTCTGCAGTAAAAAGGTCCATGGTAAGGGAAAGGTTGGAGGTCGCTGGAAGTGAGCACACAGTGGAAGCAGTGAAGAAAGAAGACCACATTCTGTTTCAGGAACGCTTTACAAAAACAATGTCTCAATTTTTCTCTTGAACCCATTGAGGTGACACGATTTACTGTGTGACATTAACTGAAACAGATTCTATGTATCACTGTACTCATTAAAACATGTATATATTTAACAAAACAAGTTATCTTTACTTCTGTAACACTAGAGGGAATTGGGTAGGCTACAAATGGGTACAACTCACCTACAGGTCCTTGGACTCATTCGTGAAGCAGACATGCTCTCATTTAATAGGCAATTAACAGAATTAAGATCAAAACAGACGGACCAACAGGCCTAAAATGTGATTGAACTCTCACAAAATGCTACCTTTGTTTTCAATCAGCTATGAACAGAATTGTCTCGTCTGTACATATTTTCTGTATACACCTCTGCCCCTCTTGCAGTACTGAAGACCGACCTAATCAAACGGGTTAAAGTGTCAGAGGAGTAAAGCGTAGAGTGTCTGCTGGAATAGAACACATTCACTCCTCCTGTAGCGCGAACGTGGCATAAACATCCCTCTTCTCCTCCTGTGAGGGCTCAAACCCCGCCTCTTTGGCGATGTCCCCGACTTTCTCAGCAAACCCCACCTCCTGCTCCTTGGTAAGATCCAAGAGGTACCTGAGACATATGGAGAGGACACGGTCACTGAACAGCCTCAAACACAGGAATAATTGATAGGAAAAATCGTGGCCTGTCAATAGCAGCAAATCACCCGTTGACAATTTAAGTGTATATTCTTATGTTAATTGCAAATAAAAGTATGATATGCAATTAAACAATTATTGTGTGGGTGAATGAATACAAACTGATTTGCAAACACAGTAAAATATAATGAGCATTGCACAATGAGTGAAATACAATAAGTAAATCTGTCTTGTCTAGATGTCCAGTCTGTTGCCATGGCAACAGCCACAAGTATGACAGAGACTCACTTGGCCAGCTCCACCACGAGGGTGGCTTTGGGTGCAGCAATCTGTCTCAGTGTCGGGCTCAAATGGTGCACCATACTTCACAGTGAAGAAGAGGAATGAGGAAGAGAGAGAGAGAGATACAGGCTATAAAACTCACTGGCAGCAGAACCGTGGAACCACAGTAAACCTCACTGCTCGAGCGAGGATCCCAAGAAGGGATTGAGTTTCACATAATACACTGTTCCTCATTCCAGGTCATGGAGTTCACAACGGTAATAGGTTTTTATAAATACGCTTGTGTGATAATCGATGGTTTGAAATGAATAGGGAACGTTGCTGGCGTACCTGGCAGCACAGTAGATGCTGTTGAAAAAGTGGGAGTATTTCTGTTTCTCTGGCAGCTTGGAGAGAGAGTCCAGGGGCAGGAAAGTCACTGACACCCCATTCAGGTGCATGAGTTCTGAAATGGTTTTATTGTATAAGATAAAATAAATATACATAATACAATTCATTTTATCGGATAAAATACATAGTGTAATAGTGGGTTGTACAGTATTTAACTGTGTCAGTTATATGGTATAATACTTTGCAGTCAACACCAACTTTATAGACTATATACTATAGCTTAGTGCAGCAAGACATAGTATACAACAGTGTTATTCAAGGCAATGTTCAGCATTGGGAGTTTTACCGTTGATTTGTGATTTGTGATTAGCCTCTGGTTGTGACACTGGCTCCAGTGCTACAAGCGCTTTCCCCTCCTCACTGCATGCCTGAGTAGGGGGAGTGCCCCCTCTACAGGACAAAGACTTGAACAGCGCCTGCACGTTCACATACGAGATATCCTGGGCTGTCTGTCAGCGATGGAGAGAAGGTTGCATGAGAGGGAGGGGGAAATAAATGGATACATTTTAAATCATATCTCTAGCTAGGTTTCCATTCATTTATCAAAAGATTTTCAAGCCAAATATTCTAATATTCGATAGATACTCACATTTGAGGTTTCCATCAAACTTGTCTTTTTTGCGAATACAAAACGGTGTGTAATGTTGTCGTGCACATTTAACAAAAATTTGCCACACAACTTTTAATTTACCCATCCCATCCCATGTTTAACTCTATCAATGGTTTTACCACGAATAAAAGTATTGTCGTGCACATTTAACAAAAACAGCAAATTATTTACCCATCCCATCCCATGGTCTGGAGAGCACATGCACTCTGGTCTGGAGAGCACATGCATTCTTGCCAACGGCTCGCAGATACAGTGCATGATGAGATTATGGCTCAGAAAACAATCCCACTGGGCACACACACACACTGTTGGAATCAACATTGTTTCCACGTCAGTTCAACGAAATTACGTTGAACCAATGCGGAATACACGTTGAATTGACATCTGTGCCCAGTGGGATAATTCTCAATTGGCAGCCAAGCACTGATAATCATGTCACCAGTAAACAAATTAGGACATTCGATATTTAATGGAAATGAGCATCAAGCTTTCAACTTGCACTGTCACCACCCTATGAAGGTCATTATAACGTATTTCATTTGTAGACTTCTTTGCATGCTTTTCCAAGTCCTAGTGGCAGGACCACACAACATAGCATCAAGTGACTGCAGTTTACTTCGGCATGACGTTTATTAAACAATTGTGTCAAAAAGCGTTTCCACTGCCATTTGTCGCCAAATTTATTTCCCGAAATTGTCAACATCGAAGAAAGTTTGCTGACAATTTTCTGTTTCTATCAAGCCTGTCATGATTTTTCTATCTGAAAGGTACTTTACGAATAAAAATGGTTAGATGAAAACATGTTTTTTTCATTTAAAAAAATAACATACATACAGCACCTGTCAAAAGTGTGGACACACCTACGCATTCGTGGCTTTTTCTTTATTTTGACCATTTTCTACATTGTAGAATAATAGTGAAGACATCAAAACTATGAAATAACACATAAAGAATCATGTAGTAACCTAAAAATTGTTAAACAAATCAAAATATATTTTATATTTGATATTCTTAAAAGTAGCCACCAGTTGCCTTGATGAGAGCTTTGCACACTCTTGGCATTCTCTCAACCAGCTTCACGAGGAATGCTTTTCCAACAGTCTTGAAGGAGTTCCCACATATGCTAAGCACTTATTGGCTGCTTTTCCTTCACTCTGTGGTCCAACTCATCCCAAAACATCTCAATGATTCACGCAGTCTCATCTGAACAGTTGATGTTGAGATGTGTCTGTCAACTGATTGGCTCAAACACATCAAGAAGGAAAGAAATTCCACAAATTAACTTTTAACAAGGCACACCTGTTAATTGAAATGCATTCCAGGTAACTACCTCATGAAGCTGGTTGAGAGAATGCCAAAAGTGTGCAAAGCTGTCATCAAGGCAAAGGGTGGCTACTTTGGAGAATCTCAAATATAAAATATATTTTGATTTGTTTAACACTTTTTTGGTTATTACATAATTCCATATGTGTTATTTCATCGTTTTGATGTCTTCACTATTATTCTACAATGTAGACAATAGTAAAAAATAAAGAAAAAGCCACGAATGAGTAGGTGTGTCCACACTTTTGACTGGTACTGTACATACATACAGGATAACAGGATAAAGACATAAAGCTTAATTATTTTTGAGATATAATATTTGGATATACCTCAGGCATGATCTCCTCAATATCTTCCCTTTAACAATAAACACAATATTATTACAAGTTAATATAAAGAATTGCAATGTTTAGACAATGTTATTACCTTGACGTGTTGCCCATTCTGTTTCTGCAGCAGTTTCTCGTCATCTGTCTCGATGCCAAAGGAGAGGTAAGGACTGGACACAATGTCTCCCCAGTATCCCCTCAGTGCCATTTTGTCACCCCTCTACACACAGGCACACACACACACACACACACACACACACACACACACACACACACACACACACACACACACACACACACACACACACACACACACACACACACACACACACACACACACACACACACACACACACACACGGAAGGAAGGAAGGAGGAAGAGGGTAATGATACACTACCATTCTTTACCCCAACATTGGCATTGACAAAATCGTCAAAATGATAGTTTTACCAAAGAAACAATAACTTACATGACTGAATACTCTCGTAGAGAGTAAGCTCTCGTTGGCCATTTGATAGATGCCCTCCCTCATCTCAAAGGCCACGCCCCGCTCCCTCCACAGTTTGTAGTGCTGTTTGTTGATGACGCCACACTGATGTGAGGAGAGAGCGGGAAAGGGAAAGAACATGAGGACTTCAATAGTCTGATTCACCGACAATCAGTGTGGTGTCAAAAGCATCCACATGATTGTGCTGCACTATGCCACATACCTAGGCATGTCCCAAAATGTGCCAACTTCACTATCTTTGTCAGGCCATGTATGGGACCTGCAGGCTAACACATACATACCCCTTTCTGGTGTAGCTTCATGGTGAGGTCCCAGTCGAAGCAGCCCACCCTGGAGTCATAGCGGGTGCCCAGGTGCTGCCGGACCCGGCCGTCCCAGGCCTTGGCTATTGATACATGGGCAGAATGTGCAGATGGGGGAGGGTGGATCCATTGTTTGAATATCCTGTCCAAATCGTCGCGCTCCTTGAACTGTTAAAGTTTAAAGGTAAAAGTGAAATGGGATTTATGGATGATGGATAATTGAAGCATTGGAAACGGTGGAAGAACACTGGTTTACAAGCTCAGCGGTCATTTATCAACATAAGATTCCTCATATTCACTCTGTCCCCAAATTTATTGTGATGGTAGATTTTTCCAAGAATTGAAATATAAACTCTGACAGACAGGTAGGCAGAAAGACAGACAGTTTCTCACTCTGAGATGAGTGGTGTCCAGGCAGGGATTTGTGGGTGTTTCTAGTGTCTCAGTGACTGAGAGAGACAGTTCTGTCGCCACGTGTCTCAGTGTCTCCTCTGTCTGACTGCGGACCTCACTGTTACCAAACAACTCCAGGAAAACCTCAGTCTTTTCTGGGAATACAGACACAGTATAATAAGCACACAAAGTACAATAGGATTTAAAGCCTACTTAACATACTACAAGGTCCAAATGTATTGCAACATGCATCAGAAAAGAATGTCGTTTTTGCATCCCATTAGTGGATATAAGGCTACTTAGATTTTTCTATTGCAGTTTCTATGGATAGTCTATGGATTATCGCTGTAAGGACTAACCGTGAAGTCCCATGCTCTCCTGGGGTGTCAGAGCCAGAAAGAGGAGCAGCAGTTGTCGAGCCACCACGTCCATGCTATTCTCTATCACCCATATCTGCCAGGAAACAGAGACAGGTGATAGTTTATTTGGCATTTTTTACCGGAGTACGAAAAAGATAACCATAGACTTAATATTGGCGAAGCAAATTCAGTCCAACCACTGAAGACATGAAAGACTGAAATCCCTTGGTTTGGGCACTCAAGAGGCACAATGCCATTATGTCACGTTCATTATAAGGATAGGACCAAGGCGCAGCGTGGTATATGTACATTCTTATTCATTTAAAGAATGAACACTGAACAAACTAACAAAACGAAACGTGAAGCTATACAAACGAGTGCTGACAGGCAACTACACATAGACATACAAATACCCTAGATGACCCACCCTAGTCATTATCATGCTCCAACCAACACAGAGAAAAAACAGCTTACATTAACATAGCGCAGTGACATTATGATGTTATTGTGTTACTAACAGGGACAGTCAGACATTAAGGTGGTATAACTCACATGAAGGGTATCTGTGTCCCTCAGGCCAGCAATGGTCTTGAGTATGTGTCTTGGGTCGCCACTGCCCACCAGTAAAACATTTACCTCACCCTCCTGTCTCTCTGAGCCTGAGCAAGAGAGAGATGAGAGACTTCACCATTAATATGACAAGGGGATTGATTTACATTGGGATTAAAATGCAGCAATCTGCAATATTGTGGCTTATTATTATTGCAAACAGCTGGCAAGACACCATGGCATCCCTTACCCAAGCTCACTCACAGTCACTACCAATTCGACATCTGTTCCACATCGGTTCAACGTAATTTCATTGAAATGACCCAGAAACAATGTTGATTCAACCAGTGTGTGCCCAATTGTTTTGGGTAAGGGATTCATTTTGCACTGGTTAAAACAAAAATACAACATAACATCTCACTTTGACAAATAAGAAGATACACTTTTGAAGATGTAGCACTAACGATAATACTTCATGTTATCTGATAATGCCGTTGACATAACATCTCCTGCAAGTATTTTCTATATGTATTAGCTATATTGTGATATTTCTATTTTTTTTAAAGAACGTAGGTAAGAACAAGGTCAAGGCAAGTCATCCTCACCTCTGCGCAGGAGGTCAAGCGCAGGACTGAATCCCCACCAGGTCACACAGCCCGCGCCCTCCATAGTGCGTCCAGTGCTCATTCTGAAGACGACATGTTGTAACGTTAAATGTTTTATTTCCACTGGGTAAATTGCAATGTATAATTTCCTTGTCGCGCATCAATATATAAACATGAAAACGCTTCCTCTGGTAGCTTGCAGTCACTTACTTGATCAAGTTTCAACGAAGCTTATTCCAAATAAATATTAGCATGCTGTTAACAAGACAATTATAGCAATTAAGTTAGTTAGATAGCTTACTAGCTAACTTAGCTATCTAACGTTACAGTAAATTTCTCAAGATGTCAGAATGACTTGACTGGCAATGTTGTTACCATGCATACAAACTCTTGAGCGAAGATAAATCATTTTCATCATGATGAATGGTGGAAAGGAAACACAAGTCAAATACAGGTATTTTGAATTCGGTGCTTCTTAAATTAGCTAGTGTCGTGACATTTGGATAAACTCACCTCTCTTGTCAGGGCACTTTCAAGCCAAACCTTTTCTGTCTAGTTTGTGTTGCTAAGCAACCCTTTTCAAATAACGAAGAGTAGCGCCCTCTATGTCCCTCTTGTGTAACTGCGGCATTTTCCATACTGAAGAGGAGATGCATGAGACGAAACACAACACTTTTTTGAAATGATTATTTATTTTGTATAGTTGAAGTCACTGAACAAAATCATTTCTGGGCAAAATAGGGAGCATTATTTAGCACATTGACATAGCACCTCACACTGCATTTGACTTTTTACTAACATAAATATACTGCATCGATTTTACTGAGTTACAGTTCATATAAGGAAATTAGTCAATTCAAATAAATTCATTAGGCCCTAATCTATAGATTTCACATGACTAGGCATAGGCTCACCTACTTGGGAGCCAGGCCCAGCCAATCAGAATGAGGCTTTCCCCACAAAAGGACTTAATTACAGACATAAATACTCCTCAGTTTCATCAGCTGTCCGGGTGGCTGGTCTCAGACTATCATGCAGGTGAAGAAATCAGATGTGGAGGTCCTGGGCTGGCGTGGTTACATGTGGTCTGTTACATGTGGTGAGCCCAGTTGGATGTACTGCCAAATTCTCTAAAACTATGTTGGAGGCGGTTTATGGTAGAAAAATTAACATTAAATAATCTGATAACAGCTCTGGTGGACATGTGTAACAAAACTGCACATTTTAGAGTGGTCTTTTATTGTCTCCAGCACAAGGTGCATCTGTGTAATGATAATGCTGTTTAATCAGCTTATTGATATACCACACATGCCAGGTGAATGGATTATCTTGGCAAAGGAGAAGTGCTCACTAACAGGGATGTAAACAAATTTGTGCAAAATATTTGAGAGAAATGCATATGGAACATTTCTGGGATCATTTATTTCAGCATATGAAACATAGGACCAACATTTTCCATGTTGCGTTTATATTTTGGTTCAGTATAGTTGAAGTATCTTACGACCAACAAGCAAAACATAATGCAATCTTAATTCTAACTATAACCACTGCCACTAATTATGTTTTTAATGTAGGCCTACATGACAGTTCACAAAATCAGAAGTAGTATGTTTGTGCTGAATGCAAGCTTGTCAATGAGTCAAAAAACAATTAATTCCTTCATCTGATTGTCTGTAGCCTATAAGGCCATATAACAAGGGTGCATATTTTATATATTTTTTCATAATTGTTTTTGTTTTTTTTACATCTAGGCCTACATTTAGAAACCAACAGAGGGATGTTTTATAAAACAACAAAATAACATAGTATGGGCTATAATCAGTCCTGAACATTGAGACAAATCAAATGCAGGTCATTTTAAAAACATCCAATGGCGTCAGAGACACAAACACATGAACGCTCATGCTGCAATGCGTGCACATGCACACACGTACAAACATACGTGTACAAACACACACCCACTTAACTAAAAAAGTACGCCAAAAAGAGATGACAGAAAAACAGACAGAGACGTCTTAATAACACTGAAAGACATGTCAAAATGTTTTGCTTTCCTCGTGGATAACATTAATGATCCAAGGATGTTGAGGGATCCTTAACGAGGTGGGACCTTCAAAGCTGCATCCACCTCCTCCTCTGGGCAGAGGACATGCCATTGGGCAACTGGACGTCTGGGATTGGCCAACATTTCGGACCAATGTTTCAGACCAACTCCTGTGGCACCGTAACCCATGAAGGTCTTCCCGATTGCATCGTTGCTCCCAAGCTTGTCGTAGTCATACACTGTTATGACGACCTGCACTTTCTGAATAAGAAACACAGAAGATACATTGAAACACTTATTATACTTCCAGAATACTGACCGGGTACTCTGCAACTACATATGGATTGATAAGGCAAAGATGCAATACCTGAATCTGCTCGAAGGGAATCTCAAAGCTGAAGCTCTCATTGAAGTAAGGGTTGAGTGTGTTCTTCTTGACAGTCGTCTTCTTCTTCTTGATTCGTTTCCCATTGTGCTGCAGAACAATCTTCACAAATGGATCTGAGGGAAGGGTGGATGAGAAGGGAGCAAGCCAATTTGTCCATGTTTTTTGGTAGACTTTGATCAGACAAAGCTGCATGCCGGACAGCTGGTAGACTCACGAGGGACGATTTTTACACATATGTCATTGGATGAATCTGCAATCGTGTGAACTGAAAACGTTGCTGATACATTTGCGAGGCCGCACAACCTTAGAGGGAATGAGAGAAGACCACTATTTGTTGAGAGATTTAAAATCACCTGATAAGCCACCAACATCCATCTTCTTTAGGTTCTTGGCCTCCATGATGTTGATAGTGAGTTTGCCAGCAGTAGGTACGTAGCGCAAGGAGATGCAGACATCACCCAGTTTCTCTGCCTTACAGGTGCACACCGGAACAACATGGTGTTAAACCACCAGCCAGAATCAGATCAAATAAGGAGGAATCTATTACATTAGGTTGTGACCTATCCATCATGCAAATGTGAGGGTGACTGGATGGATGACCAAAGGGTTAGTAATACCACATTACATCATACCTCTTCTTTTTCACTGTTCTCCAGGTCCCTCCAACATTGCATTGGTTGTCCCAGATCCACACTGTTCATGGGGATCTTTATCTCCCCAATCACATCATGCTTGGAGAAACGGTCAAAGTCGAAGACCTGCAACACCAGGATCTTCCCTCCCAACTCCGTGTACGGGATCTTGGAGGAAAGGCAGGGGCATTAGTCACAAGTGCATGTCTGGCCAACTGATGCTCCTCAATAGAGAGAGATTTATGTAATGCATTGTTGGCTCTTATTAAAAAACACCATTGGTTAGTGCAGTTCTTAATAGGTATATCAATGTTCGTCGGTTTTCCGGAATTGATCAAAAACAGTTCAATGTAAAATAATAATTATACAATAAAACTGCCAACATATAAATACATATAACTAATATATAATATATAACTAACTAACAAATCCAGACAAACAAATGAAAACATGCATTGACAGAAGACAAGTAAAAATGCATTCTTAATTCTGCATTTTTAAAGTTGTTCGGGGATACCTTGACGGACGGCAATCAGAGTACGAGAGACAAACTACGAAGGGGAGCAGGGACATGGGCTCGACTTCTGCCCACGTGAACTCAGAGACCAACAAGTGATACATCATCAACAACCTGGAACACCAACACAAGCTGCTACAGAGACAGAAAACAAACAAACAGACCCAGACATGAGACAAACAAACAAAACCACAAGGCCAAGACACCACGTAAACCTTGAAGATGAAGGTCTCGTTGAAAACCGGGCACAGGTTCTTGCGCTGGACCTTAGTTTCATGCTTCTTCTTTTTGTCTGGGAGCAGGTAGACTTTTACATAGGGGTCTGAGGTACCCCCCATATCCATGGCAGCTAGATCCTGAGCCTGGAGGATACCCACTATAAGCTTTGGAGAGAGAAGACCAAGAGGATGAGTCAGGATGATCAGGTGAAGATTAAATCGCCCAGAGGTTCAAGACATTTCTCCCAGAAAGTCTCAATTTCAGACATGGTTGATATTAAAACATTATTGAACATATATAAAGTACCAGTCAAAAGTTGGACATACCTACTCATTCCAGGGTTTTTCTTTATTTTTACTATTTTCTACATTGTAGAATAATAGTGAAGACATCAAAACGTTGAAATAACCTATGGAATCATGTAGTAACCAAAAAAAGTGTTAAACAAATCAAAATATATTTTTATATTTGAGATTCTTCACATGTGGAGATCATCCGTTCACCAACTCTGCGTCTCACAAAGACACGGCGGTTGGAACTAAAAATATCAAATTTAGACTCATCAGACCAAAGGACAGATTTCCACTGGTCAAATGTCCATTGCTCGTGTTTCTTGGCCCAAGCAAATATCTTCTTCTTATTGATATCCTTTAGTAGTGGTTTCTTTGCAGCAATTCGACCATGAAGGCCTGATTCACAGTGTCTTCTGAACAGTTGATGGTGAGATGTGTCTGTTACTTGAACTCGGTGAAACATTTATTTGGGCTGCAATTTCTGAGGCCGGTAACTCTAATGAACTTATCCTCTGCAGAAGAGGTAACTCTGTGCCACGACTTCCGCTGAAGTCGGTCCCTCTCCTAGTTCGGGCGGCGTTTGGCGGTCAATGTCATTTTCCATTGGTTTTGTCTTGTCTTCCCTCACACCTGGTTTCAATTACATCAATTACATGTTGTGCATTTAACCCTCTGTTCCCCTCCATGACCTTGTCCGGATTTGTTTCTTGTAGTGCTTGTGTACGCTATGCTGGTGGATACCGGGTTTTGTTTGACCCACTCATTTATTGTTCAGTTTACGGTGGTTTTAATGTTTATTAAACAACACCGTTGTAAATCAGTTTTCAATCTCCTGCGCCTGACTTCTCTGTCACCAGTACGCACACCGCTACACTCTGGGTCTTCCTTTCCTATGGCGGTCCTCATGAGAGCCAGTTTCATCATAGTGCTTGATAGTTTTGCGACTGCACTTAAAGAAACTTTCAAAGGTCTTGACATTTTCCGCATTGACAGACCTTCATGTCTTAAAGTAATGATGGACTGTCGTTTCTCTTTGCTTATTTGAGTTTTTCTAGCCATAATATGGATTTGGTATTTTACCAAATAGGGCTAGCTTCTGTATACCACCCCCACCTTGTCACAACACAATGGATTGGCTCAAACACATTAAGAAGAAATTAAATTCCACATATTAACTTTAAACAAGGTACACCTGTTAATTGAAATGCATTCCATGTGACTACCTCATGACGCTGTCTTCAAGGCAAAGGGTGGCTTCTTTGAAGAATCTCAAATGTAAAATATATTTTTATTTGTTTAACCATTTTTTGGTTACAACATTATTCCATATGTGTGAGAGACGCAGAGTTGGTGAACGGATGATCTCCACATGTGTGGTTCCCACCATGAAGCATGGAGGAGGAGGTGTGATGGTGCTTTGCTGGTGACACTGTCTGTGATTTATATAGAATTCAAGGCACACTTAACCAGCATGGCTGCCACAGCATTCTGCAGCGATACGCCATCCCTTCTGGTTTGCGCTTAGTGGGACTAGTATTTCTTTTTCAATGGGAAAAGGACCCAAACACACCTCCAGGCTGTGTAAGGGCTATTTGACCAAGTAGGAGAGTGATGGACCTGACTTCAACCCAATTGAGATGGTTTGGGATGAGTTGGACCGCAGAGTGAAGGAAAAGCAGCCAACAAGCATATGTGGGAACTCCTTCAAGACTGTTGGAAAAGCAATCCTCATGAAGCTGGTCGAGAGAATGCTAAGAGTGTGAACAGCTGTCATCAAGGCAAAGTGTGGCTACTTTGAAGAATCTCAAATATATTTTGATTTGTTTAACACTTTTTAGGTTACTACATGATTCCGTATGTTATTTCATAGTTTTAATGTCTTCACTATTATTCTACAATATAAAAATAAAGAAAAACCCTGGAATCAGTAGGTGTGACCAAACTTTTGAGTGGTACTGTATATATAATCAGGGTTGGGTGGGTTACTTTCTAAATGTAATCCTTTACAGTTATTAGTTACCTGTCAAAAAGTAACGTAACTTTTGGATTACCCAAAGTCAGTGATGTAATCTGAGTACCTTCTGTTCCTTTTAGATTACTTTCCCTTTAAGAGGCATTAGAAGAAGACAAAAATGTATGCTACCAATTGATCTATTGCAGGATAAATCAATGTTAAAGTTTACATAGCTGGCCATAAATGGATGTTAAATTCTTATTTATGGGTTGGTTATGTCGGCTTCTTCTAACCCATCGCTTTCTACTACATGTAATAATACGATAAAATTATATCTTTACATTAAAAACCAAAGTCTATCAGAATTCCAGTCATTCCAATATACATTATACCCCTTGATCTTCAAGAATAGGATTTATGGAAGTATAGGTTAGCCAAATTATGTTACCGGAGCATGACCCTAAAACTAAGGATTTATTAGCCAGCCCTACTCTGTTGTTTATGATTTTGTTGTCATGGAGGACAGATTGGGTTCATTGATTCAAGTTGAAAATGAAATGCTGTGCTCATGGAATGGCATGTTATTTACATGTGAAGTGTCATGTCTTGTTATGTCTGTTCCTGTCCTTTCTCTTCACTCTGTCTCTCTCTGCTGGTCTTTTTAGGTTACCTTCTCTGTCTCTCATTCTTCAGCTGTTCTACATCTCCCCTAACTAGCTCATTCACTCTTTCCCACCTGTTCTCTCTTCCCCCTCTGATTAGGTCTCTATTTCTCTCTCTGTTCCTGCTACTTTCAGGGTCTGATTCTTGTTTGTGTTTTTGATGCCAGAAGCAAGCTGTCGTCCCGTTTGCTTCCACCTTGTCCTATCCTGTCGGAGTCTGCCTGGCAGGTGCATCCTGCATTATACTAACGTTCTTTTTGTTCCATTGACTACGTTGGAAGAGGATTTATGCCATTCCTGTTTTTCATTAAAGAACTCTGTTTTCTGTTAAAACCGCTTTTGGGTCTTCACTCAAGTACATAACAGAAGAATCAGACCAAGAATGGACCCAGCGGCTCCGGACCCTTTTCACTCCGCCGTCGAGATCCAGGGAGCGATGCTAGGCAGACACGAGGAGGAATTGTCTGCTGCTCGACATGCCGTTGAGACCCTGGCCGTCCAAGTCTCCGACCTCACAAGACAGGTTCACCAACTCCACCTCGATCCACCGCCCACTTCCAGGGTTTCCGAGTCTCTGGAGCCCAGGATCAACAACCCGCCGTGTTACTCTGGGGAGCCCACTGAGTGCCGCTCATTCCTCACTCAGTGTGATGTGGTGTTCTCTCTCCAGCCCAACACTTACTCCAGGAGCGCAGCCCGCACGCCTACGTCATTTCTCTCCTTACCGGACGGGCGCGTGAGTGGGGCACGGCAATCTGGGAGGCGAGGGCTGAGTGTATTAGCCAGTATCAGGACTTTAAGGAGGAGATGATACGGGTTTTTGACCGTTCTGTTTTTGGGGAGGAGGCTTCCAGGGCCCTGTCTTCCCTATGTCAGGGGAATCGATCCATAACGGATTATTCTATTGAGTTTCGCACTCTCGCAGCCTCTAGTGACTGGAACGAGCCGGCTTTGCTCGCTCGTTTTCTGGAGGGTCTCCTCGTCGAGGTTAAGGATGAGATCCTCTCCCGGGAGGTTCCTTCCAGTCTGGACTCCTTAATAGCTCTCGCTATTCGCATAGAGCGACGGTTTGATCTTCGTCGCCGAGCTCGTGGAAATGCTCCCCTCTCCACATCACTGCCACCTGCCGCATCACTGCCACCCTCCTCCGCCGGCTCGGATGCTGAGCCTATGCAGCTGGGGGTATCCGCATCTCGGCCAAGGAGAAGGAACGGAGAATCACCAATCGCCTCTGTCTCTACTGCGGCTCCGCTGGTCATTTTGTCACCTCATGTCCAGTAAAAGCCAGAGCTCATCAGTAAGAGGAGGGCTACTGGTGAGCGCAACTACTCAGGCCTCTCCTTCTGGATCACGCACTACCTTTCCGGTCCATCTCCGCTGGCCCGGTTCATCTGCTTCCTGCAGTGCCTTGATAGACTCTGGGGCGGAGGGCTGTTTTATGGACGAGACCTGGGCTCGGGAACATGACATTCCTCTCAGACAGTTAGGGAGCCCACGGCCTTGTTCGCTTTAGATGGTAGTTCTCTCCCCAAGATTCAGCGTGAGACGCTGCCTTTAACCCTCACTGTCTCTGGTAATCATAGCGAAACCATTTCTTTTTTAATTTTTCGTTCACCTTTTACACCTGTTGTTTTGGGTCATCCCTGGCTAGTGCGCCATAACCCTTCTATTAATTGGTCTAGTAATACTATCCTATCCTGGAATGTTTCTTGTCATGTGACCTGTTTAATGTCTGCTATCCCTCCTGTTTCCTCTGTCTCTTCTTCACAGGAGGAGCCTGGCGATTTGACAGGGGTGCCGGAGGAGTATCACGATCTGCGCACGGTGTTCAGTCGTTCCAAGGCCACTTCTCTCCCTCCACACCGGTCGTATGACTGTAGTATTGATCTCCTTCCGGGAACTACTCCCCCGGGGTAGATTATACTCTCTGTCGGCTCCCGAACGTAAGGCTCTCGAGGATTATTTGTCGGTTTCGCTCGACGCCGGTACCATAGTCTCCTCCTCCTCTCCCGCCGGAGCGGGGTTTTTTTTTGTTCAGAAGAAGGACGGGTCCCTGCGCCCATGCGTGGATTATCGAGGGCTGAATGACATAACAGTTAAGAATCGTTACCCGCTTCCTCTTATGTCTTCAGCCTTCGAGATCCTGCAGGGAGCCAGGTTTTTCACCAAACTGGACCTTCGTAACGCCTACCATCTCGTGCGCATCAGGGAGGGGACGAGTGGAAGACGGCGTTTAACACTCCGTTAGGGCACTTTGAATACCGGGTTCTTCCTTTCGGCCTCGTTAACGCTCCAGCTGTCTTTCAGGCACTAGTTAACGACGTCCTGAGAGACATGCTGAACATTTTTGTTTTCGTTTACATGGACGATATCCTGATTTTTTCACCGTCTCTCTCGATTCATGTTCAGCACGTGCGACGCGTCCTCCAGCGCCTTTTGGAGAACTGTCTTTATGTGAAGGCTGAGAAGTGCACTTTTCATGCCGCCTCTGTCCCTTTTCTCGGTTCCGTTATTTCCGCTGAGGGCATTAAGATGGATCCCGCTAAGGTCCAGGCTGTCATTGATTGGCCCGTTCCTAAGTCACGCGTCGAGCTGCAGCGCTTTCTGGGCTTCGCTAATTTCTATCGTCGTTTCATCCGTAATTTCGGTCAGGTGGCAGCTCCCCTCACAGCCCTTACTTCTGTTAAGACGTGCTTTAAGTGGTCCGTTTCCGCCCAGGGAGCTTTTGATCTTCTTAAGAATCGTTTTACATCCGCACCTATTCTTGTTACACCTGACATCTCTAGTCAGTTTGTTGTTGAGGTTGACGCGTCAGAGGTGGGCGTGGGAGCCATTCTTTCTCAGCGCTCTCTCTCTGACGGCAAGGTCCATCCTTGCGCGTTTTTCTCTCATCGCTTATCGCCGTCAGAACGTAACTATGATGTGGGTAATACTGCTCGCCATCCGCTTAGCCCTAGACGAATGTCGACAGTGGTTGGAGGGGGCGACCGTTCCTTTGTCGTTTGGACTGACCATAGGAACCTTGAGTACATCCGTTCAGCCAAACGACTTAATGCGCGTCAGGCTCGTTGGGCTCTGTTTTTCGCTCGTTTCGAGTTTGTTATTTCTTATCGTCCGGGCTCAAAAAACACCAAGCCTGATGCTTTATCTCGTCTCTTCAGTTCTTCTGAGGTCTCCAAGGGATTCTCCCTGAGTTGTCGGGTTGACTGTCTTAAAGCAAGCACTCGCTCACACTCCGTCGCCGCGAGCTTGTCCTAGGAACCTTCTGTTCGTTCCCGTTCCTACTCGTCCGGCCGTTCTTCAGTGGGCCCACTCTGCCAAGTTAGCCGGCCACCCCGGCGTTCGATACGCTCGCTTCCATTCGCCAGCGTTTCTGGTGGCCCACTCGGGAAACGCGCGTCGATTTGTCGCCGCTTGTTCGGTCTGCGCGCAGACTAAATCTGGGAACTCTCCTCCTGCCGGCCGTCTCAGACCGCTTCCCATTCCCTCTCGACCGTGGTCTCACATCGCTTTAGATTTTATCACCGGACTGCCTTCATCAGCGGGGAAGACAGTTATTCTTACGGTTGTCGATAGATTCTCTAAGGCGGCTCATTTCATTCCTCTCGCTAAGCTCCCTTCTGCTAAGGAGACGGCTCAGATCATTATCGAGAATGTTTTCCGAATTCATGGCCTTCCGTCTGACGTCGTTTCCGACAGAGGCCCGCAGTTCACGTCTCAATTTTGGAGGGAGTTTTGCCGTTTGATTGGGGCTTCCGTCAGTCTCTCGTCCGGCTTTCATCCCCAGTCTAACGGTCAAGCCGAACGGGCCAATCAGACTGTTGGTCGCATTTTACGCAGTCTTTCTTTTCGTAACCCTGCGTCTTGGTCAGAACAGCTCCCCTTAGTACGCCCACAACTCGCTTCCCTCGTCTGCTACCGGTCTATCTCCTTTTCAGAGTAGCCTCGGGTACCAGCCTCCGCTGTTCTCATCTCAGCTTGCCGAGTCCTGTGTCCCCTCCGCTCAGGCTTTTGTCCAGCGTTGCGAGCGCACCTGGAAGGGGGTCAGGTCGGCACTTTGCCGTAATAGGGCGCAGACTGTGAGGGCCGCTAATAGCGTAGGACCAAGAGTCCTAGATATTGTTGCGGTCAGAGAGTATGGCTCTCCACTCAGAACCTTCCCCTTAAGACAGCTTCTCGCAAGTTGGCCCCGCGGTTCATTGGTCCGTTCCGTATTTCTCAGGTCGTTAATCCTGTCGCAGTGCGACTTCTTCTCCCGCGCTATCTTCGTCGCGTTCACCCGGTCTTCCATGTCTCCTGTGTTAAGCCCGTTCTTCGCGCCCCCGCTCGTCCCTCCCCCCCCCCATCCTTGTCGAGGGCGCACCCATCTACAGGGTTCGTAAGATTTTGGACATGCGCCCTCGGGGCCGTGGTCATCAGTACCTAGTGGATTGGGAGGGGTACGGTCCTGAGGAGAGGAGTTGGGTTCCCTCTCGGGACGTGCTGGACCGTTCGCTGATCGATGATTTCCTCCGTTGCCGCCAGGTTTCCTCCTCGAGTGCGCCAGGAGGCGCTCGGTGAGTGGGGGGGTACTGTCATGTCTTGTTATGTCTGTTCCTGTCCTTTCTCTTCACTCTGTCTCTCTCTGCTGGTCTTTTTAGGTTACCTTCTCTGTCTCTCATTCTTCAGCTGTTCTACATCTCCCCTAACTAGCTCATTCACTCTTTCCCACCTGTTCTCTCTTCCCCCTCTGATTAGGTCTCTATTTCTCTCTCTGTTCCTGCTACTTTCAGGGTCTGATTCTTGTTTGTGTTTTTGATGCCAGAAGCAAGCTGTCGTCCCGTTTGCTTCCACCTTGTCCTATCCTGTCGGAGTCTGCCTGGCAGGTGCATCCTGCATTATACTAACGTTCTTTTTGTTCCATTGACTACGTTGGAAGAGGATTTATGCCATTCCTGTTTTTCATTAAAGAACTCTGTTTTCTGTTAAAACCGCTTTTGGGTCTTCACTCAAGTACATAACATGAAGAATGAATGCCACGTGCTACATTTTCTATAGGCCTATTGTTTATCTTTTTCTTGGTGACATTTTGATATCTTGATAATATGCAGCTGTTTAAAGGGCAAATCCACAGATGAAACAATACTGTTGCCCTGCCTCTGTTTTGGTAAAAAGCTGAGGGATGGGCCTGGAGAAATGTAACCACTCTCAGATTAATAGACAGGGCTCTGGATGCAAGGACTGACCCTCCATGATATAAAAAGTATTGTTTTAACCATGTTATGAGGCTACACAGTGTTTGTTTACATTTACAATGTTTACAAACATTGGAATAAAACAAGTTCATATTTTGGGTTCTCATGGAGTGTGACAGCTAAACTAAGCTCATGAGGCATTAATAAGTTATATTCTTCAAGAATCAATGGATATATATACATATATATTTAATTTACAAGTCCAAAAATGGCTGTAGCAAATACAGATTGCCCATTTAAGTCTATCAGAAGTGTGCAAGTCTGAGCATGTGTCCATTAGGCCTATGGATTATTATTTTTTATCAGTATAAATTACATTGAGCAATAAAAGCATCACTTTTATTCCATAGGCTTGATTCGCACTATGCAGCTGTTGCAAGAGCACATTTTTCACTGGCTGTCCACTGGTTTCAAAAACAATGATTGATAGGCAGCTTAAACTTCTTGAATTCAACCATTATTGGGCTGAAATACACATTTAGATTTGTGAACAGCAAGGCGAAACAAAATTTAAATTGCTCCTTTTTTCAATGCTGATTTGAATGTCATTGAGAAAACGGAGAAGTGTCAAAGATTTCTTTTCCGCAAACATCCTATCTGAATTTAAAAGTACTCCTCTAAGTAATCATCTAGTTTTTCAAAAGTATCTGAAATCGGATTACAATTTTTTGTCTGGTAACGTAACGGAGTAGTTACTGTTTTTTGTAATCCCTTAAATTGTAATCCCCACCACCCTCCTCCATTTGTTATGTACACTGCTGCTACTCGCTGTTTATTATCTATGCATAGTCACTTCACCCCTACCTACATGTACAAATTACCCCAACTAACCTGTACCCCCGCACACTGACTCGATACCGTTACTCCCTGTATATAGCCTCGTTATTGTTATTTTACTGTGTTACTTTGCATTATTTTTTACTTTAGTTTATTTGGTAAATATTTTCTTAACAGTTCTTGAACTACAATGTTGGTTAAGGGCTTGTAAGTAAACATTTCACAGTAAGGTCTATACTTGTATTTGACGCATGTGACAAATAAAGTTTGATTTGATTTGATGTAACAGATTACATGTAATCCGTTACTTCCCAACCCTGTATATAATATACACACACTACATGGCCAAATGTACGAGGTCACCTGCTCATTGAACATCTCATTCCAAAATTATTGGCATTAATATGGAGTCCTTTGCTGCAATAACAGCCTCCACTCTTCTGGGAAGGCTTTCCACTAGATGTTGGATCATTGCTGCAGGGACTTGCTTCCATTCAGCCACGAGAGCATTAGTGAGGTCGGGCACTGATGTTGGGCCTGGCTCGCAGTCGCCGTTCCAATTCATCCAAAAAGATATTTGATGGGGTTGAGGTCAGGGCTCTGCAGGCCAGTCAAGTTCTTCTGCACCGATCTTGACAAACCATTTCTGTATGGTTCTCGCTTTTTGCAAGGGGGCATTGTCATGCTGAAACAGGAAAAGGCCTACCCCAAACTGTTGCCACAAAGTTTTAAGCACAGAATTGTCTTAACGCTATGCTGTAGCATTAAGATTTCCCTTCACTGGAACTAAGGGGCCTAGCCTGAACCGTGAAAAACATCCCCAAATCATTATTCCTCCTCCACCAAGCTTTACAGTTGGCACTATGCATTCGGGCAGGTAGCGTTCTCCTGGCATCTGCCAAACCCAGATTCGTCCGTCAGACTGCCAGCTGATGAAGCGTGATTGATCACTCCAGAGAATACGTTTCCACTGCTCCAGAGTCCAATAGCGGTGAGCTTTACACCACTCCAGCCAACGTTTGGCATTGTGCATGGTGATCTTTTGCAGCTTATCGGCCATTGAAACCCATTTCATGAAGCCCCTGACAACAGTTCTTGTGCTGACGTTGCTTCCAGAGGCCGTTTGGAACTCGGTAGTGAGTGTTGCAACCGAGAACAGACCATTTTTACAAGCTCGCACACCAGCACTTGTCGGGTCCCATTTTGTGAGTCTGTGTGGCCTACCACTTCGCGTCTGTGGCGTTGTTGCTCCTAGACATCTCCACTTCACAATAACAGCACTTACAGTTGATCGTGGCAGCTCTAGCAGGGCAGAAATTTGACAAACTGACTTGTTGGAAAGGTGGCATCATATGACAGTACCACGTTGAAAGTCACTGAGCTCTTCAGTAAGGCCATTCTACAGCCAATGTTTGTCTATGGAGATTGCATGGCGGTGTGCTCGATTTTATACACGTGTTAGCAAGTGTATAGGCTGAAATAGTCGATTCCACTAATTTGAAGGGATGTCCACATACTTAACTAATGTCACACACCAGTTAGGTTAGTATTTTGCTGTTTTACATCTTTGCTAAGTGTATGTACTGATTGTATGTTGCTCTGGAGAATAGCATCTGCTTCAGTAAATAACAGAATTGGAACAAAAGTGCTGTGCTGTCATGTATAAGGCACTGTGTTTTGCGCAGTCATGAGACATAGCAAGACTATCCCGAAATGGGAATTCCCCCAAAAATGTAAGTAATTGCCTGAGGATGGTGCTGGACCATCTGAGGTAAAAAGAAAAGGGGACTGTTTGATGGATAAACCTTTAAATAAAGGTTCAAATCCAGGCCATGTGACATGATTGCGCAAAAAGCAGGGCGTTAGTCATACAGTATCAGTACAGGGGCCTATTTTGACACAAAGTATCATACCATACAACAAGAGGACTTGGCACTACCTGGGCATCTGTGAAGTTGTAGTCCAAGGAGAACTCCAGTTTCCCCAGCTTCTCCTGCTCCTTCTCCTCTCCTTCCCCTTCTTTCTGATCCCCTTCTTCCTGAATAATAGAGCGCGGACACATCTTTTCTGTTTTTGTTTGATACTGCATGGCACTGTCTATGTTCCTCACGTTCATGGGAAATGTGTGTGCTTCATCTCTTCCCCATATTTCCCCTGTATCCATCTCACCTTATCGCCACCCTCTCCTCCCCCTTCGTTGTCTGCCTTCCTCCGGCGGCCAGCCTTCCTCTCCCTCACTTTCTTTGTTTTTTTCTTTTTCCCAAAGCATTTTTTGAAGAGGCAGAAGGTGCAGCATCCTACCAACACCAGCACCACTACGACGATGGCCCCAACTGCCCACATAGGGACTACAGAAGAAAGAGGCAACACAATTTGACATCTAATGACGTACTGTCTATCTTAACATATGACAAACTATACCAAGATACTTGAAACAGGGAGGGAAGCATAACATATACCAGGACAAGTTGGAAGTCTATTCTTTCACCCCTAACGTGCTCGATGTTGACTAGTGGATCACATCTGAATAAGGGACGAGGTTTGTTACTGACAGCGAAAAACACATCTTAAAGGTAAACATAATTGCTGTAGACTTTGATGGGGTTGTAATGTCACAATGTACACAGGAGAAGGAGGCTGTACCAATATACAGTTGCGGTCAAATATTTGTGGCACCGTTGTACTATTCACTATTTCTTCTCAAATAAGTTGAAATAAAAAAAAATAAAAAAAAATGTTGGTGTATTTGTTTGATTTACATCTGCACATGAACAACATTAAAACTGACATATTGACTTTTCTCAACGAGGTAAAAAAATAAAAAATATCCTGGGCTAAATTATGAAAAATTCTAATTAATTTGATTGGAGGCAAGTCATTCTTGTTTACGGTGTAATTGATGTCACCTGTGGTAAGTTGTAGGTGCCTACAGGGTAACAATAGTCATTCAAGCAGTTTTGAAAGACTAAACAGAAATTTCTTCTCCATTGCACTCCATGATAAAGTGCAGAGGTGCCAATATATTTGTCCACAACTGTAGGTATATTCAAAGTAAATGCACATGGAGAATGAAAAAGTTATTACTTCTTTGAATAATTCCTGTGAGAAAAGAGGAATGATATTATAAAATGATGATGATGAAGTGACATTGTGGATTCCGTGTTCCATTCCATAGTTCTAACATCTGGCATGGCTTATATGTACGGTCCTATAGCTCTTATTCTATTTTTGTCACCAACTCTCACTCAGTCCCTCCACCCCAAACAATCCACGAGAGATTTAAATTGCCACATCAGGATCAGGACCCAAGCAGATTTCAACCTTCCACGATAGCTACAGAGATGACAGAAAAGTTAGGAAAACAGCATCTGTGTAGTCCTCAGTCTTGTCCAATTCCATCTGCATGCCAGGAACTACTTACGTGGCAGATGGCCAATCTCATTCATGAACTTGTTCTTCATGTGGTCATAGTTGTGGTGGCCGGGGTGGTGTGCTGGAGGGACGTGGGCAGCTGGCTCCTCTACTTGCTCTGGCTCTTTTTCATGTTCATGTTCTGGTTTTGCCGGCTCTGCAGCACGACGGGCCCGGAACTGCACACTGTCCATCCTCATTCCAGCTGATAAATAGCAGGTACAGGGCAAGGAAGCATAGGGTTAATTGGCCCCAAACAAATTCTTGTTGACCAGGCCATGTTGACACAGATAATGATGATTGATAGAATAAGATCATTCATTGTCTCATGTGTTTATATGATCGTATGGATAGTTCAGAACATTCAGGTTTCTAATTGCAGTGTGTGAATTCCAGTAGGCTAAACGTGTATGTATTATCCAAAAGTGGGTGAGCGTCACCTCCTTCAGAGAGCACCAGACAATAAACCAGAAGCTCAACCAGGCTGACCTTAATCCCTCTTCCTCTCATCCCACCCCATAACCCACCATGTCGCCCCCCCCCTCACTCCCCTTCACTCCCTCTCTCGCCATATCTATCTATCCCTCTATCTATCTATCCCTCTATCGCTCTCTCTCTCTGCTGACACATAACTGGATTACTACAGTATTAATCCAAAATCCCAGACCCCCGATGCTTAACTAAGAGGTGGTTTACCCCCACCCCATTCCCCACCCTCCCAAGCCACAGTCCCAGCATCTCCTACCCTCTCTATCATAACTGGCACTGGTTTCAGGAGTAGTGGGTCTATATCTAGTAATTTCAGAGGATAATGTCCAATGGAATGCACTGTGAAGGGAAAGCACAATCACCAGCTTTTACATAACATTTCCTTGGCTTGTCCATCCTCCTTCCTTACAATTCTGCCTATTTCTAGACCATCTTTCAAATGCAATAGATGCATCTAGCGCTTCACCATGAATACATATGAAAATGGAAATTTCAGGAAGATAAAAAAATATTAAGATTATACAGCTGTAAAGCTAATGGTGATTGCTTCATGAAAGCATAGTATGAAGAGTAGGAAAATAGGTGATGAACTGAATGCATGTGTAAGACATATTTTCAGGTTCAATTACGTGTTTTCATATCTCTGCTCTGCACCTCCCCCTTTTTTAGATGTGACATATTCACTACATGATCAAAAGTATGTAGACACCTCACTCAAACATCTCATTCCAAAGTCATGGGTATTAATATGGAGTTGGTCCCATGCCTTCCTCCACCAAACTTTACAGTTGGCACTATGCATTAAGGCAGATAGCATTCTCCTGGCATCTGCCAAACCCAGATTCGTCCGTCGGATTGCACTTTGTCCGTCGGACTGCACTTGTTTCCACTGCTCCAAGGTCCAATGGCGGCGAGCTGTACACCTCTCTAGCCGACGCTTGGCATTGCGCATTGTGATGTAAGGCTTGTGTGCGGTTGCTTGGCCATGGAAACCCATTTGTGAAGCTCCCGACAAACATTTCTGCTGACATTGCTTCCAGAAGCAGTTTGGAACTCAGTAGTGAGTTGCTGGGGCGGCGGCAATGCAAAAAGTCTGAGTAGCCATTTGATTAGCTGTCCAGGAGTCTTATGGCTGAGCAGTTGCCATACCAGTGATGCAACCAGTCAGGATGTTCTCGATGGTGCAGATGTAGAACTTTCTGAGGAACTGAGCCATGCCAAATCTATTCAGTCTCCTGAAGGGGAATAGGCTGTGTCATGCCCTCTTCACGACTGTCTTGGTGTGTTTGGACCATGATAGTTTGTTGGTGACACCTAGCAACTTGAAGCTCTCAACCTGCTCCACTACAGCCCGTCGATGAGAATGGGGGCGTGCTAGTCCACAATCATCTCCTTTGTCTTGATCACGCTGAGAGAGGGGTTGTTGTCCTGGCACCACACGGCCATGTCTCTAATCTCCACCCTATAGGCTATAGGTCTCATTGTTGTTGGTGATCAGTGTCATCGGCAAACTTAATAACGGTGTTGGAGTCGTGCCTGACCGTGCAGTCATGAGTGAACAGGGAGTACAGGAGGGGACTGAGCACGCATCCCTGAGGGGCCCCCCGTGTTGAGGATCAGCGTGGCGGATGTGTTGTTACCTGAAAAACTCCCCGGGTCCTTAACGATTACAAGCATACCCATAACATGAGGCAGCCACCACTATGATTGAAAATACGGAGTGTTCAGTAATGTGCTGTAATGGATTTGCCACAAACATAACACGTTGTATTCAGGACAAAAATGTAATTGCTTTGCCACATTTTTTGCAGTATTACTTCAGCATAATGTTGCAAACAAGATGCATGTTTTGGAATATTTTTACTGTACAGGCCTTCTTTTCACTCTTTCAATTAGGTTAGTATTGTGGAGTAACTTGAATGTTGTTGATCCATCCTTAGTTTTTTCATATCACAGCCATTAAACTCTGTAACTGTTTTAAGGTCGCCAATGGACTCAAGTTGAAATCCCTGAGTGGTTGCCTTCCTTTCCTGCAACTGAGTTAGGATGGAGGCCTGTATCTTTGCAGTGACTTGGTGTATTGATACACCATCCAAAGAATAACTTCACCACGCTTAAAACAATATTCAATGTCTGCTTTTGTTTTTACCCACCTACTAATAGTTGCCTTTCTTTGAGAGGCATTTGAAACCTCCCTGGTCTTTGTGGTTTAATCAGTGTTTAAAATTCACTGAGGGACCTTACAGATAATTGTATGGGGTACAGATATTAGGCAGTCATTCAAAAAATCATATTAGATACTATTATTTCACTCAGAGTCCATGCAACTTATTATATGAATTGTGAATCAAATATTTACTTCAGAAAGTATTTAGGCTTGCTTTTCTTTTGTAATTGATTTGTGAACATTTCTTAAATCATAATTCCATTTACAAATTATGGGGTATTGTGTGTCGGCCAGTGACAAAATATCTCAATTTAATTATTTTTCAATTCAGGCTGTAACACAACAAAATGTGAAAAAAGTCAAGGGGGTGTGAGTACTTTCTGAAGGCAATGAACCTCTTTATTTCGGTTGATGGCATGACGTTGAAACAATCACAATCATTTAAACAAAACATTTTACTATCTACATTGAAACAAGGTAAAAAATAAAATGTCTAATCAAATATGGAATTAATCTTCTTTTCAACCACCCCAATATATTATACACTGAGTGTACGAAACATTAGGAACACCTGCTCTGTCCATGACAGACTGACCAGATGAAGCCAGGTGAAAGCTATGATCCCTTATTGATGTCACTTGTTAAAATCACTTCAATCAGTGTAGCTGAAGAGGCGGAGACAGGTTAAAGAAGGATTTTTAAGCCTTAAAATAAATAAATAAATAAATAAATATATATATATATATATGCTTCTGCGTGGAATTTCCTACATCATTTTAAACGCATACATAGTTATGATTTTTATGTTGAAATTAGATTGATGAAACAACCTGTTAGTCATGTTAAGTCATTGTATTTAAGTTAAAGTTTTAAGTGTCAATGTTTACAACGCTGGTTGAAAAGAGATGAGAACAGTACTGATGACTTTTTACAAATCCATGTTGGTTCCACATCACAAATGGCTATGAAACAACATTGATTCAATAAGTGTGTTCCCAGTGGGAAAAGCAATTCTCATCTATGCAACTGTTAACAATTCTTAGTGAGCTTCAAGAGATTTCAGATGATGATTATGAAATGGAATCGCATTGGGCTTACCTGTTAATATTTTCCCCTCTGTCTTTTATATCATCAATTTGGAATAAACCACTTTTGTGTCAAAATGGCCCATGGGAACCCTCACACACCCATCGTTCCTTCCTTCGTGAATATTCCAGTGACTATTATGCCTGTCAGCTTGCCCCCCCGCCCCCATCCCCCCTCCCTTCTAAGCTAAAGCGCTGTCAAATCACTAAAGCAGCCCTTGACGTTAATCTCGCTCTCCCCCACCCTCCCTATAGGGGTATGTCAATAACACATCTGTTGCTCTATCTCTTGGTTTAAATTGAAATTCCATAAGAGCAACAGTCGTAGCCTTTTATTTAACTTCCCTCACTTTGTAGGGAGATCAAACTCATTGATCAGTCTTTGATCAGTCTGTGGTTCTCGCAGTGAGAGTGGAAAAGTGCCTGTTCGATCATTAGATTGAAGTGGTGGTTTTGTTTATCCATCAAAGCTGAGATTGAAGTGCATCCCTCATCTCCCTCCACTAATCCTCAGGACATAGCTATCCTCTCAGTCAATCATCTATCTGGGGAGTACTTTCATTGAGAGTGGATATTTCATCCTGTTCATCCATTTTAGAGTACAGAAAACACTCATTCAAAGGAATCTGACAATGAGTGAAAATCGTAGAATAAGAAACCACACAAATGTTTATTTTCGCCCCCTCTGAATCTGGCATGTTGAAAAATGAAATGAGGGACATTCTAATTTAGGAGTTTGACTCAAAATGATTAGTTCGATTTTTATGATCCATTCGATTAATATGATCATTAAAACAAATATTGTAAATATTTCATCTGCTTCACTGTGGGCACTGGGAGAGAGACTCATTCACCACCTAAGTCCCTCTCAACTATTAATATTAATAAACCCATGTCTTTGGTCATTATTTGGGGTCTTTGTTATGGGTGGGGTCCTACACCCGCAGAAGACCATTGCCTCCCTTTAGTAGTGACTGCAATGAAGATAACACATATAAATACTCCAATGGGTTTCTAATGTAGAGTGAGTCAGAGTCAGTGATCCTCATTTAGAAGAATTCAAATCAACATGATAATGCACTGAAAAATGAAATGGATTATTCAAAACCCACACCTTCAAATAAACACTGTCAAGTTGGCCAGTTGCCAACAAATTTCCCTGAGTTGCAAGTTACTTGATTAGCTAAGACACTTACAGTAGAGGCTTTCATACCAAATTGGTTTGGTGGGGTTTTTCCGATCTCTGGTGCGTTTACCCCCTTAGTGTTCACACCAGTCCAAACGAACCGAACTATCTGCACTCGGCAGCGCACTAAACAACGCTATGAGGTTCGCTCAAAAAGGGTGGTTTGCTGAACATAAACGCAGTTGACAGTGGGAGGACGTTTCTTTGTTTGCTGAGTTTGTTAGAATGCTGTTCATTGACTACAGCTCATCATTCAACACCATAGTGCCCACGAAGCTCATCACTAAGCTAAGGACCCTGGGACTAAACACCCCCCTCTGCAACTGGATCCTGGACTTCGACGGGTCGCCTCCAGGTGGTAAGGGTAGGTAACAACACGTCTGCCACGCTGATCCTCAACACTTGGGCCCCTCCGGGGTGTGTACTTAGTCCCCTCCTGTACTCCCTGTTCACTCACGATTGCATGGCCAAACATGATTCCAACACCATTATTAAGTTTGTTGATGACACAACAGTGGTAGGCCTGATCACCTACAACAGCGAGACAGCCTGTAGGGAGGAGGTCAGAGAACTGGCAGTGTGGTGCCAGGACATCAACCTCTCCCTCAATGTGAGCAAGACAAAGGAGCTGATCGTGGAAAAGGCGGGCCGCACAGGCCCCCATTAACACCGACGGGGCTGTAGTGGAGCGGGTCAAGAGTTTCAAGTTCCTTGGTGTCCACATCACCAACAAACTATCATGGTCCAAACACACCAAGACAGTCGTGAAGAGGGCACAACAAAATCTTTTCCCCCTCAGGAGACTGAAAAGATTTGGCATGGGTCCCGTTGATCTTCAAAAAGTTCTACAGCTGCGCCAGAGAGCATCCTGACCGGTTGCATCACTGCCTGGTATGGCAACTGCACGGCAACTGACCGTAAGGCACTACAGAGGGTAGTGCGTACAGCCCAGTACATCACTGGGGCCAAGATTCCTGCTATCCAGGACCTATATAATAGGCGGTGTCAGAGGAAAGCCCATAAAATTGTCAGACTCCAGTCACCTAAGTCATAGACAGTCTTCTATGCTGCCGCATGGCAAGTGGTACCGGAGTGCCAAGTCTAGGACCAAAAGGCTCCTTAACAGCTTCTACCCCCAAGCCATAAGACCGCTGAACAATTAATAAAATGGCCACCAGACTATTTACATTGACACACCCCAATCCCCAATTTTTTTGTACACTGCTGCTACTCACTATTTATTATCTATGCATAGTCACTTCACCCCTACCTACATGTACAAATTACCTCAACTAACCTGTACCCCCTTCCCACTGACTAATTATTTTTTACTTTAGTTTATTTGGTGAATATTTTCTTAACCAACAGTGCACTTCAAGAAGAGTTAAGGGCTTGTAAGTAAGCATTTCACGGTAAGGTCTACTGTACACTTGTTGTATGCGGCGCATGTGACAAATAAAGTTTGATTTGATACACGTAACATTAACTAGTGAGCCAGCCAGCTAACGTTAGCTAGCTAGTTAACAGTACGCTTTAACTTAGAGTATTTTGTTTTGACGTGTAGCTACAGTAGCTAGCTAGCTAAACAATGAACCATAATCCCAATCCATAGAGTACTAGCAATACAAACCAACTGTCATAGCTTTCTGACAAAATTAGAAACCTATAATATCTAAAAATGTAGCTAGACTCTTACCCGTATACATGGATGAACGCTTCACAGCAGACTGCAACCCCTTTCATTAAATAAGACGTCCTGTGTCGTTTCCGTTTTGTTTGTACAGCTTGTTTGGTTCATTGTGTCTAGTCACTCTGGTTCACACTGACCGTGTGTAATGCCATAAGAATCATCAGATCTTTCGCCCTCTCTGTCACTGATGCCATGGTTGCCTTTAGTTTGAAGATGTAATCCGGAGAAACACTTTTGCAGTTCTCCATGATATCTTTCAAAATAGCCTGCAGTGGAAATGATTATCTACCGAGCAGTTCATATTATGGCAGACCAATCCAAACTCATCTTTTGGCATGTCCAGCCTATTCAGTATCTCAGCCAATCATGGCTAGCGGGAAGATTCCTGGCTTTTCCTGTGGCTAAACCAACTAGGCTCGTAATTTAAGTTGTATTCATATTTACAGTTGGCACACAAGTTTGTTATTAAGGCACATGAAAGTTCACATGTTCCAGAAGGCATTTTGATAAAAAAAAAAAAAAAGTTCAAATACCTCTCCTGTGAAGTAGTGCTGTGTGACATATACCTAGTTTCCTGAAGCGAGTCACAATGAATCAAATAGTCACCCAGACTCTAAACTCAGCAAAAAAGAAACGTCCTCTCACTGTCAACTGCGTTTATTTTCAGCAAACTTAACGTGTAAATATTTGTGTGAACATAAGGTTCAACATTTGAGACATAAACTGAACAAGTTCCACAGACATGTGACTAACAGAAATTGAATAATGTGTCCCAGAACAAAAGGGGGGTCAAAATCAAAAGTAACAGTCAGTATCTGGTGTGGCCACCAGCTGCATTCAGTACTGCAGTGCATCTCCTCATCATGGACTGCACCAGATTTGCGAGTTCTTGCTGTGAGTTGTTATCCCACTCTTCCACCAAGGCACCTGCAAGTTCCCGGACATTTCAGGGGGGAATGGCCCTAGCCCCCACCCTCCGATCCAACAGGTCCCAGACGTGCTCAATGGGATTGAGATCCGGGCTCTTCGCTGGCCATTGTATAACATTGACAATGCTGTCTTGCAGGAAATCACGCACAGAACGAGCAGTATGGCTTGTGACATTGTCATGCTGTACCACATGAGGGAGGAGGATGTCTTCCCTGTAACGCACAGCATTGAGATTGCCTGCAATGACAACAAGCTCAATCCAATGATGCTGTGACACATCGCCCCCAGACCATGACGGACCCTCCACCTCCAAAAAGATTCCCGCTCCAGAGTACAGGCCTCAGTGTAACGCTCATTCTTTTGACGGTAAACGTGAATCCGACCATCACCCCTGGTGAGACAAAACAGCGACTCGTCAGTGAAGAGCACTTTCTGCCAGTCCTGTCTGGTTCAGCGACGATGGGTTTGTGACCATACAACAGGCCTGCAAGCCCTCAGTCCAGCCTCTCTCAGCCTATTGCGGACAGTCTGAGCACTGATAGAGGGATTGTGCATCCCTGGTGTAACTCGGGCAGTTGTTGTTGCCACCCTGTACCTGTCCCACAGGTGTAATGTTTGGATGTACTGATCCTGTGCAGGTGTTGTTACACGCGGTCTGCCACTGCAAGGACGATCAGCTGTCTGTCCCGTCTCCCTGTAGAGCTGTCTTAAGCGTCTCACAGTATGGACATTGCAATTTATTGCTCTGGCCACATCTGCAGTCCTCATGCTTCCTTGCAGCATGGCTAAGGCACGTTGACGCAGATGAGCAAGGACCCTGGGCATCTTTCTATAGTGCTATTCAGAGTCAGTAGAAAGTGTCCTAAGTTTTCATAACTGTGACCTTAATTGCCTACCATCTGTAAGCTGTTAATGTCTTAACGACCGTTCCACAGGCGCATGTTCATTAATTGTTTATGGTTCATTGAACAAGCATGGGAAACAGTGTTTAAACCCTTTACAATGAGGATCTGTGAAGTTATTTTGATTTTTACAAATTATCTTTGAAAGACAGGGTCCTGAAAATGGGACATTTCTTTTTTTGCTAAGTTTACTGAGGGAAATATGAGAGGTAAAGTGAGGTAAAGCAACAGTACACCCATCATAAATACTTTTAATGAAAGCAAACAATCGGCAGTTTTATAACCGAAAATGTACAAATATTTGTGTAAAATACTGTGCCGAAAATACGACAGATGAGTTGCTCCCTTACAACAACGGACATACAGGGGGAACATAAACAGAGGTGCACAAGACATGTACGGGGAGGGTCATTGCCACTTTCAAGACAACTTTCAAGACTTAAACTCGTAGAAAAATGAGCTCAGTTGCTCACTTGGAAAATATCAGAATGGACCAATAGTAAGCTCTACGCAAAAAACATATGTAAATTTGAACTCAAGCGTTGTCTTGAAAGCACCATATGGCTTTCATGACTATACGCAATGCAAGTGACACATTCTTACGTCATATTTCAATGTTTACAACCCTGGTCTCTTGAATGGGTTTCAAGATTATTTCAAATTCATGAAAATGCGGTCACATAAGATATACACAATTATATTTCTGCCAGATGCATTTTATTATGTTTTTGCCATTCAAAGCCTACAAAAGTTAAACTACAAGGCTACTTGCATGGTGTATTACACTGGCATACACCATTTATTTTATTGAACCTTTATTTAACTAGGCAAGTCAGTTAAGAACAAATTCTTATAGTAAGGCCTAAGAGGGTTTTATAAATAAGCATCAACCAGTGGGTCTTGCGACTGGTATACAGAGATGACCAGTTTACAGAAGAGTATAGAGTGCAGTGATGTGTCCTATAAGTAGCATTGGTGGCAAATCTGATGGCCGAATGGTAAAGAACATCTAGCCGCTCGAGATCACCCTTACCTGCCGATCTATAAAGTATGTCTCTGTAATCTAGCATGGGTAGGATGGTCATCTGAAACAGGGTTAGTTTGGCAGCTGGGGTGAAAGAGGAGCAATTACGATAGAGGAAACAAAGTCTAGATTTAACTTTAGCCTGTAGCTTTTATATATGCTGGGAGAAGGACAGTGTACCATCTAGCCATACTCCCAAGTACTTGTATGAGGTGACTACCTCAAGCTCTAAACCCTCAGAGGTAGTAATAACACCTGTGGGAAGAGCGGCATTCTTCTAACCAAACCACATTACCTTTGTTTTGGAGGTGTTCAGAACAAGGTTAAGGGCAGAGAAAGCTTGTTGGACACGAAGAAAGCTTTGTTGTAGAGCTTTTAACACAAAATCCGGGGAGGGGACAGCTGAGTACAAGACTGTATCATCTGCATATAAATGGATGAGAGCGCTTCCTACTGCCTGAGCTATGTTATTGATGTAAATTGAGAAGAGAGTGGGGCCTAGAATCGTGCCTTGGGGTACACCCATGGTGACAGGCAGTGGCTGAGACAGCAGATGTTCTGACATTATACACGTCACTATTTGAAATTGGTAGTTAGCAAACCAGGCCAAAGACGCATCAGAGACACCAATACTCCTTATGTCGGTCCACAAGAATGGAATGGTCTACCGTATCAAAAGCTTTGGCCAAGTCAATAAAAATAGCAGAACAACATTGCTAAGAATCAAGGGCAATGGTGACATCATTGAGGACCTTTAAGGTTATAGTGGTAAAGGTAGAGATATGAAAAGCCAACTGACATTTACTCGTGAGGTGCTGTCCTGTTGCACCCTTGACAACCACTATGATTATTATTATTTGACCTTGCTGGTCATCTATGACGATTTGAACATCTTGGCCATGTTCTGTTATAATCTCCACCCGGAACAGCCAGAAGAGGACTGGCCACCACTCATAGCCTGATTCCTCTCTTGGTTTCTTCCTAGCCACCGTGCTTTTACACCTGCATTGCTTGCTGTTTGTGGTTTTAGGCTGGGTTTCTGTACAGCACTTTGTGACATCAGCTGATGTAAGAAGGGCTTTATAAATAAATTTGATTGATAGTGACACATCCATAACCTGAGCGGAAACCAGATTGCATACCAGAGAGAATACTATAGTCAGTTGATTATTGACAAGTTTTTCCAACAATTTTGATAAACAGGGCTAAATAAATATAGGCCTATATCAGTTAGGATCAGCTTGATCTCCCCCTTTAAATAAAGGATGAACTATGGCTGCCTTCCAAGCAATGGGAACCTCCCCAGAGAGAAGAGACAGGCTTGGCAATTATAGGGGCAGCAACCTTAAGCCTTGTGTTGTCTAAAGGGTCTGTTTAACAGCAGACAAAACGCCCCAAATTATATTTTTTTCAACTTGAAATTTGATTACTTTTCCTTTTTACCACCAGGGTACAAAGAATGTCGGGCGATTTTTGACCCGGGAGTTATAAAATAATTTAATACAATCACACACACAATGAGAAATTGAGATTTTGTGCTACTGATTGAACTCAGACAAAACTAAAACTTTACTGTGTATGTGCAGCTACACTTGGAAGAAGCAAGTCTATACAGGGAAGCCGACCAGTGGAGTCCCGGAGAAGAACCAAGGGATGGGGGTTGTGATTGATGGACTGAGGGGGCACGTGTGACAATTTCTTCACCTCTTATGAACTCAGCCAGCAGCTCCTGAAGAGGAAGATCATCATGGTTGGCACAGTTAGAAAGAACAAGCCTGTGCTCCCCCCTGCACTCCTCGCAACAAGGGGGAGAGTCCTTCTCATCAAAGTTTGCCTTCACCCTCACCACCACTCTAGTTTCTTACCTCCCAAAGAGGAACAATAATCTGGTCCTCCTGAGAGCACTGCACAAAACGGCTGATGCTGAGTGATCATGATCATGAGGACAGGAAGCCAGCCATCATCCTGGACAACAACCACAACAAAAGAGGCGTGGATAACCTGGACAAGGTGATTGGAACTTACAGCTGCAGGAGGATGACTGCCCGCTGGCCCCTGGTCATCTTCCCTAACATCATTGATGTGTTCTCATACAATGCCTTCGTGATATGGAACAAGATTAACCCCTACCAGGATGCCTGATAAGCAGAACAAGAGGAGGGTGTTCCCGAAGCAGCTGGGAATGCAGCATGGTGCATTGTTCAGAAACATACAGTACTAGTTGTGATTGGGAAGGCAGAAAGCAATCACTTTTGCATGTGAAAACACAGATTCCTACGTCACTTTTGTTTTGGGACGACTTCGCTGTCAGCCTGAGCGGGTACCTGGCTCACGCCCAGGAGGCAGCCCGGTTCCAAATAGGATACAATCAACGCTAACTCAGTTCGCCCGGGGCATTAATAGAATCCCCTCACTGTCTATGCATTTGAATATTATAGGGGCAGCAACGTTTGACACGTTTGTCCATCAGACCTTTTGCGCATTTGGGCAGAATTGGCTGGGAACGAGATTAATGCATGGGTGGAATTTAAGGTAATCTTCTTATCAAAAATTGTGCTGAATAGGTCTTGACTTCCAATTTTCCAGACCTATATTTTCTGTGCGGTTATACAAACAAACAAAAAATCTGGCAGTCGCAAGTAAAACAAACCTTCGCTCGACAGTGACAGTAATACCAGGAAACCCAACCCCACCAGAAAAAAATAGACAAAGCCATCAATAGTGTTACTTTTATTCAAATTCAACTGTTGATTAAATCCTTTAGAACATATTTGATCATATGCTGCTTTTTGGAGTAATGAAACTAGGTGTAACACAGCACTGATTAAGAATTATAGTGGGGCAAAAAAGTATTGTCAGCCACCAATTGCGCAAGTTATCCCACTTAAAAAGATGAGAGAGGCCTCATAGGTACACTTCAACTATGACAGACAAAATAAGTTAAAAAAAATTCCAGAAAATCACATTGTAGGATTTTTCATGAATTTATTTGCAAATTATGGTGGAAAATAAGTATTTGGTCAATAACAAAACTTTCTCTCAATACTTTGTTATATACCCTTTTTTGGCAATGACAGAGGTCAAATGTTTTCTCTAAGTCTTCACAAGGTTTTCATACACTGTTGCTGGTATTTTGGCCCATTCCTCCATGCAGATCTCCTCTAGAGCAGTGATGTTTTGGGGCTGTTGCTGGGCAACACGGAATTTCAACTCCCTCCAAAGATTTTCTATGGGGTTGAGATCTGGAGACTGGCTAGGCCACTCCAGGACCTTGAAATGCTTCTTACGAAGCCACTCCTTCGTTGCCCAGGCGGTGTGTTTGGGATCATTGTCATGCTGAAAGACCCAGCCACGTTTCATCTTCAATGCCCTTGCTGATGGAAGGAGGTTTTCACTCAAAATCTCACAATATGTGGCCCCATTCATTCTATCCTTTACACGGATCAGTCGTCCTGGTCCCTTTGCAGAAAAACAGCCCCAAAGCATGATGTTTACACCACCATGCTTCACAGTAGGTATGGTGTTCTTTGGATGCAACTCAGCATTCTTTGTCCTCCAAACACAACGAGTTTTTACCAGAAAGTTCTATTTTGGTTTCATCTGACCATATGACATTCTCCCAATCTTTTAGATCACCCAAATGCTCTCTAGCAAACTTCAGACGGGCCTGGACATATACTGGCTTAAGCAGGGGGACACGTCTGGCACTGCAGGATTTGAGTCCCTGGCGGCGTAGTGTGTTACTGATGGTAGGCTTTGTTACTTTGGTCCCAGCTCTCTGCAGGTCATTCACGTGTGGTTCTGGGATTTTTGCTCACCGTTCTTGTCATCATTTTGACCCCACGGGGTGAGATCTTGCGTGGAGCCCCAGATCGAGGGAGATTATCAGTAGTCTTTTATGTCTTCCATTTCCTAATAATTGCTCCAACAGTTGATTTCTTCAAACCAAGCTGCTTACCTATTGCAGATTCAGTCTTCCCAGCCTGGTGCAGGTCTACAATTTTGTTTCGGGTGTCCTTTGACAGCTCTTTGGTCTTGGCCATAGTGGAGTTTGGTGCGTGACTGTTTGAGGTTGTGGACAGGTGTCTTTAATACTGATAACAAGTTCAAACAGTGCCAGAGGAGCCTCTTAAAGAAGAAGTTACAGGTCTGTGAGAGCCAGAAATCTTGCCTGTTTTTAGGTGACCAAATACTTATTTTCCACCATAATTTGCAAATAAATTCATAACAAATCCTACAATGTGATTGTCTGGATTTTCCCCCCTCATTTTGTCTGTCATAGTTGAAGTGTACCTATGATGAAAATTACAGGCCTCTCTCATCTTTTTAAGTGGGAGAACTTGCACAATTGGTGGCTGACTAAATACTTTTTTGCCCCACTGTATGTAGGAATGCACAACACAATGAAGCATATTTACTGCTGGAATGCTTGATCAACTCTATGTCAGAAACCAAGTTGACTTATAGCACCAGAGTTGTTTAGGTGAACGGACACCTGGGGCGGTTGCCCTTCGTGCCCACTCCCATACCCTATAATTCTGTATTACTCTGTGACTAATTTGTATACAGGTAGGCCAGAAAAGACACATACCTGATTGGCAGATGAGTGGCAACCCTGATCAGAAGTACCTGCTGCTCATCGGTTGTTCTCTAAAAATGTGGTTTCGAATTAAAATACAATTGTATCTACACACTGATGGATGTAAAGCAAAAATGTATTTGTACGCTATCCCTGATGCAGTGAAAATCATTTAGAAAAATAGAATAGTAAGCTTTATGCGACATATCTTTGAGTGCGAACCCATCACACCTTTTTGTTTGTCAGTGGTAACCACTGTTCACATCAGGAGTGGTAAACGGGTGTTGAGGTATTCAACTGTTCCATGGTCTTGCATTGTTTTCTGTACGTACTGTAAGAGGTATGTGGTTCTATTGCTAAATCCCACTTTAGTGCTACTTGTAACGGAAATGCATGCACAGTTAGAAAGGACAACTCTCCAGACTCCAGTCCCTGTGTGAACGCTGTGCTCTCTTCTTGCTGTGAGTCTTACAGGGTGTGTTTGTCAAACAGGTATTCTCCCATGGAGCCATGGGTCTCAGAAGAAGTGAGGCGGGTCAGGCTGCCCAGATGGTCACCCAGCTTCTTGATGGTGTCATGGCTGTCGGACAGGAAGTGCTGCTCTAGGAAGTCACACAGCTAAAGAGGAAGTAAAGTTGTATTGTTATGCCCGGTTGCAACAGACAGCACAGCATTGACGTCATAGAGATAGATGCATACTGCAGTGGAGGCCACATGCTTTCTGCAGGTATTCTTTCAACATTCTCTGTTCCTCCTTTTCATTTTTTGATCTGTTCAAATCACTAACAGACCAACATAGATGTTATGAGATTCAGTTATACATAGCTATCAAATACATCTGATCTAATAACACAGAACATCCATTAAAATATGCATAACAGTTAATCACAATGGGATAATTATCATGGATTTACATGGGGGTCAGAGTGAGTGTTGGCACAACGGTGCACCTCGAGGAGGGACGTGTTGAGGGTTTTCTGAAACTCCAGGGAGAAGGTGATGGCATCCAGGCCACCTCGCCAGTCCTCCCTGCTGGGTTTCTGAAACAGAGACAGACCGCGCATTTGAAGGAATCAGTTTGAGCAAGGCGAGGCCCAAAACTGCTAATCTAGATCACATAGAGTAGTTATTTGGGATGCATCACGCAAGGTTATTTGTAGATTAGTGATACTTCATAGTTCGCCTACAATGTAGTCAAATAGGCACAGTGACTTGGCTCTCACAACTGCATGTAGGGGCCTGACAAATCCACGGAATACAGTCAATGCATTCTAGCACCTCCCACATTCCATATTGGGGGTTTCATTTCCGCTTGACTTCTGGCCGGTCACTATGCTTCGCTAACTCAGGGAGGGAGATGTTGCTAAATATGGATCAAATTAGTTAAAATTACATTCGCATAATTTGTAAGTTGGAGCAGGATGTTGATGAGACAATTGGATGAAGAATTTAAAACAAAGTGTTTGCACATAGTATTACCGCTACAAAGCTGATGCTAGCTAGCTAATTTTTCATTGAAATTACATGGCTGGTTAGCTACCATTTCCACACGCCCTCGGGCCTTCTTTCTTAAAGTGGAACTGACAGCGTTTTAATTACAGATTAAAAACAGAATCATAAATCAGTCAAAAATATCCAATTCCCAGTTTATGCTACCAACTTAATTAATAGGTTTTAAAAATAAGTAGTATTTTTTTTTACCCCCTTTTTCTCCCCAATTTCGTAGTATCCAATTATTAGTAGTTACTATCTTGTTTCATCACTACAACTCCCGTACGGACTCGGGAGAGACGAAGGACGAAAGTCATGCATCCTCCGAAACACAACCCAACCAAGCCGCACTGCTTCTTAACACAGCGCACATGCAACCCGGAAGCCAGCCGCACCAATGTGTCGGAGGAAACACCGTGCACCTGGCGACCTTGGTGCTGGGCACTGCGCCCGGCCCGCCACAGGAGTCACTGGTGCGAGACAAGGATATCCCTACCGGCCAAACCCTTCCTAACCCGGACGACGCTAGACCTCCCAGTCGTGGCCGGCTGCGACAGAGCCTGGGCGCGAACCCAGAGTCTCTGGTGGCACAGCTTGCGCTGTGGTGCAGTGCCCTAGACCACTGCGCCACAAATAAATTGTATTTGACTCAACATTCCATGACATACATGAAGGCATTGTTGCAGCTCAATGCATGATTAATATAATTCACCAATATATTTCTTGGTAGTCCAAAAGATATTGCTATAAGGTTGTAAATCCCAGCTGGCCTAGTACATTATTTGCTGCCTCCATTCGGGATGCAGTTTAATTTTCGATGACTCAATATTTTCGACAAAAACGGACAAATGTAACTAAGGCTGGGAATGTTAATACAATCAAACTAGCAAGGGCAATAATCACAAATCAGCCATAACGTGGCTAATAGGCTAACGTATCTATTTATGTAGCAAGCTAAAAACACAGCCTAATGTTCGCTAGCTAGCTGCTAGGAAGATGTCATGAGAGGAGTGACTGACTTTTCCCCCTCATTGTTTTTCGGTGGCTATACACAGCTAGAGATGCAGGTGCCATTTGGTTCGCAAATTCACACTGGCTATCTACTCCGATTTCAAAGCACTCGTCTGAATGTGCTAGTGCAGAATAACTGAGGAATTTACGAATTGGCTGAATATGACCGGTGTCAGTAAAAGTAGGTAAAAAAACTAAAAGTTAGTCACGAACCCTCATGATAACATGCAAACAGCCTAGCTAACGAGTCAAATGGTCCGTGTGAGGTGTTCTCTCATATGTGTCTGGAAGTAGCTAGCTAGCCAGCTTTATCTTGCAAGCTGCAGAAGGATAAGTAATCTACAATTCCCCATTGTTTATCAGTGCAATTTTGACACCCAACTAGCTGAAACAGTTTGAGAGGGTTTTCTAATGTTACTTCGATAGATTTTAGTTCATCTTGCTCTGCTAGCATTAGTTGTTGATCTTGTTGTTGTGCGTAATTTTTTTTGATTAACCACATGAATAATTTTGAGATGCACCAATACATAAATACCATAGCTGGCACGCAGATCGGTAGAAATGGTAAGATAAATTGGCATTCCAGTTGAAAAAGGTTGCCAACACCTGGTGTAGCCTATCACCGGCAATTTCAGGAGAATAACGGCAAAATCTGTGAAGGCCAGCGGATGGTTGGGTACAGGTTTTTCTGGATCTCTGGCTCACTCTTAAGTAACGTCTTCTTTCGTCAAACAGTACGCTATGTACTGGATGGGGGCTAGCAAGCAGTTTTCAAAACATTGGATTATCAATTTATGCAATGAGATCTCGGCTTGCTAGATAGCAAAACCAACCAAATACACTGTAGCAAGCAATAATGTGGTAAACTAATGTTAGCTTCAACTAACATGACAAGTACATAGACCTACTTCTTTGTAAAACAATGTTAGTCTATATTAGCCAGAAAGCTCTGCTTCTAGCTAGCTAACCAGTCAAGTCTATTGAAGAAGCTGGCTAGCTAGCATCATCTTTGTACTGGTTATACTATATGTTGAAACACTAGTTTTAACATTTCTCACAAGTGTATAGCTGTAGCTTTTAAATTCTGCGAATGTCATTTAGTAATTTAAAAAATAAGAGTGAGCATGTTTTGTGGTTAACTGGGGAGAAATAGTAACTTACAGCGATGGGCTGAAGGAGAATGCGACCGCCTCTCATATTCTGGTATTCCAGCAATTTTTCTGCCTGCTCTCTCTCCTTCGCAGAACGCTCCAGGAAAAACCTAGAGAAGCTGCGCAAAGCCACATCGTCCCTGTCGAAATACATCCCCTGGGCGAGAACAGAGAAATACATATTAGATAAAAACAGGTCAGTATCAACAGATCACGTCTTTATAACATGGTGGACCACAGAGTAGAAAATAGCCAGTGCCAGTCAAAGAACTAAACACATGAAAATAACATGGAAAGGGAAGAATAAGAAAGAACATTTAGGAGAGAGGGCCCTATCGGAGTAAGCTAGAGCAGATAAGGGGCTAGAACTACACTGAGTACAGCCTCCTGAGTGGCGCAGAGGTCTATGGCACTACAGTGCTAGCTGTGACACTAGAGATTCTGGGTTCGAGTCCAGGCTCTGTCGCTGACAGCCGCCCATAGAGCGAGTTGTGTTTCGGAGGACAAACGGCTCTCGACCTTCGCCTCTCCCAAGTCCGTACGGGAGTTGCAGCGATGAGACAATTGGATACCACGAATATGGGGAGAAAAAGGGGTAATAAATTGAAATAAAGATATACACTGATTATACCAAACATTAGGAACACCTTCCTAATATTGAATTGTGCACCCCCCTTGCCATCAGAACAGCCTCAATTAGTCGAGGCATGATGGAAAGCGTTCCGCAGGGATGCTGGCTCATGTTGACACCAATGCTTCCCACAGTTGTGTCAAGTTGGCTGGATGTTCTTTGGGTGGTGGACCATTCTTGATACACACAGGAAACTGTTGTGTGAAAAACCCAGCAGCAATGCAGTTCTTGACACAAACCGGTGTGCCTGGCACCTACCATCATACCTAGTTCAGAGGGGCTTACATTTTTTTGTCTTGCCCATTCACCCACTGAATGGCACACACATTCCATGTCTCAAGGCTAAGAAATCCTTCTTTAACCTGTCTCCCCCCCTTCATCTAAACTGATTGAAGTGTATTTAACAAGTCACATCAATAAGGGATCATCACTTTGACCTGGTCAGTCTGTCATGGAAAGAGCTGATATCCTTAATGTTTTGTATACTCTGTGCATTCAGAAAGTATTCAGATGCCTTCACTTTTTCCACATTTTCTCGTTAGCCTTATTCTAAAATGGATTAAATAGGGGGTGTCCCCCTCAGTCTACACACAATAGTAATAATGTTATTTCCGGCGCCGAGATGCCCGCCTCGCTTCGCGTTCCTAGGAAACTGTGCAGTATTTTATTTTATTTTTTTATCTTAGGTTTTATGACATACAGTCGGGAGGAACTATTGGATATAAGAGCAACATCAACTCACCAACATTACGACCAGGAATACAACTGTCCCGAAGCGGATCCTCTGTTTGGACCTCCACCCAGGACAATGGATCGGATACCAGCCGGCGACCCAAAACAACGGCGCCGTAGAAGGGGCAGATGGCGCGGTCTCTGGTCAGGCTCCGTAGACGGGTACATCGCACACCACTCCCGAGCATACTACTCGCCAATGTCCAGTCTCTTGACAACAAGGCAGACGAAATCCGAGCAAGGGTTACCTTCCAGAGAGACATCAGAGACTGTAACGTTCTTTGTTTCACGGAAACATGGCTCACTCGAGACACGCTATCGGAGTCGGTACAGCCACCTGGTTTCTTCATGCATCGCGCCGACAGAAACAAGCATCTCTCTGGTAAGAAGAAGGGCGGGGGTGTATGCCTTGTGATTAACGAGACATGGTGTGATCATAACAACATACAGGAACCCAAGTCCTTTTGTTCACCTGACTTAGAATTCCTCACAATCAAATGCCGACCGCATTATCTACCAAGAGAATTCTCTTTGATCATAATCACAGTCGTGCATATTCCCCCCAAAGCAGACACAGACGGCCCTGAAAGAACTTCATTCGACCCTATGTAAACTGGAAACCACATATCCTAAGGCTGAATTTATTGTAGCTGGGGATTTTAACAAGGCTAATCTGAAAACAAGGCTCCCGAAATACTATCAGCATATAGCACCCGCGCTCAGGTCTGTTCAACACTGGTCCGACCAGTTGGATTCCACACTTCACTATTGCTTCGATCACGTGGACTGGGATATGTTCCGCATAGCATCGAACAACATTGATGAATACGCTGATTCCGTGAGCAAGTTTATTAGCAATTGCATCAGTGATGTTGTACCCACAGTGTTTATTAAAACATTCCCCAACCAGAAACCGTGGATTGATGGCAGCATTCGCGCAAAACTGAAAGCGCAAACCACTGCTTTTAAAGCAGGGCAAGGTGACCAGAAACATGATCGAATACAGACAGTGTAGCTATTCCCTCCGCAAGGCAATCAAACAAGCTAAGCGTCAGTATAGAGACAAAGTAGAGTCACAATGCAGCCAAAGTGAGTAAAACATTTAAACGTGTTAACCCTCGCAAGGCTGCAGGCCCAGACGGCATCCTCAGCCGCTTCCTCAGAGCATGCGCAGACCAATGGCTGGTGTGTTTACGGACATATTCAATCAATCCTTCGCCCCAGTCTGAGGTCCTGAGCACTCTGTAGCAGGTTTTCATCAAGGATCTGTACCTTGCTCCGTTCATCTTTCCCTTGATCCTGACTTGTCTCCCAGTCCCTAAAAAACATCCCCACAGCATGATGCTGCCACCACGCTTCACAAGGAGGGTTGGTATTGGCCAGGTGATGAACGGTGCCTGGTTTCCTCCAGACGTGACGCTTGGCATTCAGGCCAAAGAGTTCAATGTTGATTTCATCAGACCAGATAATCTTGTTTCTCATGGTCTGAGTCATTTAGGTGCCTTTTGGCAAACTTCAAGCGGGCTTTCATGTGTCTTTACTGAAGAGTATCTTCCGTCTAGCCACCCTGCCATAAACGCTTGATTGGTGGAGTGCTGCAGAGATGGCTGTCCTTCTGGACGGTTCTCCCATCTCCACAGAGTAACTCTGGAGCTCTGTCAGTGTGACCATTGGGTTCTTGGTCATGACCCTAACCAAGGCCCTTCTTCCCCGATTGCTCAGTTTTGTTTTTGGTACCCTTTCCCCAGATCTGTGCCTCGAAAACAATCCTGTCTCATAGCTCTACGGACAATTCCTTGGTCTTTGCTCTGACAACTGTGGGATCTTAGACAGGTGTGCGCCTTTCCAAATCATGTCCAATTAATTGAATTTGCTTTTCCAAATCATGTCCAATTAATTGAATTTACCACTGGTGGACCCCAATCAATTTGTAGAAACATCAAGGATGATCAATGGAAACAGAAATGCACCTGAGCTCAATTTCAAGTCCCATAGCAAAGGGTCTGAATACTTAAGAATAAAAAAAAAAAACCTTTTACATAAGATATTTGCAAACATTTCTAAAAAACCTGTTTTCGTTTTGTTATAATGGGGTATTTATTGTGTGTGCAGACTGACAAGGAAAATGTTAATTTAATCAGTTTTAGAATAAGGCTGTAACGTAACAAATGTGGAAAAAGCGAAGGGGTCTGAATACTTTCCAAATGCACTGTACATATTATATAGACCATACCAGGGAGAGGTAGGTGTAGGATGCAGTCAGCTTGATGTTCACCAGCTTGTTGATGTTCACCTCACTCTCTGGGTGGAAGTTGTGATTTACCTGCGACTGCATCTCTGAAATGGCAAAAAAAGATATGAAATTAACTAAAAGAAAGCAATCGGCCACTGGTATGGAATATATATATTGAATCATTTACAAAACCACACCATTACTAGTAACTTTATTTTCTGCAATGAAACAAAGGCAGGAATTCTAAGTAAATAATTTGTAAAAAGCTTAGTCTTTGAAGTTATAAAATCATAGCTATTATAACTCATGTCTACATAAAGCTGTGTCCGTGCTTGGCAGCCCTAGCATTTATATACCACAATCAGGGTTTCTTTCCATTAGGAAAATGTGGCGCCATTTGAGAAGTTTCCTGGACCCATATGCATTTGGTGCATAACCTGATTAGGGTTGCACCAAGGGTACTCAAAATGACAAATCACATTAGATTATGGTTATTCATCTTAACGGAACATGCAATTCAAGGACGCAACGGTGTGCATCCTTCTTGCCGAATTCCAATGCTCACTTTGACAATGTTAGAAGAACTGTCACATTTACTTTTCCTCAGCCAACAAGACTAGAAATGAACAGCAAAATCACTAGCCTATGTAAATCTACTATCCCCTATAGTAGAAACGTTGACATTCTATTCGTCAGCTTGTCGTTCTGTGCGAGAAAGAAATAGCCTATTCCAAACCGACTCTGGGACAGTTATGGGACGATAAAAGCACTGAGGATTATGCAATAGATCAGCACATTTAGCTTAAATGTTGATAAACTAGTATTTCTTCACAATATAAGCGCAGCAATGCGCACAGGCAGTAGGCTACGTGCAAATATTTGTTCCATAATGCAACTGGCGGGAAAACACTTGTCAAAAGCGCACCGCTTTGCGAGCGCTTTTATTTATTTAACCTTTCATGGGAAAGAGATGAAAAGATCCGTTAGAAATTTAGAAAGAGGGGCGATCTAAAGATGCAACAACTAGCTTGGATTGCTAATATGACTAATATATGCACCTGAATGGCAAATTTAGTAGGCCTAGCACTTTTTAATCGAGGCCATCATAACTATTTAACACACGATAGCATTTCAAATTGTTACGCAATGATTGGACTCACTCCAGCAGCAGCTCCCCCGCTGTCTGACAGATTGTCCACTCATAGTGTCTGTATGCGTGATAAACATAGACTAACACAATACACACCTACCAATTGAATTCCACGAAATTATGCAAATTGACCTATAGACCAATAAGCATGCCCAGCCAAATGTATTTCCATCAACTGTTATTTAAAATCAACAAATAGGCGAAAGAGCATTATTTTGCAATGCGATTTTTCTTTCTTCTCCTGGACAATTGGCCTGCGCCCGTTTTATTTATCGGTTATTACTGGCTAATGGAAATCCTGCATATCATGTGTCGTGGAGTAAAGGGAGATCAAATTCAAGCTTTTGTTCAGCTAAGGTGGCAGACACAGCTGACACTGTCTAACGGAATCCATACTAAATAGGTGGCAGAGTATGTGAGCAGTTGCAGGGTTGGGAATCGACTTCAAGTTTTCATAAGAATCGGTAATCAGCCTTTTTGGTCGCCGATTATGGCCGATTACATTGCAATCCAAGAGGAAACAGCGTGGCAGGCTGACCACCTGTTACGCCAGTGCAGTGTCAAAAGGACAATGTGGCTGCAAGGAGCCACGGTAAGTTGCTAGCTAACATTAAACTTCTTTAAAATAAATAAATAATCAACCTTCACATAATCACTAGTTAACCTAGTAATATCAGCAACCATGTGTAGTTAACTAGCTTGTCCTACGGTGCCTGTTAATTTATCATCGAATCACAGCCAACTTCAACTTCGCCAAATGGGTGATGATTTAACAAAAGCACATTCGCGGAAAAAAAAGCACAATCATTGCAGAAATGTACATAACCATAAACATCAATGCCTTTCTTAAAATCAATACACAAAGTATATTTTTTTAAACCTGCATATTTAGTTAAGAAATTCATGTTAGCAAGCAATATTAACTAGGGAAATTGTCACTTCTCTTGCGTTCAGTGCAAGCAGAATCCGGGTATATGCAACCGTTTGGGCCACCTGGCTCGTTGCGAACTGATTTGCCAGAATTTTACATAATTATGACATAACATTGAAGGTTGTGCAATGAACAGCAATATTTAGACTTAGGGTTGCCAGCTGTTCGATAAAATACGGAACGGTTCCGTAGTTCACTGAAAGAATAAACTTTTGGTTTTCGAAATTCTAGTTTCCGGATTTGACCATATTAATGACCAAAGGCTCGTATTTCTGTGTTTATTATATTATAATTAAGTCTATAATTTGATATTTGATAGAGCAGTCTGACTGAGCGGTGGTAGACAGCAGCAGGCTCGTAAGTATTCATTCAAACTGTACTTTACTGCGTTTGCCAGCAGCTCTTAGCAATGCTTGAAGCACAGTGCTGTTTATGAATTCAAGCCTGTTAACTGCCGAGATTAGGCTGGCAATACTAAAGTGCCTATAAGAACATCCAATAGTCAAAAGATATATGAAATACAAATGGTATAGAGAGAAATAGTCGACGCGTCATAATTCCTATAATAAACTACAACCTAAAACTTCTTAACTGGGAATATTGAACCACCAGCTTTCATATGTTCTCATGTACAGAGCAAGGAACTTAAACGTTAGCTTTTTTTACATGGCACATTTACTTCTCCAACACTGTGTTTTTGCAATATTTAAACCAAATTTAACATGTTTCATTATTTATTGAGACTAAATAGATTTTATTTATATAAACTCAGCAAAAAAAGAAATGTCCTCTCACTGTCAGCTGCGTTTATTTTCAACAAACTTAACATGTGTAAATATTCATATGAACATAAGATTCCACAACTGAGACAAACTGAACAAGTTCCACAGACATGTGACTAACAAATGGAATAATGTGTCCCTGAACAAAGGGGGTCCAAAATAAAAATTAAGTCAGTATCTGGTGTGGCCACCAGCTGCATTAAGTAAGTTGTTACACGCGGTCTGCCACTGCAGACTGACAACTACACTGACAAATTACACTATCCATTTGGACCTTTGTCACCTAGTTAGGCCAAAGGCCGGCAGATGGCCACATTGAGGCCTTCCATCTTACCATCCGAAGGGAATGCATGCAGCCGGCTAGTACATGTATCCCCGTGGACCGGTTCGTACCTAAAGCATTCTCCATTCAGGCTGCAAATCTGATGATTTCCTCCTAGAACTCAATTTGACGGCGGGAAGTCATTACACATTATCCACCACACTGGATAATGGGTAATGCCTAGGAATAGTCCTGGATGTTGCTATTGCGTTCAGCCAATCAGGTTGTAGAACCTGTTTACCCCAGGCTCGACATGGGGCGCATTATCAGGAAGTAGCATTAGCCACTGTAGCATGGAAAATGGTGTTTCACAAAGAAAATATGAATTTAATTTAACCTGGCAAGTCAGTTCAGAACAAATTCTTACTTACAATGACGGCCTAAGAACCGTGGGCTAACTACTTTGTTCAGGGTTAGAATGACAGATTTTGACCTTGTTGCTAGACCAAATCCCCGAGCTGACCTTTCGGTTACTGGCCCAATGCACTAACCACTAGGCTACCTGCTGCCCATATTTCCCAGTTTTTTTCTGCCTTATTGCCATTAAATCGAGTTGGAGGTGGTAAATCAACGCATTTGCAGCCTCTATAGAGAACGAACCGGTACACAGGGATTTGAGCGTATAGCCGGTGGCATACATTCCCCACAGAACGCTGTGGATGGGAGTCTGTTAGATGAATGTGATTGTTGTTGAGTGGCTTCACTGCAAGTGTATTGTATGTTTTTTTCCCCACTATTTTTTTAAAGAGACATTTCACTGGATGTATAAATATGAAGCATCCGCTTGGCGTTTCCACGAGGAAGCCCACTGACGGGCAGTGGGAAGAATATGGAAAGAGATGGATTTTATCCTACATTTTGCAAATTAAACATTTTATATCAATAGTTCAGTTCCCAAAACTATAATCTTATGAACAGAGTGGACTAAGTTTTATAGACTTTAGCCTTTGCACTCCTAAACAAGACATTTTAAAACTTTGGCAAAGTTGAATTGAGTAATTGCACATGCATTTCACAAAGCATGGCTTCCCTAACGAAATACGCAGTTGTATGCTAGAACGGGCCAATAGGATAATCGCTAGCTCGTGCTTGGCTCTGCCCACTATGACTCATCTATTCCCATTGGAAAAGACAGGCTGTGATCCATCTTGGTTTGGTTATTGAAATCTATGCTTTCCCTTTGGACGGTAAGATTAAAAGGACTATAGTATCACCACCATCTGCCATCATTTGAGCTACCAGTAGCTAGGATGTGTGTGACCGTACCTTCCAAAATAGTATTTAAGTACCCCTGGTCTAACATATCTAGAATCCTGGACATAAAAGGCATGTCCAAATGGCTGAAAGGAACTAGCATAAATAGAAAAATTTACCAGTTTCATTTTATTAACAACAAAATCAATACAGGAAGTACATGTGGGAACACAAGTATATATAAATAATATACAAAGGACAATTGGGCTAGGGGTGGGGCTACAATATCACATTACACAAGGACCTTAAGGGACATACTTATTATTCTAACAGCTTTTTTGTTAAGAGTATTTAATTGTCTTAAAATACAGTTCCATTTCTTTTTGTAAGGTAAGAAAATGTGTTTTGCTTGTAAATTTACATTTGTGAATATGAAATTTGCCAAAAGAATAATGAAATTAATGACAAATGTTTCAGCTTATTTCTATCATAGGTAAAGAATCCAAGCAGTACATCTCTCTACAAGTGTAAGATCCTCATGAATATGTTCAATTATAAATCTACTGATGTCTTGCCAGTTTTCTTACATGAATACAATGCCAAAAAAGATGCAACACTGTTTCTGGGTGGTCATTACAAAAGGAGCAATTTGAGTTGATGTTTTCCTTAAACTTCTTCATGTAGTTGTTGGAAGAATAATATTTATATTTTTTAAACAAACCTACTTGTTAACAAAAATTTAAGGAAGTTGTGTCTGGCAACATCCAAACTTTTTTTGCAACAGATATTATCAATAAATCCATTCCAATAAGGCATGACATAAGGTATAGATACAACATCCTGCTGAAACAAGGTTCGTATTCCTATTGTTGAATGGACCAAAAGAGAAACAAATCTTTCCTACTGATGAGTCAACAGGTTCAACAGAAGGTAGGTTCTGAGGGTCAGGTCTTGACACGTTCCTGAATAATAAAGCAACACCTGAGGGAATGGAATCAAAGACAATTGCAAAATGTTTAGGTGTTACAGGGAACTTGTAAAGTGATAAGAATTCCTTATAACTGAGTAAAATACCCTCTGCGTTTACCAGTTGGCTCACCAATAGGATATTATTTCAGAACTTATATTCTAAAAACAAACTATTTTTATACAATATATCCAGATTGTTCCATATATAATGTGTGTGGAGAAAAATTCTGCTTATAAATGAACCCTTTCACACGTACCATCACACAGGTGTGATCGTTCTACAGCTGTCCCTGAAGCTACGATCACACCCTGTGTGATTAGAATGGCCAGTTTCAAATGACGCAACAATAAGCATTTGAGCTGGCCACACTTTTTTCAGAAACTATTTACACAAACAGTCCTTACAAAGTTGTGCTTTATCTTGGCCAGGTCGCAATTGTACATGAGAACTTGTTCTCAACTTGCCTACCTGGTTAAATAAAGGTGAAATAAATAAAAATGTCCAGAATGTAAGCAGCTTATTTTTGGATGCAATGTTCAGATATTCACAGAAGTATATATAGCATAACACAATCATCCTAACCAGAAAAATGTAGGCTACATTTGTCCTACCGCTGAGGAAAGATTGACCCAACACAAGCAGTCATATTTTCTAACTCTCGGCTGACATAAACTACAATATGAATGAGCTAATAGCAATTACCATATATAATTAATCACATCACGGGTGAGCTCACCATTGATCAAAATAATTCAGTAAAACACTTTCTAAAAATCGAAAATAATCCTGACGATTAGTTTCATCGCGCAGCCATGCATTTTTTCCTCGCAGAAACCAAATATGACGAGATGAGTTTGGTCTGTTTATAGTATGCATGTTGAAGGGGTGTGTCATCTACCGTTGTTCACATCCCACCACTCATTTCTGGAAGTCCTCAAAAAAAAAATGTGAACACTTACTCACTTCCTTTCGTTATAACATCTTTGGTCAAACAGACGATTACGTGAAACCCAGAATGCATTGCATGTCAACAAACATGGCTACACAGCTGGAATTGGCTTAGCTCATAATCAGTACAACCTTCAAAAAAGTATTTTAGACATAATATGTGCCCATTACAATCTATGCAAGAATCGGAATGCATGATTTGTCACCAAGAACTTAAAACATGTGAATAAGACAGTAAATACACAAATAATTGCCACACAAAGCATTTTTTGATAGTGATTTATTGATACAAGTGGTACGTGCCGGCAGTCAACCACATACCATCTCACTCTGGGCCATTCAGTGTTGTTGTTAATGTATGTAGCTAGTGAGCTAAGCTGTAGCATTAGCAATGTCTTTGAAAAGGAGACAACTCACAAATGTGGAAATTCTGGAGATTTCTTAAAATTATGACAATGAGTCTGAAAGTCAGGAATCAGATTCTGACAGTGACAGTAAGGAGCTGCCCCCCAACCTTGTAGCCATTGAGAACCCTGAATCGGAGGTTCCCTTGTCCACTGATGAAGTACCAGGTCCCTTTGAAGATGCTGGTGGTGATGGAGGCAGAACGACAGTGGATGAAGTACAGGAGTTCTGTGGTAGCTGGAAGGCCGCCAGTCATTTCACCCCTCCTGGCCCTGCTGTTTGCAGTCTGGAATGCAATGCCCCTTGCCATTTCCAACTGAGGCAGAGTGCTTCAAGTTGTTTCTGACAGAAGAGTTGGTGGAAACAGTAGAGGGGACCAATCGCTATGCCTTGGAGCTACAGAAGAGAGAGCCAGTAGTGAGGGGGAAACTCACTAAATGGGTGACAACCACAATTAGTGAAATGTATACCTTCCTGGTGCCAGTCCTTCTCATGGGAATAGTAAAGAAGAACTCCCTTTGAGAATACTGGAGCACAGATCCTATGTTCACAACTCCCTTCTTTGCAAACCTCTTTTCCCAAGACCGCTTCCTTGTTCTGCTGCGATGCCTGCATTTCGTCAACAATGCTTCTGCCATCCTAAGTGACCCGTTATACAAAATAAGAAATGTTCTTATCAGCCTGACATCAGCATTTGGGCGTGTCTTTGTGCCATACAAGGACCTATGCATTGATGAGTCCCTGATGTTATGGAAAGGTAGGCTGGCATTCTGTCAATATATTCCCGCCAAAAGGCACAGGTTTGGAGTGAAATTCTTTGTCATGTGCGACGTGAAGACAGGATTTGTCTAGGATATTATAGTATACACAGGGTCCACCGCTGACATCCAACATTATGAGGGGCTTGGGGTGTCCGGGTCCGTGGTGATGACCATGCTGGCTACTCATCTCGGCAAGGGACTTACGTGGACAATTGGTACAGCAGTCCCACACTCTTCCACCTTATCTGCTCTCCAACAGCACAGGGGCCTGTGGCACAGTCAGGTCGAACAGGAAGGGGATGCCGGCATACGGATGCAGGAAGATGCAGAGAGGGGAGGTGGAGTTCCAGGAGAACGGTCAACAGCTGGCAGTAAAGTGGCATGACAAACGAGACGTCCTCGTCCTCTCAACTGTCCATACAGCAACCATGTCGGCCACAGGGAAGGTGGACCACCTGACGGGAGAGAGAAAGATCAAACCAGATTGTGTGCTTGAATATATCCTCAAAATGGGGGCCGTGGATAAGGAGGACATAATAAACAGCTTTGTGGAATGCACTCTGAATATGACCAAGTGGTATAAGAAGATATTTTTTCCATCTGGTCGACACTGCTGTCCTCAACGGCAGCATAGTTCACCGCCAACTAACAGGTGAGATGATTACTGAACAAGGTATTTTTGTAACTGGATGTACCGTTCACATAAATCCATTATGCAATTATAGTGACAATATCTCACCCACCTACCCACTGCCTCATCATCCTCATAGGTAAAGTAATTACCTACCAAAAGTACAGAGAGAAGCTCATGAGAGAGCTGCTGGAGGAGCACCACACCCCTCGGCGCCCATCCACTGGGGGTTGTCCTGCTGTAGACAATACCCTACACCTCACTACACAGCATTTTCCCTGCAAAGTCCCTCAAACTGCTGCTCAAGGTAGTCGCACACGGAGGCACTGCAAAGTCTGCCTGTCTGGCGCCAGGAGATGACAAAATACATGTGTTTAGCTTGTGATACACCTCTATGTATTTCACCATGCTTTGAGGAGTATCACATTGCTCAAGCATTATTGAGCACATCTGCAGCAATAAGTGACTGACTGACCTGACAGGTGACTTGACAGGTGACCTGCCATGATACTATGCCTTTAGAGGTGGGGGTGGAAATGCAGTTGTTCAGTCACTGCATGAATATTAAATATGGGTTATGCATATTCCGCTTTTTGTCCTCTAGTACAAGTTGTTGTTTAACCAACTACCAATACTGCAATAAAATAGACGACTATTACATATTGGCCTGTGTGTTTTCTTGCTGTGTTTTCATCCAGTACAACTGTTAATTAAGGAGTGTAGGTTAGCATACAAAAGCTGTCCTCATTCTTCAGCTCCAAAGATGTCCAATTCCAGTTATGATATTGGCAAATACTGTTTGTGGTTTCTGAAAGTACAGAATAAAGGGGGAAATATGAATTAGAATACAATATTAGGATATAGCAATATTACAAATAAGTAACATAATAAACACTGCTAAAAAATTGTTTATCGCATTGACAAATCACAGATTTGAGTTATAACAGTAAGAAACTTAGTAAGAACAGAGCTATGCGGAATAGACCAAATAAACAAACCATGGTCATATTTATTTATTTAACAACAAATTTTTATTTACAATGATTGCCTACACCGGCCAGACTCGGACAACGCTGGGCCAATTGTGCGCTGCCCTATGGGACTCCCAATCACAGCCAGTTGTGATACAGCCTGGATTTGAACCAGGGTGTCTGTAGTGTCGCCTCTAGCACTGAGATGCAGTGGCATAGACCGCTGCACCACTTGGGAGTCATAAGGCCAGGGTAGCTTCAAAATACAACACAAGCTAATACTTCTGACGCAACTAGCATTGTTTTACAGAGCTAATAGAAGAAGGTAGCTAGCTACCTAAGCAAGATTGAATATAACACCATGAAGGTTATAAAATGAGTAACATTACCTCACGTGTCTGCGGTTATAAAGAATATACACAAATATCTTATGCTCCATACATAGTGAGCTACAGCAGAAACGACATATGGAAACTAACATAAAAAAGGCACTTACTTTGATAGAAATGCAGCATGGATTTGAACCAGGGAGTCTGTAGTGACGCCTCTAGCACGGATGCGCCGTGCCTTTGACCCCTGTGCCACTTGGGAGTCATAAGGCCATGTAGCTTCAAAATACATCACAAGATAATACTTCTCTGATGCAATTAGCATTGTTTTACAGAGCTGATAGAAGTAGCTAGCTGCATAAGCACGATTGAATATAACACCATGCAGGTTATAAAATGAGTAACGTTACCTCACGTGTCCGCGGTTATAAAGAATATACACAAATATATTATGCTCCATACATACAGTACGCTACAATAGAAACGACATACAGAAACTATTACAACGTAATAATTCACTTTGATAGAAACGCACACATTTCCAAAGTTATTATTAGTAACGAAAACAATGACTGCAATGAGGGCAACAGATGGAAAATGTGAACACGTGTGCAGATCCTGTTCTGACGGGAGATGAACAAATGTCTGCAGACTTGATCTGCACAAACAATTGGGAAGTGCTTGGGGAATTTTGTCCAGGTCAGAAATGCCCCAAATATTACAATTGTCAACAAAAGTTAAAAATAACCATTTTTATGAGAATGAATGAGGTGGAACACTCCTAAATTCAAACTGTTCTTAGAAAATAAAAACTTGTTAGAAATTCATTTGAAATTGAAGTTGAAACAGCCTATAAATAAAAACGGGCTGCGTGCTTTTAGTTTGAGGGCAGCGCAGATTAAATGCACTGTTACGTATCAATCACATTCTGGAATGGAGAGAACATTCTAACATCACGTGCATAAAAAATAAAATAAATTTTAAAAAAAACTCACGCTGGGGCGACCGTTAGAGATATTTGAAACTCAAGCATGAAAGGGTTTTAAGGACCATGACAAGAAAACTTTCTGCTTTTCATCAGCAGGTTTCACTGGAACTTTGTCAATATTATAATTGCAAACCAACATGAAGTTATGGCCAACAAAAGTAGAGAGGACATGAGGAATAAAATTACACACAGAAGTGTGTCTTCTTAGGAATTGTTTTATACAATTGATCTTAAAAACTATTATTTAAGATAGTAAAGTCCAGAAAAATTTGCCCACCATTCTCATAAGTGTTCAATACAACAGTTTTCCTAATGTAATGGGTATGGTTTCTCCACAGAAAGTAGAAAATCATCTGGTCTATCGCCTTGCTTATTTTACTGTCAAGATATAAAAGAGAGTGCCATATGTTAGTCTAGAGATACCTTCAGCCTTGGTTATTAGGACTTCCTTTTAAAAGAAGTCCCTACGTAGCCATTGATTTAGCTTGTTCTGTTTTTGTTTTTATAAATAAGAGGGTTAAAATTTAGTAAGCCTCTAGACTTCCGATTTTTTGTAATGGTTATGCCTAAATAGGTAAGTTCTTCTTTTCTTTAATACCATAATATGAAGGTGTCACACAATCTTTGACAGGCATGAGTTCACATTTATTAATGTTAAGATATAGACCAGACGCTTTGGAAAAGGATTGTATCAAATTGATCGATATGGGAATTTGGTTAGCATCTTTCAGAAAAAAAGTGTAGTATCGTCAGCCAGCTGGCTTATAACCATTTCTTTACCAGCTATGGAAATAACTTGTACAGGACAATTATTTAAAGAATTTGTGTGATTAATAAAAACAGGTAAAAAGCGATAGGACAACCTTGCTTAATTCTGCTCTTTAACTCAAATCTAGGCGAGGTGTCATATTTTAATTTGATAGAGCTGTTACCATTTGTAGAGTCTTAATAGCCATATAGAAAAAAAAATCCCCAAAGCCAAGTCTCTCAAGGGACTGGAAGAGGAACTGATGCTCTACTGTGTCAAATGCTTTATGAAAATCTAAAAATATGAAGCTATCCACGGGTTATTAGGTCTGAGTAGTCAAGTATGTCTAATACTAGTCTGATATTGTTAGAAATATGTCTGTTCCTCATAAAGCCAAACTGTGTTTCAATGATTGCATCCAGGACTTCTTTAATTATTTTTGCAAGTAGTAAGGCTAATATCTTGTAGTCATTATTAAGACTACAAATTGGACACCAATTATCGATGAGCAGTACTTTTTTAGGCTTAGGTATCAGTGTTATTAACCACTGACTCATTGTAGGAGGGAGAACATTGTTTTTAATACTCTAAAAAGACATCAAATAGGAAGGGAGCTACTTGTTCAAAAAATAATTTGTAAAATTCTGATGAATTCCATCAACACCTGGTGATTTATTGTTCTTTAGATGTTTGATAGACTGTAATCTCCTCAACTTTGATGGGTTCACACTGTTTAGATTCTATATCACTGATAGAGTGAACATTATTCAGTGGAGTCAAAAATCATATCTGTGGATTCCTGGCAGTACGTAGAGCTATACAATTTTCTGTAAAAATTGCTACAGTATTTAGCGATTAATTGTGGTCATCTGTAATAACACCAATGTTTAACTTATGGATAGTGTTATTTGTAGAGTGAAATTTCTGAAGTCTAAAGAAATAGGATGAATTCTGTTCTCCCTCAATCCATTTCTTCCGAGATCTAAAAGGCTCCTTCTGCTTTTAATCTATCTATATATACACACACACACACACACACACACACACACAGTGGGGCAAAAAAGTATTTAGTCAGCCACCAATTGTGCATGTTCTCCCACTTAAAAAGATGAGGCCTGTAATTTTCATCATAGATACACTTCAACTATGACAGACAAAATGAGAATTTCTTTTCCAGAAAATCACATTGTAGGATTTTTAATTAATTTATTAGCAAATTATGTTGGCAAAAAAGTATTTGGTCAATAACAAAACTTTCTCTCAATACTTTGTTATATACCCTTTGTTGGCAATGACAGAGGTCAAATGTTTTCTGTAAGTCTTCACAAGGTTCCACACTGTTGCTGGTATTTTGGCCCATTCCTCCATGCAGATCTCCTCTAGAGCAGTGATGTTTTGGGGCTGTTGCTGGGCAACACGGACTTTCAACTCCCTCCAAAGATTTTCTATGGGGTTGAGATCTGGAGACTGGCTAGGCCACTCCAGGACCTTGAAATGCTTCTTACGAAGCCACTCCTTTGTTGCCCGGGCGGTGTGTTTGGGATCATTGTCATGCTGAAAGACCCAGCCACGTTTCATCTTCAATGCTCTTGCTGATGGAAGGAGGTTTTCACTCAAAATCTCATGATACATGGCCCCATTCATTCTTTCCTTTACAAGGATCAGTCGTCCTGGTCCCTTTGCAGAAAACAGCCCCAAAGCATGATGTTTCCACCACCATGTTTCACAGTAGGTATGGTGTTCTTTGGATGCAACTCAGCATTCTTTGTCCTCCAAACACAATGAGTTGAGTTTTTACCAGAAAGTTATATTTTGGTTTCATCTGACCATATGACATTCTCCCAATCTTCTTCTGGATCATCCAAATGCTCTCCAGCAAACTTCAGACGGGCCCGGACATGTACTGGCTTAAGCAGGGAGACACGTCTGGCACTGCAGGATTTGAGTCCCTGGTGGCGTAGTGTGTTACTGATGGTAGGCTTTGTTACTTTGGTCCCAGCTCTCTGCAGGTCATTCACTAGGTCCACCCGTGTGGTTCTGGGATTTTTGCTCACCGTTAATGTGATCATTGAGATCTTGCGTGGAGCCCCAGATCGAGGGAGATTATCAGTGGTCTTTTATGTCTTCCATTTCGTAATAATTGCTCCCACAGTTGATTTCTTCAAACCAAGCTGCTTACCTATTGCAGATTCAGTCTTCCCAGCCTGGTGCAGGTCTACAATTTTATTTCTGGTGTCCTTTGACAGCTCTTTGGTCTTGGTCATAGTGGAGTTTGGAGTGTGACTGTTTGAGGTTGTGGACAGGTGTCTTTTATACTGATAACATGTTCAAACAGGTGCCATTAATACAGGTAACGAGTGGAGGACAGAGGTCTGTTAGAGCCAGAAATCTTGCTTGTTTGTAGGTGACCAAATACACTGCTCAAAAAAAAAAACACTTAAAAACACAATGTAACTCCAAGTCAATCACACTTCTGTGAAATCAAACTGTCCACTTAGGAAGCAACACTGATTGACAATACATTTCACATGCTGTTGTGCAAATGGAATAGACAACAGGTGGAAATTATAGGCAATTAGAAAGACATCCCCAATAAAGGAGGGGCTCTGCAGGTGGTGACCACAGACCACTTCTCAGGTCCTATGCTTCCTGGCTGATGTTTTGGTCACTTTTGAATGCTGGCGGTGCTTTCACTCTAGTGGTAGCATGAGACAGTCTACAACCCACACAAGTGGCTCAGGTTGTGCAGCTCATCCAGGATGGCACATCAATGCGAGCTGTGGCAAGAAGGTTTGCTGTGTCTGTCAGCGTAGTGTCCAGAGCATGGAGACGCTACCAGGAGACAAGCCAGTACACCAGGAGACGTGGAGGCCGCCGTAGGGGGGCAACAACCCAGCAGCAGGACCGCTACCTCCACCTATGTGCAAGGAGGAGCAGGAGGAGCACTGCCAGAGCCCTGCAAAATTACCTCCAGCAGGCCACAAATGTGCATGCGTCTGCTCAAACGGTCAGAAACAGACTCCATGAGGGTGGTATGAGGGCCCGAAGTCCACAGGTGGGGGTTGTGCTTACAGCCCAACATTGTGCAGGACGTTTGGCATTTGCCAGAGAACAAGATTGGCAAATTTCCCACTGGCGCCCTGTGCTCTTCACAGATGAAAGCAGGTTCACACTGAGCACATGTGACAGAGTCTGGAGACGCCGTGGAGAACGTTCTGCTGCCTGCAACATCCTCCAGCATGACCGGTTTGGCGGTGAGTCAGTCATGGTGTGGGGTGGCATTTCTTTGGGGGGCCAGACAGCCCTCCATGTGCTCGCCAGAGGTAGCCTGACTGCCATTAGGTACCGAGATGAGATCATATGCTGGTGCGGTTGGCCCTGGGTTCCTCCTAATGCAAGACAATGCTAGACCTCATGTGGCTGGAGTGTGTCAGCAGTTCCTGCAAGAGGAGGGCATTGATGCTATGGACTGGCCCGCCCGTTCCCCAGACCTGAATCCAATTGAGCACATCTGGGACATCATGTCTCACTCCATCCACCAACGCCACGTTGCACCACAGACTGTCCAGGAGTTGGCGGATGCTTTAGTCCAGGTCTGGGAGGAGATCCCTCAGGAGACCATCCGCCACCTCATCAGGAGCATGCCCAGGCATTGTAGGGAGGTGATACAGGCACGTGGAGGCACACACACACACTACTGAGCCTAATTTTGACTTGTTTTAAGGACATTACATCAAAGTTGGATCAGCCTGTAGTGTGGTTTTCCACTTTAAATTTTGAGTGTGACTCCAAATCCAGACCTCCATGGGTTGATAAATTTGATTTCCATTGATAATTTGTGTGATTTTGTTGTCAGCACATTCAACTATGTAAAGAAAAGTATTTATTAAGAATATTTAATTCATTCAGATCTAGGATGTGTTATTTTAGTGTTCCATTCATTTTTTGAGCAAGTGTACTTATTTTCCACCATAATTTACAAATAAATTCATTAAAAATCCTTCAATGTGATTTTCTGGATTTTTTTTCTCATTGTCTGTCATAGTTGAAGTGTACCTATGATGAATATTACAGGCCTCATCTTTTTAAGTGGGAGAACATGCACAATTGGTGGCTGACTAAATAATTTTTTGCCCCACTGTATTATCCAGTTTATTTTGTAACTCAATCAGTTCCATCTTCTCCTCCCGAGAGGCCGGCTGGGGACCTCTGAGTTCTCTTAATGATCACCGTTTCCTCCTCAGCTCTTCTGGTCTTAGCAAGATTACTACCATATTTTCTAAGGTATTTGGACACTTCAAATTTAAAAGCTCCCAGTTCTTGCAATAAGATTTTTCTTCACAAGCCCTTTCCCAAAAGTGTGAAAGCAGATCTTTACACTCAATCTTAACTATATAATTATTTAATAATGAGCTATTTAGCTTCCAATAGGATGGCCTACCAAGGTTAGTATCAGGGGGAAATATTGTTATATCAATGTAAATGGCCGTATGGTCTGTGAGGGGAGTAGTACAAATACTTGTAGTAACACACTCACTATCAATACATTTGGATATAAGCCAAAAATCTATTCTGGATTGTCTGGAACCTGTTTTGTTACTCCAAGTGAATGATCTGTCGGTAGGAAACCTCTCTCTCCATATATCAGTAAGATCAAACTTTTCCATAAAAAGTATTAAACCCAAATTCTGATTGGTTGGCCTACCTGGGGGCCATCTATCAGTTGAATTATCTATAGTAATGTTAAAGTCCCCTCCTATCAATAATACTAAACTCTGAAATTTAGATAACCAATGAAGTATATGTTTCTCTATAGATTCAAGCAACTCATCATTCTCATGTTTGGTGTTTTACCCGTAGAAGTTTACAATAATGAGCATAATGTCATTGATCACAAGACAAATAAAGTGACCAAAGGGGTCACATTCTGAGTGTAGAATATTACCAAAGGGATTTTTCATTGTAATGACACCAGCAGAGCGTTCAGATCCATGGGAAAGCCAAATATCGTTGCCCCACTGTGACCTCCAGAAGTTGGCATCAGCCAAAATTGAGTGAGACTCTTGAAAAAAGCAAAAATCTGTTTGAAATTGTTGAGCAAATAAAAATGAGGCCTTGCACATTGTTTCGTAACCCCCTAGCATTAAGAGAAACTATAGACAAAGACAAAACAAAGATTATATAAAGTATAAACTGTAGTAGGATGAGTCAAAAACGTAGGAGAAGTGAATGTAAGCGATAAGGAACCGAGATCGTCACCATTTTTAAGTGAAAATAGCTTATTCCATAAACTCTGAGCTAGATGTTGTCCGGCTTTTGAAAATCAACTCAACTGAAAATTATATTCAAGACCAAACCAAGGATTCTTTGTAGTAAGAGACTAAAAACCCTCTTTAGTGGAATCAGGAACTATTCTGAGAAAATACAAAATAATAATTTAAATTAAAAGGGTACCTATTACTTTTAAGTGCATATGAAAACTGATCATAATTTTTTTTTTTACATACATTTTCCTAAGACCCTTTTCACTTGGAAATAAGTATTAATAACTAAATAGAACAACCGTGTAAAGTCAGAGCAGACTCGTTTGCTCTTTAAAAACAGTATCTTAATTACTGTATACATAAAAAATAAATACAACTTTCAGTCTTCTTCGTAAGTTTGTAAACAAAAAAAATGGGCCTTCTCATCATACAAGACCAAACTAATAACTTGAAGTACCTGAGTATTCCAAAAAATTGTCACCTGATGCTTGTTAGGTAAAGTAAACAATACAAGGAAAATGAGAATACCATGGCCGAAACCATCAATCTGTTCCTTCTGGTGAGATTTTTGGGAGGAATATGGATTTCTGAACAGTTGACGAAGCCTTGTCCACCGAAGTAAGCAGCCTTTCCCTCATTTCATACTTTCTTGATCTTTGGCTACAACTTGTCCTTTTTTCTATGTCCTCTGTTTTTGAGATGCTCAGCGAAATGCATACCATGGCTCTGAAGGAAGGCGTTCTTCCTAGCAGCTTTCCAGACAGCATCCTTGTATAATCTGGCAGTGAAGAGGATGATGATACCCCTTGGTCTTGAATCGTTTTGCTGTTGCTTCTTGCCAAGGCGATGCACAACGTCCATGGTATCACCAACTTTGTTCTTCTCTGCAGGCAAAACTTCTTGGCAGATGCGGATAGCCTCTCCTCGCACATCCTCATTCTTCACCTCTGGCAAGCTGTAGAGTCTCAGGTTCCATCTTCTTGTGTATTGTTCCAGATCAGTGATAGTCTATGGTAGACATTGTTATTATTTTTCCACACTTTTGCCACTCATTTTCACATCCTTGACTTCACCACATATAAACTCCAGTCTTTTTCAAGCCTTCGATAACCATGGTGGTCGCGCCTACCATTTTCATAATGGCGTCAGACTTGGAGTTGATGAGTAAAGAGAGGGTAGTCACGATGTCAGAGTTCATGTTGGGGTTTTTTGAGGGTGGCGGTTTGCACGGAGTAACCGGTAAAGGGGGGAATTCGTCATATTCAACAGCATTCGAAAGCATGATATTATCCATAGGGCATGCGTAGTTATGGCAGTTGTCTATAAGCAAGTTTCTCTCTTGTTGATTAGCAATAGAACGGATAGCTTCTTCCTTTCTATTTTTGTCACTACTTCGCATGGACATGCCGAAATAAATTATCCAATTCTTATTCCAGTCACAGGAAAGTTCTTCGATCTTGAACAAATAACAAAAGGAATTACTGTAAACTTGTTTTTTCCACAATCTTTCTATAGTTTGGTGCGGAGCTCAGTAAAAAAAAAAAAAGCGTATGTTCAAGCCGCCATCTTGGCCTCATATATATATACACACCAATTTAATTTGAGGACAACAATGTTGACAGCTGCGCCATAAACGTTGCAAAATAAATGGGAAGAGATTTGAGATGTACCAATTCCATGGCACATGGTTTATGAACGGGTACAAAAAAACTATACCTGGTTCAACGCTTAAGAGTTTTTAAATGTAAAATTATATAGAATTCTTGCCACCAACAGAATGCTATATATATACACGACAGTGAGTGACCTAACGTCACAGCACGTAATTAGCGTTAGTTAACAGACAAGCACGAGGAATGCAAAGCAAGACAAGCTAGCTTGCTAACTGGCTAGGTCACCAACAAGGGTGGAGTTCTCTGATAAGGCACATTTGAGATAGTCATTAGCTACATAACTAGGTTGTTGGTGTTACCCAAATCAATATTAGCTAACGTTCGCTAGCCACTGCAAACGATGCATGTCTCACAAATACCATTGCTTGTAAACCTCCAACCTCCAGCTAATTGCATTGACATATCGAATACTGAGGTACCAGAATGTTCTACTTACGTTCTCCCTTTGTTTCTAATCACTAGAAACGTTAGTTTACTTGAGAAACTGCACTATCTTGCAGAGACTTTTCAACGTTGACCAACATTCAACAACATGAAATAAGTACTTCCGGGTCACGGAACGTCAGAAATGGTCAAAATAAAATAAAAGTGTCATTAACCTGTATATATTATTATATTATGAAAAATGCATGTCTAAACATTAACAACGATTCATATGTGTTCATATTTAGGTGACATACAATCTGGGTTTTAAAACATGTTTGGAGGTCAAATCACTGTATATCAGTGGAGGCTGCTGAAGGTAGTACTGCTCATAATATAAACTGGAACGTTCTAGACATTATTATGAGCAGTCCTCCCCTCAGCAGCCTCCACTACTGTGTATGCAGTACATATTGTCTTATAGAGAAAAAAAACTATTATTTGTGCCAACGTAAAAGTTGGGTAAGGAGTACTCAATAAGGTCTGTAGAATCTATATATTTTGTACATTTCATAGGGCTCTGAGTGTTGCTGGACTTTTACTCTGCCCATTACATTGGCATTAATGCAAATCACTGTATAGGCATTACATATGGGCTTATAGAGAAAAAACGAGTATTTGTGCCAATGTAAAAGTTGGCTGGAGAGTACTCAACTGGGTCTGTATAGTTTATGTATGGTGTCATTTCATGGGGCTCTCAGTGTTGCTGGCCTTTTACAGTGGCCAAACAGTTTAATTAAAATGGGGTGCCTGGACACTACAATGCCTTCTGAAAGTATTCATACCCCTTGACGTATTTCACGTTTTGTTGAGTTACAGCCTAAATTCGAAATGGATTAAATATTTTTTTCTCACCCATCTACACACAATAACCCATCATGAATAAGTGGAAACATGTTTATATAAATTTTTGTACATTCTTTGAAAATAAAATACTAAGATATCTAATTTACATAAGTATTCACACTCCAAAGTCAATACTTTGTGGAAGCACCTTTGGCGGCGATTACAGATGAGTCTTTTTGGATAAGTCTCTAAGAGCTTTGCACACCTGGATTGTACAATATTTCCCCATTTAAAAGAAAATCTTCAAGCTCTGTCAAGTTGTTTGTTGATCATTGCTAGACAGCCGTTTTCAAGTCTTGCCATATATTTTCAAGCCAATTTAAGTCAAAACTTTAACTGGGCCATCCAGGAACATTCAATGTAAGCAACTCCAGTGTATATTTGGCCTTGTGTTTTAGGTTGTTGCCCTGCTGAAAGGTGAATTTATCTCTTAGTGTCTCTTGGAAAGCAGACTGAACTAGGTTTTCCTCTAGGACTTTGCCTGTGCTTATAGGTGTATTCCGTTTCTTTTTAACCCCCCAAAAACTCCCTAACCAATGACAAGCATACCCAAAACATGATGCAGCCACCACCATGCTTGAAAATATGAAGTGTGGTACTCAGTGATGTGTTGTGTTGGACATAACAAACATAACACTTTATATTCAGGACAAAAAGTTAATTTCCTTTCCACAGAGGGGTGGGGGTGTATGCCTTATGGCTAACGAGGCATGATGCGATGAAAGAAACATACAGGAACTCAAATCCTTCTGTTCACCTGATTTAGAATTCCTCACAATTAAATGTAGACCGCATTACCTACCAAGAGAATTCTCTTCGATTATAATCACAGCAGTATATATCCCCCCCAAGCAGACACATCGATGGCTCTGAACGAACTTTATTTAACTCTTTGCAAACTGGAAACCATTTATCCGGAGGCTGCATTCATCGTTGTTGGGGATTTTAACAAGGCTAATCTGAAAACAAGACTCCCTAAATTTTATCAGCATATCGATTGCGCAACCAGGGGCGAAAAACCTTGGATCACTGTTACTCTAACTTCCGCGACGCATATAAGGCCCTGCCCCGCCCCCCTTTCGGAAAAGCTGACCACAACTCCATTTTGCTGATACCTGCCTACAGACAAAGCTAAAAAAAGAAGCTCCCACGCTGAGGTCTGTCCAACGCTGGTCCGACCAAGCTGACTCCATACTCCAAGACTGCTTCCATCACGTGGACTGGGACATGTTTCGTATTGCGTCAAAAACAACATTGACGAATACGCTGATTCGGTGTGCGAGTTCATTAGAACGTGCGTTGAAGATGTCGTTCCCATAGCAACGATTAAAACATTCCCTAACCAGAAACCTTGGATTGATGGCAGCATTCGTGTGAAACTGAAAGCGCGAACCACTGCTTTCAATCAGGGCAAGGTGTCTGGTAACATGACTGAATACAAACAATGCAGCTATTCCTCCGTAAGGCTATCAAACAAGCTAAGCGTCAGTACAGAGACAAAGTAGAATCCCAATTCAACGGCTCAGACACAAGAGGCATGTGGCAGGGTCTACAGTCAATCACGGACTACAGGAAGAAATCCAGCCCAGTCACGGACCAGGATGTCTTGCTCCCAGGCAGACTAAATAACTTTTTTGCCCGCTTTGAGGACAATACAGTGCCACTGACACTGCCTGCAACGGAAAAATACGGTCTCTCCTTCACTGCAGCCGAGGTGAGTAAAATATTTAAACGTGTTAACCCTCGCAAGGCTGCAGGCCCAGACGGCATCCCCAGCCGCGCCCTCAGAGCATGCGCAGACCAGCTGGCTGGTGTGTTTACGGACATTTTCAATCAATCCCTATACCAGTCTGCTGTTCCCACATGCTTCAAGAGGGCCACCATCGTTCCTGTTCCCAAGAAAGCTAAGGTAACTGAGCTAAACGACTACCGCCCCGTAGCACTCACTTCCGTCATCATGAAGTGCTTTGAGAGACTAGTCAAGGACCATATCACCTCCACCCTACCTGACTCCCTAGACCCACTCCAATTTGCTTACCGCTCAAATAGGTCCACAGACGATGCAATCTCAACCACACTGCACACTGCCCTAACCCATCTGGACAAGAGGAATACCTATGTGAGAATGCTGTTCATCGACTACAGCTCGGCATTCAACACCATAGTACCCTCCAAGCTCGTCATCAAGCTCGAGACCCTGGGTCTCGACCCCGCCCTGTGCAACTGGGTACTGGACTTCCTGACGGGCCGCCCCCAGGTGGTGAGGGTAGGTAACAACATCTCCTCCCCGCTGATCCTCAACACTGGGGCCCCACAAGGGTGCATTCTGAGCCCTCTCCTGTACTCCCTGTTCACCCGCGACTGCGTGGCCACGCACACCTCCAACTCAATCATCAAGTTTGCGGACGACACAACAGTGGTAGGCTTGATTACCAACAACGATGAGACGGCCTACAGGGAGGAGGTGAGGGCCCTCGGAGTGTGGTGTCAGGAAAATAACCCCACACTCAACGTCAACAAAACTAAGGAGATGATTGTGGACTTCAGGAAACAGCAGAGGGAAAACCCCCCTATCCACATCGATGGAACAGTAGTGGAGAGAGTAGCAAGCTTTAAGTTCCTCGGCATACACATCACAGACAAACTGAATTGGTCCACTCACACAGACAGCATCGTGAAGAAGGCGCAGCAGCGCCTCTTCAACCTCAGGAGGCTGAAGAAATTCGGCTTGTCACCAAAAGCACTCACAAACTTCTACAGAGGCATAATCGAGAGCATCCTGGCGGGCTGTATCACCGCCTGGTACGGCAACTGCTCCGCCCTCAACCGTAAGGCTCTCCAGAGGGTAGTGAGGTCTGCACAACGCATCATCGGGGGCATGTTACAGGAAGGCCATAAAGATCATTGTTACGAATCCCTTTTGGCCCGACAGTCTAGGGGGATGGTAATGAGACTCGTAACATAACTCATGCAAATTATTATTGTGACAAAGGCGAAATAAGCACGACAACTGAAATCTACCGTCAAACTCTAGGTTTATTTATAAACACACGGTAATGGGGGAGCAGGAAAAGGGGCTGAGCTGGACCCAAGGAAAGAAACAATAAGTATACAAAAACACCCCTAAGCTAGACTAGCCTACTTTAACAACAGCTAACTAACTAACCAAAAATACAGTGGGTGGTCCGCCCAGTTCTAACTAGTGTATTTAACAAAGTTCACCTACGGGTAGTGTATGCCCATGGGCGACTTGTCTTGGTTTCCCCCTTTTCCACCAGCAATCAAACACAAACACCATAACCAAAAACAATACTCACAGGTGATGACAAAGTGCTATGAGGTGCTTAAACAAAAGAGAGGTTACAACACAAAGCGAGAGTGAAACACAGAGACCTACAGACATGGCATTTACAGAGAGATTGAGCTGAGCTGAGCTGAGCTGGGCTCTAGAACAAACAAATGGGGTTTTTAAACCATGGGGAAGGAACTGCGATAGGTCAGGTGTGTCTTCTGATTGATGATTGGTTGTTGACATGATTTTCACCTGTGAGGGGAGAAGGAGAGGAAACACACACACAGGATACACACACACACACAGGATAACTGTATCCGTAACAATCATCAAGGACATCTACCACCCGAGTCACTGCCTGTTCACCCCGCTATCATCCAGAAGGCGAGGTCAGTACAGGTGCATCAAAGCTGGGACCGAGAGACTGAAAAACAGCTTCTATCTCAAGGCCATCAGACTGTTAAACAGCCACCAGTAACATTGAGGGGCTGCTGCCTACACACTGACACTGACTCAACTCCAGCCACTTTAATAATGGGAATTGATGGGAAATGTTGTAAATATATCACTAGCCACTTTAAACAATGCTACCTTATATAATGTTACTTACCCTACATTATTCATCTCATACCTATATACTGTACTCTATATCATCGACTGCATCCTTATGTAATACATGTATCACTAGCCACTTTAACTATGCCACTTTGTTTACATACTCATCTCACATGTATATACTGTACTCGATACCATCTACTGTATCTTGCCTATGCTGCTCTGTACCATCACTCATTCATATATCCTTATGTACATATTCTTTATCCCCTTACACTGTGTATAAGACAGTAGATTAGGAATTGTTAGTTAGATTACTTGTTGGTTATTACTGCATTGTCGGAACTAGAAGCACAAGCATTTCGCTACACTCGCATTAACATCTGCTAACCATGTGTATGTGACAAATAAAATTTGATTTGATTTGATTTGACATTTCTTGCAGTATTACTTAAGTGCCTTGTTGCAAACATGATAGATGTTTTGACATTTTTTATTCTGTATAGGCTTCCTTCTTTTCACTCTGTCATTTAGGTTAGTATTGTAGAGTAACTAAAATGTTGTTGATCCATCCTCAGTTCTCACATCACAACCTTTGAAACTCTAGCGGTTTTAAAACCACCATTGGCCTCATGGTGAAATCCCTGAGTAGTTTCCTTCCTCTACTGCAACTGAGTTAGGAAGGACGCCTGTATCTTTGTAGTGACTGGGTGTATTGATACACCATTCAAAGTGTAATTAATAACTTCACCATGCTCAAAGGTACAGTATATTCAGCGCCTGCTTTCTTATTTTTTTTACACATCTACCAATCAGTGCCCTTCTTTGTGAGGCATTGAAAAACCTCCCTGGTCTATGTGGTTGAATCTGTGCTTGAAATGCACTATTGATTGAGTACTTTAGCAGAGACGGGTACATTTTTCTCTCTACTGTCCAATGTGTGTAGGGTACAGAGATGGGGAAGTCATTCAAAAATCATGTTAACTACTACTATTGAACACAGAATGAGTCCATGCAACTTTTTATGCAATTTGTTAAGCACATTATTTAGGCTTGCCATAACAAAGGGGTTGAAAATGTATTGACTCAAGACATTTCAGCTTTAATTTTGTATTAATTTCTTTAAAAAATGTAGAAACAAAACTACACTTTGACATTATGGGGTATCGTGTGTAGATTAGTGGGACAGAATCTCAATTTAATCTATTTTTAAATGTAGGCTGTAACTGTCACAACCTGATCTGTTTCACCTGTCTTTGTGATTGTCTCCACCACCCTCCAGGTATCGCCCATCTTCCCCATTATCCCCTGTGCATTTTTACCTGTGTTCTCTGTTTGTCTGTTGCCAGTTCATTTTGTTTCGTCAAGTCTACCAGTGGTTTTCCTTCTGCGCCTGTCTCTCAATATTTCCTAGTTTTCCCGGTGTTGACCATTCTGCTGTCCTGTACCTTTGCCCCACCTTTCTGGATTACTGATCTTTGCCTGCCCTGAGCCTGCCTGCTGTCCTGTACCTTTGCCCCACCTATCTGTATTACTGACCTCTGCCTGCACTTGACCTGCCTTTTGCCTGCCACTGTTCGATTAAATAAACTGTTGTTACTTCGTTGTCTGCAGTGGTGGATTGGCCCCAGCCTACTTCCAGGGTGCAGCTGCCATGTTACCTGGGGTACGCCAACTTCTATCGCCGCTTTACCCAGGCGGAAGTGGAGGGGTTGTGGTCAGACAGCTATTGGACAGCTATTGAGTAGGTGGTTACTCTCTCCACAATAGAAGCACATATTTTCATGTAACTTCTGATGTCTCTCGGCAGGCGTGAGAGGTGGGCTGCCGATTTAAATGGGTTCGGGGCTATTGGACCGTGGTGGATGAGAGAAAGCCGTGGAAAACTCGCAGGCTATGGGCGACTGTGTAGGTCTGCTGTCCACCAGTAGGTTGCCAATGGATATGGACATCCGGATGTATTGGTTTAGGTCTGTTAAATCGGGGAGTTACAGACAGCACCGATTTAAGACCCCTCCGGTAGACTGTAAGGAGAGCTGGTTCACTCCATCCACTGCTGGCAGCCATGGTGCGGAACTCAAGGGCATACTCAGTGGTGGAGCGAGGGCCCTGTCGCAGCTCAAATAACAGGCCCCCGGTGTAATGACCTGAAACTGAATGGTCGAACACCTCCTTGAAGAGGGCGTGGAAACGCAATTCAGAGGACAGATCAGAACTTTGAGCGGCCCACAGGGCTGTGACCCAATCCAGAGCTTTGCCTGTGAGTAGGGAGATGACGAAGTCCACCCTGTGTTTGTCAGAGTTGAAGTCATCGGGGTGATGGTCTATGTACAGGTTACACTGCATGAGAAATCCTTGACATTTCCCTGGGGAGCCGTCGTATTTATTAGGCATGGATATGGGGGGAGATGCTGTGGCACCTGATGTCGGTGAATCAGCAATGGAATGGCGAAGGAGGTCGCAGAGTTCATCGATTCGTTCCTCCTGTCGGGCTAGACGTAGCTGCTCTTCCGCTGAATCCATCTGTCGTTTTTGATGAAGTGTTCTGTAATGAACACAATGGGAGACAGAGAACTGGTTTCAAGTGCAGGGCGCAGCAGGTGTTTATTGTAAGGACCACAGGAGGAGGCAGGTTGCTGGGTCCAGAGTCAGGCAGAAGTACAACAGTACAGGCAAGGAAAAGGCTAGTAACGTAGTCCCGGAGATCAGGCAATAGGTTGATAACAGGAAATCCGAAAGGCTGAAGTACAGGCAGGGAATAGGCAAAAGGCGTCGTTAGTGAGGCAGGCAACAACTATCAAACACGGGAGGAGTAGATTACGGGAAAAACAGGGCTCCGAAGAGAAGTGTGTCACAAAACAAACAATACCTCACAGAGAAGGGGTGCACTGAACCTAACTAAATGGTGTGGGATGATGACATACAGGTGATTGGAATTAAGGTGATTGGGATCTGGGGAGTGAGCTGGAAAGTGGGCTGGAAAGTGAGCTGCGTTCAGGGGATCTACGTGTTTGGGAGTGTGAGGTAGAAGCAGGCGTTACGTTGTGCATTTCAGGAAAAATAACAACCCAATGTTTATATCTCAGGACAAATTAGCGAGCAACAGCAAGCTAGCTAGCTAAATTGCCATAATTGTTTAATGCTTTTCGACCTGTGACTGGAACGAATTGCAAAAATCGCTGAAGTTGGAGACTTTTATCTCCCTCACCAACTTCAAACATCTGCTATCTGAGCAGCTAACCGATCGCTGCAGCTGTACATAGTCTATCGGTAAATAGCCCACCCAATTTTACCTACCTCATCCCCATACTGTTTTTATTTATCTACTTTTCTGCTCTTTTGCACACCAATATCTCTACCTGTACATGACCATCTGATCATTTATCACTCCAGTGCTAATCTGCAAAATTGTAATTATTTGCCTACCTCCTCATGCCTTTTGCACACAATGTATATAGACTTCCTTTTTTTCTACTGTGTTGACTTGTTAATTGTTTACTCCATGTGTAACTCTGTGTTGTCTGTTTACACTGCTATGCTTTATCTTGGCCAGTTCGCAGTTGCAAATGAGAACTTGTTCAACTAGCCTACCTGGTGAAATAAAAATAAAATATAGTTGGTTCAGAGTTTGGTTTGATATTTCAACCTGCGTGTCCGGTGTGGGAGGACAAAATCAACTTACGAGCGATATTTGTTATGAATAAAGTGCTTTTTTGGACCAAATGTAATTGTATCTCTTGACTTTTTGAATAAACATATTGTACTGTATATTTTTGGTATAACAATGCGTCCTATGACGCAATGCTATATTTTACCCATATAGTGTCCAGGCACCCCATTTTAAGCTGTTTAACCACAGTAAAAGTCCAGCAACACTGCCAATGACCTAGCTTTTTGTTCAAACTCACCTGCAATGCATCCGGAAAGTATTTGCTAAGTAAAAAATACATTTTGTTTTGTCATTATGGGGTATTGTGTGTAGATTGATGAAGGGTAAAAACAATTTAATCAATTTTAGAACAAGGCTGTAACCTTGTTCTAAAATGTATTAAATTGTTTTCCCCCCTCATCAATCTACACACAATACTGTAACGGATGTCGTCTGGAGATAGAGAGGAGGACCAAGGTGCAGCGTGGTAAGTGTTCATGTCTTTTTAATAAACAAACTGAACACTGGAACAAAACAATAAATGATGTGAACAAAATGAAACAGTACCGTGTGGCCCAAACACTCACACAGAAACAAACACCCACAAACCAAAAGTGAAACCCAGGCTACCTAAGTATGATTCTCTATCAGGGACAACAATTGACAGCTGCCTCTGATTGAGAACCATACTAGGCCATACTAAAAACAAACATAGAAAAACGAACATAGACTGCCCACCCCAACTCACGCCCTGACCATACTAAAACAAAGACAAAAACAAAGGAACTAAGGTAAGAACGTGGCCGCAAAACCTGAACCTATAGGTGAGGGTCTGGGTGGGCGTCTGTCTGCGGTGGCGGCTCTGGTCGCGGGACATGGACCCCACTTCACCATAGTTTTTGTCCGCCTCCTCAACCGCCCCCGTGGCCTCTTATGAGCGGCGACCCTCGCCGCCGACCTCGGACTGGGGACCCTCGCCACGGGTCCCAAAAGGACGGGAGATTGCGGCAGCGCCGGACAGGCGGGAGACTCCGGACAGGCGGGAGACTCCGGCGGCGCCGGACAGGCGGGAGACTCCGGCGGCGCCGGACAGGCGCCGGACAGGCGGGAGACTCCGGCGGCGCCGGACAGGCGGGAGACTCAGGTAGCTCCGGAGTGAAGGGCGATTCTGGCATCGCCTGGATGACTGACGGCTCTGTCAGCTCCTGGCTGGCTGACTGCTCTGGCAGCTCCTAAGTATGATTCTCAATCAGGGACAACAATTGACAGCTGCCTCTGATTGAGAACCATACTAGGCCGAACTCAAAAACCAACATAGAAAAACAAACAGACTGCCCACCCCAACACATGCCCTGACCATACTAAAACAAAGACAAAAACATAGGAACTAAGGAACTAAGGTCAGAACGTGACAAATACCCCATAATGACAAAACTGCAGAAAGTCTTTCTGGATGGTTCTCCCATCTCCACAGAGGAACTTTGGAGCTTTGTCAGAGTGGCCATCGGGTTCTTGGTCACCTCCTTGACCAAGTCCCTTCTCCCCTGATTGCACAGTTTGGCCGGGCGGCCAGCTCTCGGAAGAGTCTTGGTGGTTTCAAACTTCTTCCATTTAAGAATTATTGGAGGCCACTGCCATCTTGGGGATCATCAATGCTGCAAAAAATGTTGGTACCCTTCCCCAGATCTGTGCCTCAACACAATCCTGTCTCACGGCTCTACTGATAATTCCTTCTACATCATGGCTTGGTTTTGCTATGCCATGCACTGTCAAATGTGGGACCTTATATAGACAGGTGTGTGCCTTTCCAAATCATGTCAAATTAATTGAATTTACCACAGGTGGACTCCAATCAAGTTGTAGAAACATCTCAAGGATGATCAATGAAAACAGGATGCACCTGAGCTTAATTTCAAGTCTCATAGCAAATGATCGGAAATACTTATGTAAATAAGATATTTATTTTATTTTATTTCATGTAGATTTGCAAATAATTCAAAAAACCTGTTTTCACTTTGTCATTATGGGGTATTCAAATCAAATCAAATTTGATTTGTCACATACACATGGTTAGCAGATGTTAATGCGAGTGTAGCAAAATGCTTGTGCTTCTAGTTCCGACAGTGCAGTAGAATCTAACAAGTAGTCTAACAACTAACAATTCCCCAACAACTATCTAATACACACAAATCTAAAGGGGTGAATGAGTATATGTACATGTGAGTATATTAATGAGCGATGGCTGAGTAGCATAGGCAAGGTGCAATAGATGCTATAAAATACAGTATATACTTGTGATATGAGTAATGTAAGATATGTAAACATGATTAAAGTTTCATTATTTAGAGTGCATTGTATAAAGTGACTAGTTATCCATTTATTAAAGTGGCATGTGATTGGGTCTCAATGCAGGTAGCAGTCTCTCTGAGTGAGTGATTGCTGTTTAGCAGTCTGATGACCTTGAAATATAAGCTGTTTTTCAGTCTCTCTGTCCCAGCTTTGACCTCGCCTTCTGGATGGTAGCCTTCTGGATGGTAGTGGTGTGAACACGCAGTGGCTTGGGTGGTTGATGTCCTTTGATCTTTTTGGCCCTCCTGTGACATCGAGCGCTGTAGGTGTCATGGAGGGCAGGTAGTTTGCCCCCAGTGATGCGTTGTGCAGACGTTACCATCCTCTGGAGAACCTTGCGGTTGAGGGCGGTGCTGTTGCCATACAAGGCTGTGATACAGCCCGACAAGATGCTCTCGATTGTGCATCTGTAAAATTTTGTCTGGGTTTTGGGTGACAAGCCAAATTTCTTCAGCCTCCTGAGGTTGAAGAGGCGCTGTTGCGTCTTCTTCACCACACTGTCTGTATGAGAGGACCATTACAGTTTGTCTGTGATGTGTACGCCGAAGGTACTTTAAAACTTTCCACATTCCCTACTGTTGTCCTTTCGATGTGGATTTAGAGGGGTGCTCCCTCTGCTGTTTCCTGAGGTCCACAATTATCTCCATTGTTTTGTTGAATTAGAGGTTGGTTTCCAGACACCACACTCAGAGTACCCTCACTTCCTTCCTGTAGGCTGTCTCATTGTTGTTGGTAATCAAGCCCACTACTGTTGTGTTGTCTGCAAGGTTTATGATTGAGTTGGAGGCGTACATGGCCACGCTGTCGTGGGTGAACAGGGAGTACAGGAGGGGGTTGAGCACACACACTTGTGGGGCCCCAGCGTTGAGGGTCAGCGAAGTGGAGATGTTGTTTCCTACCTTCACCACTTGGGGGCGGCCCGTCAGGAAGTCCAGGACCCAGTTGCACAGGGCGGGGTTGAGACTCAGGGCCTCCAGCTTGATGATGAGCTTGGAAGTTACTATGGTGTTGAATGCTGAGCTGTAGTCAATGAACAGCATTCTTACATAGGTATTCTTTTTGTCCAGATGGGATATGGCAGTGTGCAGTGTGATGGTGATTGCGTCGTCTGTGGACCTGTTGTGGCGGTACTGTGTGTAGATTGATGAGGAATAACCACTTAATCCATTTTATAACCAGGCTGTAACGTAACAAAATGTGGAAAAAGGGAAGGGCTCTGAATACTTTCCGAATGCACTGTATATTTGTACAGTCTATTACAGTGTAATGTATTGCAGTGGGGACAATGTCGAGGGTGGAATGAAAAGCCAGCAGCAGGCCGTGCAACACAGTCTCCCTCTAAAACAAATCATATTTGGTTAGTAGAGACCCTACTGAGTATTTCCCACCTAACTTTAGCGGAGACAGGTAGAATAGCTTTCTCTCTACAAGCCAATTTGTATCCCATGCAAATCAAATCAAACTTTATTTGTCACATGAGCCGAAAACAACAAGTGCAGACCTTACTGTGAAATGCTTACTTACCTTAACCAACAGTGCAGTTCAGGAAGAGTTAATAAAATGTTTATTTATTATTTTACCCCTTTTTTCTCCCCAATTTTGTAGTATCCAATTGGTAGTAGTTACAGTCTTGTCTCATCGCTGCAACTCCCGTACGGGCTCGGGAGAGGCGAAGGTCGAGAGCCGTGCGTCCTCCGAAACATAACCCAACCAAGCCGCACTGCTTCTTGACACTGGGGACCCATGCCAAATATTTTCAGTCTCCTGAGGGGGAAAAGGTTTTGTCTTGCCCTCTTCACGACTGTCTTAGTGTGTTTGGACCATGATAGTTTGTTGGTGATGTGGAGACTAAGGAACTCTCAACCTACTCCACTACAGCCCCGTTGATGTGAAGGAGGGCCTGTTCGACCCGCCTTTTCCTGTAGTCCACGATCAGCTCCTTTGTCTTGCTCACATTGAGGGAGTGGTTGTTGTCCTGGCACCACACTGCCGGTTCTCTGACCTCCTCTCAATAGGCTGTCTCATCATTGTTGGTGATCAGGCTCTACCACTGTTGTGTCGTCATCAAACTTAATGAAGGTGTTGGAGTTGTGTTTGGCCATGCAGTCGTGAGTGAACTGGGAGTACAGGAGGGGACTAAGTACACACCCCTGAGGGGCCCAGTGTTGAGGATCAGCTTGACAGCCATGTTGTTGTCTACGCTTACCACTTGGGGGTGGCCCTTTAGGAAGACCAGGATCCAGTTGCAGAGGGAGGTGTTTAGGCCCAGGGTCCTTAGCTGTGGTAAAGGGCAGTGTGTATTGGGGGATATGAGGGGGTGGAGCCACCCGTATGCTGTGCAACACGGTCCCCCTCCAAAACTGCACATATTTGGTTTGTAGAAACCCCACTGAGTATTTCCCACCCCACTTTAGCCAACACGGGTAGTAAGGTTTTCACTTTACAGTGCTATATTTGTACCGTATAGTGCATTTATTGACCAAAAACAAATGGTCTGTTTCAGTTTCTGAGAGCGAAGCGAAAAGGATAACTGGGCCAAAAATCTGTCTTCTCCAACTCACCAAGCGAGTCGCTTAGTTTCTGTATGGAGGTCAATGAGAGAGTGTGGAATTTTGTCAGCAATTTTTTTTTATGGCTTATTTGCTACGGGAGGTTTATTTGACCTAATATAAGTTTCGCAATGCTTAGAAGTGTACTGATATAAGTAGGACACGTGACATCCCGGTAACTGTGAGGAAAAAAAAACTTTATTGTGGAGTTGTCTCGAGATGGCCATGCATATTCATGACAAGAGCCTTGTAGCATAGCATCTCTCTCATTGAATACTAGGCGGTTGATGTCAACCCCTTTCATTGACTATTCAAAAAGTATCAAAACCGTAAGTTTAAATTTAAGCTATTATATAAAATATTTGCTACGAAAAGATAGCTCAACGTATGGGCGATTTGAACAGTCGGCCTTCGGCAGACTCTGCCACAAGGAAACATAATCAATAGAACATATTTCCTGCACAGGAGGTTGCTGACACTTTAATTGGGGAGGACAGGCTCGTGGTAATGGCTGGAGTGGAATATGTGGAACGGTATTAAAAACAACAAACACATTGTTTCCAATTCATTTGCTCCGTTCCAGCCATTATTATGAGCCGTCCTCCCCTCAGCAGCCTCCACTGATTTCTCTGGTACTGTCCATCGGTGGCTCTTTTGGAGTCAGGTCCAGGAATGGTTATGTCATAATATGAGGGTTCAGATGGACCTGCAAACTGTATTGTTAGGGGATCTGAAAAACCATGATCAGTCAATTGGAAACATCCTTATACTCTTGGGTAAAGAATGTATTTTAAGGGCAATTTCCGCAGAAATGTTACAAATAGGGAGGTTCAGGACCCTCAAGACATCACAGTAAAATGGAGAGATGTACTGCAAAGGAGAGAGCAAAATGACATTAAACTGGGAAAGATGGGTTAATCTGGACATGGGAAGGTTGGAGTAAAGATCAGAATTAATGGTGGATTGGTGCCGTAGGTGAAAATCCAGCACTTGTAGAAAGAAGAAATTGAGAATATACTGTATTGCATAATTATTTAACTACAGGTACCATAGATGTGAGTGAAATAGTTGAGAGTAGCAGTAGAATTATTGTTGTCCGTTTGTTTACTCCAATCAGGGTAGAGGTGGTAGGGTAGGGGGAAACAGGTATATTATGAAAACAATTATTAATAGATTAATTAATTAATAAAACCTACAATCTATCTGCAATAATGAAGCTGATCTAAAATTATAAAAATGAGACAAAAAAATACAAATAATGACTAGCTGTATTCACCAATCCAAAGAGAAAAATAGGCAGGAGCTTGACAGACTGCCGTTGTGCTCTGTGGACAACGAATCCCCATTGTTAGTGAAGACATAGGTATCTCGTTATTATATCCAAATCAAATGTATTTATAAAGCCCTTCTTACATCAGCTGATATCTCAAAGTGCTGTACAGATACCCAGCCTAAAACCCCAAACAGCAAGCAATGCAGGTGCAGAAGCACGGTGGCTAGGAAAAACTCCCTCGAAAGACTAGAACCTAGGAAGAAACATAGAGAGGAACCAGGGGGGGTGTGTCGGGTGGAGGGGTGGCCAGTCCTCTTCTGGCTGTGCTGGGTGGAGATTATAACAGAACATGGATAAGATGTTCAAATGTCCATAGATGACCAGCAGGGTCAAATAATAATAATCACAGTGGTTGTCAAGGGTGCAACAGGTCAGCACCTCAGGAGTAAATGTCAGTTGGCTTTTCATAGCCGATCATTCAGAGTATCTCTACCGCTCCTGCTGTCTCTAGAGAGTTGAAAACACTGAAGCCTAGTGCTGCTGACTTGAAAGTGAGAAGTGCAACAGTAGGCCTACTAGCCTTCCATCCTCATTCTCATCCTCCTTTTTCATCATAACCTAGGCGTCCAACGTTCCGTATGAAGATGAGACTGTAGCAGCAATGACGAGGATATACTCAAAAGTGTGTTTGTTCTTTTAAACGGCAGCGTTTCACCAAAGTTGAATGGATGCATGCCATGACTTCATGATGTCTTTGAGAACTGTGAGATCCATTCAAGATCCATATTGCCTGGGTTCTTCTTAATACTTCCTTAGCCACCTAGTTGTCGCTCGTTACCAATATGTTCCAGTGGGGGGAGGACTGAATTTAAGAGTCATCATGGAGCTGGATCTACATAACAGTTGCATTCCCTTCTGCGTACGGTATGTTGCACAATAGTGGTCTCTCTGTTGCCAAGTTGCCATTGTTCACTATTAGTTCGGCCAGAGAGTAAGAGGCTAAGCTAAAAGTTTCACTCTCGCCAAAATCTGTCCAAAAAAAGCCAAATTTCTTTCTATGGGCTTATTTTGGACCTAAGCTTCTCGCCTGCCATCCTGCCTTTGGGACAACGACTCCCATTGTCAGGGCGGAGACATGAGCATCTCATCATTATGAGATTATTCCCAAAGATTGGAAAGCTGCCGCGGTCATCCCCCTCTTCAAAGGTGGTGACACTCTAGACTCAAACTGCTACAGACCTATATGGACCTATAGGGCCGGCAGGGTAGCCTAGTGGTTAGAGCGTTGGATTAGTAACTGGAAGGTTGCAAGTTCAAACCCCCGAGCTGACAAGATACAAATCTGTCGTTCTGCCCAGGCAGTTAACCCACTGTTCTGAGGCTGTCATTGAAAATAAGAATTTGTTCTTTACTATGAAATCAAATTGATTTGTCACATACACATGGTTAGCAGATGTTAATGCGAGTGTAGCGAAATGCTTGTGCTTCTAGTTCTGACAATGCAGTAATAACCAACAAGTAATCTAACTAACAATTCCAAAACTACTACCTTATACACACAAGTGTAAGGGGATAAAGAATATGTACATAAAGATATATGAATGAGTGATGGTACAGAGCAGCATAGGCAAGATACAGTAGATGGTATCGAGTACAGTATATACATATGAGATGAGTATGTAAACAAAGTGGCATAGTTAAAGTGGCTAGTGATACATGTATTACATAAAGATGCAGTAGATGATATAGAGTACAGTATATACATATACATATGAGATGAATAATGTAGGGTATGTAAACATTATATTAGGTAGCATTGTTTAAAGTGGCTAGTGTATATTTTACATCATTTCCCATCAATTCCCATTATTAAAGGGGCTGGAATTGAGTCAGTGTGTTGGCAACAGCCACTCAATGTTAGTGGTGGCTGTTTAACAGTCTGATGGCCTTGAGATAGAAGCTGTTTTTCAGTCTCTCGGTCCCAGCTATGATGCACCTGTACTGACCTCGCCTTCTGGATGATAGCGGGGTGAACAGGCAGTGGCTCGGGTGGTTGTTGTCCTTGATGATCTTTATGGCCTTCCTGTGACATCGGGTGGTGTAGGTGTCCTGGAGGGCAGATAGTTTGCCCCCGGTGATGTGTTGTGAGGACCTCACTACCCTCTGGAGAGCCTTACGGTTGTGGGCGGAGCAGTTGCCGTACCAGGCGGTGATACAGCCCGCCAGGATGCTCTCGATTGTGCATCTGTAGAAGTTTGTGAGTGCTTTTGGTGACAAGCCGAATTTCTTCAGCCTCCTGAGGTTGAAGAGGCGCTGCTGCGCCTTCTTCACGATGCTGTCTGTGTGGGTGGACCAATTCAGGTTGTCTGTGATGTGTACGCCAAGAAACTTAAAACTTACTACCCTCTCCACTACTGTTCCATCGATGTGGATAGGGGGGTGTTCCCTCTGCTGTTTCCTGAAGTCCACAATCATCTCCTTAGTTTTGTTGACGTTGAGTGTGAGGTTATTTTCCTGACACCACACTCCAAGGGCCCTCACCTCCTCCCTGTAGGCCGTCTCGTCGTTGTTGGTAATCAAGCCTACCTCTGTTGTGTCGTCCTCAAACTTGATGATTGAGTTGGAGGCGTGCGTGGCCACGCAGTCGTGGGTGAACAGGGAGTGCAGGAGAGGGCTCAGAATGCACCCTTGTGGGGCCCCAGTGTTGAGGATCAGCGGGGTGGAGATGTTGTTGCCTACCCTTGCCTAGTTAAATAAAGGTAAAATAAAAAATACCCTACCCTATCTTCCTAAGGTCTTCAAAAGCCTAGTTAACAAACAGATTACCGACCATTTCGAATCCCACCGTATCTTCTCTGCTATGCAATCTGGTTTCAGAGCTGGTCATGGGTGCACCTCATCCATGCTCAAGGTCCTAAACGACATCATAACCGCCATCGATAAGAGACATTACTGTGCAGCCTTATTCATCAACCTGGCCAAGGCTTTCAACTCTGTCAATTACAACATTCTTATTGGCAGACTCGACAGCCTTGGTTTCTCAAATGATTGCCTCGCCTGGTTTACCAACTACTTCTCTGATAGAGTTCAGTGTGTCAAATCGGAGGGCCTGTTGTCCGAACCTCTGGCAGTCTCTATCGGTGTGCCACAGGGTTCAATTCTCGGGCCGACTCTCTTTTCTGTATACATCAATGATGTTGCTCTTGCTGCTGGTGATTCTCTGATCCACCTCTACGCAGACAAAACCATTCTGTATACTTCTGGCCCCTCTTTGGACACCGTGTTAACCTTTCTAGTGCAGGGGTTCCGCTGAAAAGGCAGTTTTTTTTAAATATGCAACTTTCACACATTAACAAGTCCAATATCGTGTCCAATTTCAAAAATGCTTTACAGCTAAAGCACAACATATGATTATGTTAGATCACCGCCAAGTCGAAAAAACACACAGCCATTTTTCCAGCCAAAGATAGGAGTCACAAAAAGCAGAAATTTAGATAAAATGAATCACTAACCTTTGATGATATTCATCAGATGACACTCATAGGACATCATGTTACACAATACATATATGTTTTGTTCGATAATGTGCATATTTATATCCAAAAATCTCAGTTTACATTGGCGCCTTACGTGCAGTAATGTTTTGATTCCAAAACATCCAGTGATTTTGCAGAAAAACTAATAATAAACATTGATAAAAGATACTAGTGTTACTCACAGAATCAAAGATATACTTCTCCTTAATGCAACCGCTGTGTCAGATTTTTTTTAAACTTTACTGAAAAAGCATAATCTGTGAACGGCGCTCAGAACCCAAAACAGCCAGAGAAATATCCGCCATTTTGGGATCAACAAAGTTAGAAACAACACCATAAATATTCACTTACCTTTGATGATCTGCATCAGAAGGCACTCCCAGGAATCCCAGTTGGACATTAAATGACTGATTTGTTCCATAAAGTTCCATCATTTATGTCCAAATAGCCACTTGTTGTTAGCGTGTTCAGCCCAGTAATCCATCTTCATGAGGCGCGAGCATTTCATCCAGACAAAAACACGAAAAGTTCCGTTACAGTCCTTTAGAAACATGTCAAACGATGTATGGAATCAATCGTTAGGATGTTTTTAACATAAAACATCAATAATGTACCAACCGGAGAATTCCTTTGTCTTCAGAGAAGCACTGGAACGAGAGAAGCACTCGAATGATAAAATGCATATATTAGCATCTGGGACAGAGTAGGAGGCAGTTCACTCTGGGCACGCTATTAATCCAAAAGTGAAAATGCTGCCCCCTATCCCATAAAGGTTAACTAACCTCCAGACGAGCTTCAATGCCATACAACTCTCCTTCCGTGGCCTCCAACTGCTCTTAAACTCAAGTAAAACTAAATGCATGCTATTCAATTGATCACTGTCCGCACCTGCTCCCCCATCCAGCATCACTACTCTGGACGGCTCTGACTTAGAACACGTAGACAACTACAAATACCTGGGTGTCTGGTTAGACTGTAAACTCTCCTTCCAGACTCACATTAAGCATCTCCAGTCCAAAATTAAATCTAGAATCGGCTTCCTATATCGCAACAAAGCGTCCTTCACTCATGCTGCCAAACATACCCTCGTAAAACTGACCATCCTTCCGATCCTCGACTTCGGTGATGTCATCTATAAAATAGCCTCCAACACTATACTCAACAAACTGGATGCAGTCTATCACAGTGCCATCCGTTTTGTCACCAAAGCCCCATACACTACCCACCATTGCGACCTGTAAGCTCTCGTTGGTTGGCCCTTGCTTCATACTCGTCGCCAAACCCACTGGCTACAGGTTATCTACAAGTCTCTGCTAGGTAAAGCCCCGCGTTATCTCAGCTCACTGGTCACCATAGCAGCACCCACTCGTAGCATGCGCTCCAGCAGGTATATCTCACTGATGAGCTTAGGTCGTCTTTCCTTCCAGTTCTCTGCTGCCCATGACTGGAACGAACTGCAAAAATCTCTGAAGCTGGAGACTCACATCTCCCTCACTAGCTTTAAGCTCCAGCTGTCAGAGCAGCTCACAGATCACTGCACCTGTACATAGCCCATCTGTAAACAGCCCATCTATATACCTACCTCATCCCCATACTGTATTTATTTATTTATCTTGCTCCTTTGCACCCAAGTATCTCTACTTGCACATTCATCTTCTGCCGATCTACCATTCCAGTGTTTAATTGCTATATTGTAATTACTTCGCCACCATGGCCTATTTATTTCCTTAACTTTCCTCATTTGCACTCACTGTATATAGACTTTTTGTTTTCTTCTGTATTATTGACTGTATGTTTTGTTTATTCCATGTGTAACTCTGTGTTGTTGTATGTGTCGAATTGCTATGCTTTATCTTGGCCAGGTCGCAGTTGCAAATGAGAACTTGTTCTCAACTAGCCTACCTGGTTAAATAAAGGGGAAATAAATAAAATGAAATAATACACTGAGTCTACAAAACATTAAGAACTCCTGCTCTTTCCATGACATAGACTGACCAGGTGTATCCGGGTGAAAGCTATGATCCCTTATTGATGTCACTTGTTAAGTCCACTTCAAACAGTGTAGATGAAGGGAAGGAGACAGGCTAGAGAAGGATTGTTAAGCCTTGAGACATTTGAGACATGGATTGTGTATGTGTGCCATTCAGAAGGTGAATGGGCAAGACAAAATATTTAACTGCTTCTGAACGGGGAATGGTAGAGGGTGCCCAGGTGCACCGGTTTGTGTCAAGAACTGCAACTCTGCTGGATTTTTTTGTGCTCAACAGTTTCCCGTGTGTATCAAGAATGGTCCACCCCCCAAAGGACATCCAGCCAACATCCAGACACAACTGTGGGAAGCATTGGATTCAACATGGACCAGCCTCCCTGCGGAACGCTTTAGCCACCTTGTAGAGTCCATGCCCCGACCAATTGAGGCTGTTCTGAGCGTTCCTAATGTGTTGTATAACCAGATCTCTGGTTAGGCATACTGTCACACAGTCCCATATGTTTTAATCACCTGATTTGGGACTCTACAGATGAGAGTGAGCCTTTTTCTATTTTGCATATGTGGGCAGGCAGAGAGAATGTGCTGCCTCGGAAAGTGTTGATGTGTGCACAGAAAACTGGAAAAACCTGATCTGGTACTTGAGAGCAGGATAATAGACTTGTGGTGTCAATAGGGGCTTCCAAATAAAGACTAGAAGATCCCCCGCCCTGCTCGCACCCACACCGATTCCTCATCTCAATAGTTGTAGTAAATAGAGAGAAAATAGCAGTTATCGAGACGTTGCACGATGTCACCCAGCTCATTTACAATACCATTTTTTGAAAAAACCTCTGGAAAAAACAAGTCTTTCATCAAATACTGCATGCTGCCATGCTTTTCCATTGTTTTTCTAAAGGGTGCATAGTACATGTCATACAGACATGTGACTTTTGGGAAATAGTCATTTATTTGCAGAGTTCAATGTAAAACACAGTCAAATTGTGCCCCCTTTGAGGTGAATGAGCCCTTTCAAATCTGAACTTGAAGGTTCCACTTCACTGCTGTGTTACCTCGTGCTCTCTCTCTAATTCCTCAATGTGTGTCAAAGTAATCTTTCATTTTTCGAATGTTTTATTGAAGGATTACAAAGTCATATTTTATTTGGCCTGTTAGCGTGTCGCTACTATGCAAATGTGTTATCTGTGGTTTCTGGGCCCATTTCCTTATTGTTCTGTTGCTTGAAAACCACAAGGTCAAAGTACTTAGATTTTCCCATTCTCTGTAAAACCATAAATACCGATTCTGTTCCTGTCACTCAAGCAGCAAAGCCACACAACCACAGCTATGAAAACAGAAACAGCTACTGTACTTAGATCATGTACATTGACTCTGTACCGGTACCCCCTGTCTATTGCCTCGCTACTGTTATTTTACTGCGACTTTTTAATTATATGTTATCTACATTTTTTACTTATCTATTTTGTTTTTTAACTTAACACGTATTTATCTTAAAATTGCATTGCTGGTTAAGGGCTTGTAAGTAGGCAATTAACCTTAAGGTATACACAAATTTGGCGCATGTGACAAATAGAATTTGATTTGATATTCAACACCTAGCGCTACGTATTTCTGTTGCTTAATTTCCTTACACACCCCACATGCACACCGAGACACACTGAACAACACGCCAACACCTTTTCCCAATTCGTTTTTTAATAGACAGCGCTCAATCGCCCAACTGATAAAGAGTAAACATATGTTCAATTTGCATAAACCTAATACATTTACATGATAGAGATGCTCTCCAAGACTTGACAGGAGGTGATGAGATAATAAGGAAGTAACAGGCGGGGCAAATGTCTCTCTCTCTCTCTCTCTCTCTCTCTCTCTCTCTCGCTCTCTCTCTCTCTCTCTCTCTCTCTCTCTCTCTCTCTCTCTTTCTGTGTGGTTGTTTCAAGCAGAAAAAAACGAGAAGTAACAATAAAACAAGTTGCAGACAGCCATGATATGAGATCAGAGGTGACCGAGAGGAGGACGTGTGAGAAAATGAAAAGTCAACACTGGTGGAATTAAGCAAATAAAGGATCGGTGTAGGATAATCAGGGCACGAAGATAACCTAGGAGGGCCAAGATACTGGTGCTTTTAGTTGATAATAATTTCAATAGAAAATAGTCATTGGTGTTAGTGCATTTTCAACATTTGTACCGTGCCTTGGCATGGTGTGGTCTTCATCACTAGCAATGGGATTATCTCACGTTATAATGTGCCTCTGTGTGGCAGGAGTGTGGGTGAGTCATTTTCACTTTGCTTCTTGTGTCACTTGAATAGTCCAGGCCTCTGTGGTTTGACGTATGCTAGTGGTTTGATAGTTTTTAAAACTTTGTCTGCTTGAAAAAAGTTTGTTAAGGTCAGAAAATATGCCTATATCAATTAAAGCTTAAATGAAAAGGCAACAACACTTGAATCAGTACAGTGCACATGAATAAAAATAAACAATTATTGAGTTGTAATTCAAATTTTTCCCCTGAAGTGACTGAATTCAAATGGAATTGACTCTAACAGGTGTACTGTTAAATATAGATATTGTACAGTAACATTTTATGACTGACTTTGTTAAAAGCAGCAAACAAATATATTTGTTATACAAAGAAATTCAATACGAATTTGCTTCTACACAGGCAGCCCAATTCTGATCTTTTGCCACTAATTAGTCTTATTGACCAATCTGATCAGATCAATAATTGGGCAAAATGTCAGAATTGGGCTGCTTGTGAAACACAGCCTAAGGAGACATACCTTTAATGCATCTTGCTGTAGAATACAACCATCATACACCATCATACACTTTCTTCAATGTTCCTAACGCTTTAAAGGGGCAGTGCAGTCAAAAACGTGATTTTCCTTTTATTATGATATTTACACACTATTATGAGGTCGAAATAACACTCTGTGAAAGCTTTAAAAATATATTTTAAAAATGCCTGGAATTTCAACCTGTTTCCGGTGGGAGGGAGTTTTTGGACCACAGCATGACATCACAATCTGATCAAATTATTCTGACCAATGACCAGTCATCCTATATTTGCATATGTATCCTCCTAATTTGAAGGGGTACGCGAGGTAGGCTCTAGTCCAGAGTCTAGATTATCCTATCCGCCAATCAGGGCTGTATATGTAAATATATTTACATTTGTATCACACGATCAGGCTGAGCATTTCAATGGCAAAAGGAGGCACAGGGAAATAAATAATACAATTTTTTATATTTTGAGTTATTCTCATGAAATAAACACACATAGTGATTTATTGGACATGCAGTGGTGGCATTAAACATTGTTAGCTACTGATGGTTAGCCATAACTGGTTTTGCAAGTTTACATTGGAATTAGGAATAGGCCAATTTGAATGGTCAATTGAATTATAACACAGTCGCATGTAATTAAGGCTGAATAAGATCCCCTTAGATAGCGTGAGTTATTTTTGGACCTCTGAGGTTTGTGTCACAATTTGGGGAAATACACAATCATTTCCAGAGAACTGATGTTGTAAACGATAGACTCCTCTGTCCTGCATATATTGTACAAATACTGTACAGTTGTTCTTTGGTTCCCCATGATACTGTATACTAGTAAGACACTAATCAACATAGCCTACTACACTGCCTTATACAAGTACTATAAGTAGTAGGAGAGACTAATAAGGTGAAAGCAAACACATACAAGCTGACATTGCGTGAATATGCTTGTTACACAAGGCTGAAAACCACAAGCGAATCGTTTGGGCAAATGTCTATTGGTCACTATTGGTGAAGTATAGAAACATGTATGCTAACAGTTTGGGATTTCGAGAAGGGAGGGAGGGCCATTTCAGATAATTCACATGGCTTGATTTACAACGTTCGGGTAATGGAGAAGAGAAAAGCAGAAATGACAACAGCTGTATGAAATGTAAAAGCAGGAAGGCGGAGCAGAGGGAGTGTGAGAGCACACTTTGGAGAATCAGTCAGATGTGTAGTTCATTTGACAGCTGTTATAACCCACCTACTAAATATAGTTATACTGAAGCTATGTTAGTGTGTGTGTGTGTGTGTGTGTGTGTGTGTGTGTGTGTGTGTGTGTGTGTGTGTGTGTCTTGCCACCAGTGTCCCATCTTTTTGTATGTTCTTCTAACATAGCTGTAATTCTGCTTTCAGTGTCAATCTACTACACCTTCAATCCCATCTTCAACCCTTAAACCAAGTAAGTGTTCAATCTCATACCCTGCATCATTTGACGGGTGATTGTGTTATGCTTTAACGTCGTGTACATGATATTTGAGTTATATTACATGTCATAGCGAGGGCCCTGTGTTTTTGGTTAACATGAATTGGATTTGACCCTATATTTAAAGCTTTTCCCATCAAACGGTCCCCTTTTCACTTTAAGTCAGATGCTCCAGCACCATCTTCGGACATTGCTTGAATTTTTTTTTTTGTGGGGGGGGGATTCAAAAGAAAGAAAGATTCAAATATAGGCCATGTGAGATGATCAAAACAAAGCACAGGGCCCAAGTCATAGCAGATGAGACTAAGTCCTTTTTGTTGTTGTTGTTGGAGAACAATGATATTGCAAAACATTTTACTGACTGAATTGTTCTGTTTTGTGTCTCAGCTCTCACGGCGGTAACACGTGTCACTGTGATAGGGCAAAATGAGAGCAGTATAACTCTGGAGTGGACGAAGACTCCGGGGTACACGTATGAACTGAAGTTCCAAAATGGGACATCATTGATAAACACCACTGAAAGAAATCAGATGCAAGAGACACAGACAGTCTCCTCTCTCACTGCTGGGACAGATTACAACTTCACTCTCTTCAGTGTTAATGGGAGTGACAGGAGCAATGGATTTAACTTTACAGCTGATACTGGTAGGTGGACATTGGATACATTTTCAGCTATTAATATAGGTCTTTAAGCTGTTCATACATGAAAGTATACAGTGAAATAATTTGCATACTGGTTTAAGGAAATACAACTGACCTTTTTAAAAAATAAAAATAAAAACGTTTTGTGTCTCAGCTCCTGTCAATGTAGATCATGTCAACGTGACAGGGCATAATGATACCAGTATAACTCTGCGTTGGAACAAACCGGAGAATGGCGTTGGGCTGTTATTGGCTGCGGTTCCGTGATAGAGTACATGCATGCTTCTGTCATATTTGATTTGCCACTCTGCTTCCCCCCCAGCTCCCATCAACGTAGCTCAGGTCAATGTAACAGGGCAAGAGGAGACTAATGTAACTCTGCAGTGGAACAAAGTGAATGGGAACAGGATCACTTATAAGCTGCAGTTCAGTGATGGGACTAATACTACCATCCCTGTATCTGATGTGGATGGATCGGTGACATACACAGTCTCACCTCTCAATGCTGGGACAAAAAACAAGTTCTGTCTCTTCACTGTGTTCAAAGTAGTACCAAGCAAGGGATACAATTTCTCCGCAATCACCCGTGAGTCTCTTGAGAATTGGATTCTGTGTCATTTCTTGCATCCTTAAATGCCTCTCAATGCCTGTCAATGTGTGCACTCATGACTGTAAGTCGCTTCGGATGAACGTGTCTGCTAAATGGCATATAATATCTTGCTTATGATGTCTTAAGATAATATTACATCTACACATTCTAAAATCTACAAAGTGAGTGACATGAGTTGTGAATGCATTGTAAATATACTTTGAGAGTGCATTGTAAATACATTGTGAATGCATTAATTGTCATTGTCATCTTGCTGTCTTTCTATCTTAGGTCCCCTCGGTGTAGGTGATGTCAATGTGACAGGGCAAAATGAGACCAGTATAACTTTGCAGTGGAGCAAAGTGAATGGAACAGATATCACTTATGAGCTGCTGAACACCTCTCGGACGAATACTATCAACCCTGCATCTGATGAAAATGGAACAGTGACACACGTGGTTTCACCTCTCACTGCTGGGGAAAAATATACGTTCATTCTCTTCTCTGTGTTTCAAGGTGTCAAGAGTACTGTTGGAAGTCAATTGTCTGCAGTCACTGGTAAGTTTATTTCTTTTTAGAAATGGGGGGGGGATACTAGATTGTCTTTCAGTATTTTCATGGATCACTCTTGAGTGAGATACATTAAATACTGATATATCTATAGCCTTAAAAAAATCATATATATATATATATATATATATGGTTTGTCTTCTCAGAAATATTGTTTTTAAATTTTAACATTTTAGATTTGGATTCATGCTTTTTAACTCTGGAATCTTCTGATGCTGAATAGTTATTGGGGTTATTTAAAGATCAGACATGTACAGTCATGGCAGTCATTTTTGAAGCGATGCATTGACTGTGTTGATTGGTTATGTTTCTTCTCTCTGTATTAGCTCCCTTTAATGTCGAGGCTGTCACTGTAATAGAGACACATCGAAATGAGACCTGTGTAACTCTGGAGTGGAAGAAGCCGGCGAAAGGAGTCTCTAGTTATGTGCTGCATTTCGACGATGTGGAAAATAAAAGCATTCCTAATGCAGGAGAAACAGTGACACATCAAGTTTCAACTCTCAAGTCTGGGAAAAGATATGCCTTCACCCTCTTCACTGTGTTTGAAGGCATCAAGAGCAGTGGAAAAAGCGACTTCACAGTAACAAGTAAATTAGCTTTTTTTAACCTTGATTCCCAATTAGAATCATCTCACAGTTCTTACCCTAAAATTGTCCAGTCAGTTGTTTTATGTGGCTACGGTGAAAGTTCGCTCTTCAAGTCGGTCCCACTTTATTTGGATAGTCCAGATGGTCTAGAGTTTCATATACTATGGAGAAGGGTTGAGTCGAAAACTCAGCAGAAGTGTTGCCTGAATAACACAGTCATTTGACACGTAAAAACCTAATTCAAACCTTAAATGTGAACGCTATCAACAGAAGTCCCTTGCTTTTCCCTGCAGAGATGTATTGCTCTGCTTTATCCTGGGAGGTCACCAGCTCATCCATTCAGACTGTGCTCCTGTCCGAGATCGTCTCCAATGGAGAAGCCAATAATGGCAGTCAGACTCACGTCGTCCCTAACATTAATGGCAATCTGTCATTCACTTTCCTTTACCCTGGGGCAAAGTACACACTGACTCTTTGGTTTGAAAAGGATTCTAAAAAACTTCCCTTGTGTGAACAGGTGGAGACTGTGGGTGAGTCAGTCTCTTACTTTGTCAAAGTGACTTATTGTGTTTAGTCCACTTTCCCACTAAATATATTAGTAGTCTAGCATTGATGTATTATGGTACACCTGTAGGATAGTGACTTTAGCAGGGAGTCAAGGTGACATCTTCCTTCTTTTGTTTTAATCAGTTCCCCCAGCCCTGATAAGACCGAGATGTGAATATTTGTCCAGTGGCTACGCTTTCTCTCTGGCCTGGGATGTGCCGGAGGGAATATGGACCAGTGTGGAGGTGAATGTGACTGGGAAAAGCCCTCAGAGGGTGGAGGGAGAGCGGGTGATGAAGGTGGACATCGATGGGGTTCAACCTGCCCAGACCTATCGAGTGTCTTTGGCCTCAATCTCTGGGCGTCGGATAAGTAAGGCTGTCTCTTTCAGCTGTAATACAGATCCAAGAGGTGAGTGAGCCTAGCATTTATATTGAAGCATTTCATGTTAAAAGGTACAATGATTGGTCAATGATACTTGTATTACCACCGATAACAGCATCGACACACAGCATGATGTGATATAGCTGCCATGCCTTCTTCTGGCGGAAAACCATGGGATCTCACCCGCTTCCTGTATTCAAAATGGAGAGCTTTTACATCTTGTTTTATATGATCTTTTGATACTAAAAGTGTGTTGCTCATTTGCTCAGATTACTCTTACATGTTTAGAAGTAAACCTATAACCCATTTATTAACATGTCATGCCCTATGCGCTCATACTAAAGCCCAGGTTTCTTCCCTATAGGGGTCATTGCAGGGTCAGTCATGGCTGTGCTGCTACTCTGCCTCCTGGTTTGTCTGGCTTTCTTCATATGGCGTCGGAAGCCAGAAATATTTAGGTCTGTGCGGCTGCCTTCACAATGACGTTAGATAAGGAAACCATGTGGACTCAATAATCAATGCTTTTCTTTTCCCGTTTCCAATAGCCGGCCCAAGTTGTTGTTTGTGGAATCCAAACTAACCAGCAATAAATTCAAGTATGTACAGTATAAGAGTTCATTTTCAGTATTTAAGAGTCAGACTTAGCCTTAAACTCCAACACTTTAGCGACTATGCGCAGCAAAGTCAAAAAGACATGTATTAGACCCCACAGCTGTTAATAACAGTAACTACTTTGGAATATTCAACTGAGAACTTACTATCTTCCCTTTTTTCCCCAGAGCTATTCCCACGGGGAAGTTTTCAGACCACTTTCACACAATGAGCGCTGACACAAACAGAGGATTCAGTGAGGAGTATGAGGTAGCGATAAGGATAACGTGCTCGCTCTGTTTGTTTCCATCATGGTGTTGGCAATGCAAAGTGGTTGGGCGATTGTCCAACGTTGCGTTCCCTACCGTATTAGAATGTATTTTTTTCTTTTGTCGTCTTGTAATCCATCTTGTTTGTCTGCGCATAAAACTTTAGCGGACCCTTCTGAATATGTAAACATCCATTTGTTTTACTTTACTTTATGCACGATCTGTGCTTCATATCTCTATGCAGGACTTCATCCCTGTTGGCACAGAGCAGACTCAAAAAGCAGCCATTCTGGAGGAGAACAAGAACAAGAACCGCTTCACCAATGTACTGCCATGTAAGTGTACTCTGGCTGCCATTTCTACAGTACACATCATGTGAAAAACATACCGTTGTTGAATTGACATCACCACTTTTTATTGCAATAGTTGAACTTTGTGTCAGCCAATCGACTAAGTATAATAGGGTGGATAAGATATGCCTCAGATTCCAGGCAGAGTTTTGGCTTAATCACCCCACCTGCAGATTTGATACAATTTAAGGTTATAGTTTTAATAGTTTTTAATCCCCAAAGTGAAGTTGTTAAATCATCAAGCATTTTAAATTCTCTCTCTCTCTCTCTCTCTCTCTCCCTCTCTCTCTCTAGATGACTGGTGTCGGGTGAAGCTAACCACCCTAAACCACAACATGAGCTCTGACTACGTAAATGCCAATTACATGCCGGTACGTACAGCAGCATATCAGTCATGGATTTCCTAATACAGAGCAATGTCCATATCAGCCCTAGATATCCTATACAGCTATTCTTACTGTGACTGCAGTAACTAGGTCAGTACTAGAATGATCTACTATGTTGATCTCAACATTGATAGCCTGCTGTAAAAGGCCTACTTACGGGAAAGGGTTGGCTTGAAACATTGCATAACACCAAAGGTCAACTTTCACCAATCTTACAAGTATTTTTCCCGTATATGTTTTCCAATACATCCCCACACAAACCTTTATGTCAGTTATAAAATGGCATCATGTCAAAAATATTCTAGTGTCACGTTACGATATCACTGAATAATATGATGCCTTAGAGGAAGTTCTTGCACCTGTAAATGTTTACACATCTGAGTCATCATGGATTACTCTAAGTCAAATAGGTGTGTTTTCTTAACCCGGGTGCTTTTTGTCTCAGGGCTACGGTAACAGCAGACAGTACATCGCTGCACAAGGTCCCCTGCCCACCACCGTCGACGACTTCTGGAGAATGATCTGGGAGCAAAGGGTAAAGGGTGTGGTCATGGTAACCAACTGCACCGAAGGAGGGAGGGTGAGTCCTGTTGGAGTCCTCCTTAATGTGTTTGCTTTGCATTGTGTGTGTGGAGAATGTGGTGACATCACAGAAAAACCGTGATAGTCATAGAAATAGAATCACTAGAACGGGCAAAGCCCCCCAGAACATGGCAATTTGACGGATTTCATTCTATGTACTGTATTTATATAGAAACAATGACCTACTCTGTCTGTGTCTCCCTAGACTAAATGTGAGCAGTACTGGCCTTTGGACTACACCCCTTGCCTGTACGGAGACCTGTTGGTAACAGTCAGGTCAGAGAAAAGGGAAACCAACTGGACCCTGCGGGAGTTTGTAGTGAAAAGTGTAAGCAAAGTGCTTGTTCTACTTATGAAACCTGGGTCATCATGTTCAGTAGGGCAGACAGTTGCAAAACGTTCTGCTACAAAAAATGAACATCTCTGATCTTATTGGACAAGATCAGGTAGTTCCTTTCGGTAGCACTCTGTTTCAAAATGTTCTCTCCCTTCTGAACACCCCCCTGGACAAGGTTTTCAGTGCATTCTCTGCTTACTACCCGTGTGAATGTCGCCTCTGCATTTAAATAATTCTGTCTTCCAGAGGGACACATCCGAGGAGCGCCCTGTGAAACACTTCCACTTCACGGCCTGGCCAGACCATGGAGTCCCAGAGGGAACGGAGGCTCTGATCCAGTTCAGAGGGCTGGTCAGACAGCACATAGAGAGCCAAGAGAACAGCGGACCCACTGTGGTGCACTGCAGGTAATGTACAGTACCTACAACACCCAGTCATTACTCTACACAGAGAAAAATTCTAAATAGGGATGTGCAATGTGGCAACGCCATTGCGGTGTTCGAAGAATGCACCGTTAACCAACAAGTGAGGTGTGTTTTCAATGACTGGTGGTGACAGTTCAAGTATAGTTTTAGGTGGTCTCTTCATTGAACTGTATTGTTCTGTGCTCTATCTGTAAACGTGTACATTATGATTACATCACTCTCCCTGTCTCTCAGTGCTGGGGTGGGGAGGACGGGCACCATCATTGCTCTGGACGTGATGCTACAACAGCTGGAGAGGGAGAAGGCGGTGGGAATCGCTGCCTTTGTGCACAAGATGAGGCTGAGTCGGCCGCTCATGGTTCAGACCGAGGTAAGGCCTGTGTTAGCTTCATAGAAACGATCACCACATTAACGCTAGGTACTACCCTAAAATATGGACAATATCTATTGATTAGGGTTGGGCGATATCTAGATTGTCATACCGTTTCTGTACCATACTGGGGTATACGGTATTACCGAACGTGCACAAAACAATTTAGGCAACAGTGACCTTGATCCGGAGGGGATTGAATGTCTCTGCTGTAACCTAGAAGCTTGATCTTGACATCTTGACACTTAGCTAGCAAGTTAGCAAACCAAATGCATAGCTGGAGGCCTGAGCTGGATATCATTTATTTGACACATCTTACATTTCTTTGTTATACTTAACTTGTAGTTATAATCAGTGGCGTAACACACAGCTCCGCAGCCCTGCCCTCTTTGGGTTTAATGACTAAAGGGTTGATAAAAAATGAATACATGACTTATGAGGTTCCATTTGTGGCTTATCATGGACATTTACACTCTTTTAGTCGCAGTATGTTTTCCTGCACCAATGCATCATGGATTCTCTGGAGCCCAAAGAGAAGATGATAGAAGAGGCCCTTTATGAGAACTCGGACCTGATCTACGCCAACGCCACAGCACTGAGGGAGTTCCAAGCTGCCAATCCAAAGGCCTGAAGATAAGGCCATGGATTGTCTGCTGTGAGTTTGTTTTATTTTTCCAATCACTTTGGAACATTTTTCAGATGTAAATGGTATACTTGAAAAAGTCTCTTAAGTACAAAATTCTAAACTGATTAAACTTGTAATGCCCCTTACTTAAGCAATAATGCTCAAGGAGGTGTGCTATATGGTCAATATACCACGGCTAAGGGCTGTTCTTAGGCAAGCTGCATCGCACTGGCCATATATCACAAACCCCCGAGGTGCCTTATTGTTATTATAAACTGGTTACCAATGTAATTAGAGCAGCAAAAATAAATGTTTTGTCATACTTGTAGTATACGGTCTGATATACCATGGCTGTCAGGCAATCAGCATTCATGGCTTGAACCACCCAGTTTATAATACACTATTATTCCCAATGGTAGCACATAGTGACTCTTTCCACATTGTCCTATTGAAGCACACAGGCTGATGGAGGATGATGATGAAGTATTTACAGCCACATCCATGTATGATTTGTTTTTACCTTCCAACATAAATTCATGTCAAATTGATAGATTTATGAGATAAAAATATAGAAGTGTTCAGCAGTTATCAAACTATACATGTTAACTAGTTCACTGGTTCGAATCCCTGAACCGACTAGCTGAAAAATCTGTCGATCTGCCCTTGAAAATGGCATTTAACCGTAATTGCTCCTTAAAGTTACTCTGGATAACAGTGTCTGCTAAATTACAAAAATGTAAATGTAACTAGGCAATACATCATTTTGGTTCAGTAGTTATTAGTTTTGAACAGCTTGGGTTAATTGTATTGTTAACAAATGACAAATCATATCAAAAGTAAAGTGAATATTACATTTTGAAAAGCAGATACTTACACTGAACAAAAATATAAATGCAACAGGCAACAATTCCAAAGATGTTACTGAGTTACAGTTCATATAAGGAAATCAGTCAATTGAAAAAAATTCATTAGGTCCTATGGATTTCAAATGACTGGGCAGGGGTGCAGCCAGACCCACCCACTGGGGAGCCAGGCCCAGCCAATCAGAATGGGTTTTTCCCCATAAAAGGCCTTAATTACAGACAGAAATACTCCTCAGACCACGTGTAAACACCCCCCACCCCAGAATTACTGCCAAATTCTGTAAAACAATGTTGGAGGCTGCAAATGGTAGAGAAATTAACATTCAATTATTTGGTAACAGCTCTGGTGGACATTCCTGCCGTTAGCATGCCAATTGCATATTACCTGAAACATCTGTGGCATTGTGTTGTGTGACAAAACTGCCCATTTAAAAGTAGCCTTTTATTAGCCCCAGCACAAGGTGCACCTGTGTAATGATCATGCCTTTTAATCACCTTCTTGATATACCACACCTGTCAGGTGGATGGATTATCTTGACAAAAGAGAAACGCTCACAAAAAGGGATGCAAACAAATTTGTGCACAACATTTGAGAGAAATAAGACTTTTGTGCGTATGGAAAATGTGTAGGATTTCTTTTTCAGCTCATAACTTTACATGTTTAGATTTTTGTTCAATGTAGACTGAATATGTATCCAAATTGAAAGAATGATTTGGTGCAGTGAACAAGTGACTGAATGTTTGTTGTAATCAGTCAATTGAAAACATTAAGATTTGAATCATGAGCCTTTTTGATGATCTGTTTTGAGTTGTGAAAATGTACCATATGTGTGTGAAAATTGCACCAATGTGATTGACTTAAACAAAAAGTTTCATCTTGCTTATTTCTTCTGTATGTTAATAAGATTTTTATTTAAATATTCACATGTACATAATGTTTAAGCATATATTGTATGTAATCATTCACTGGCTATGTTCAGGAGAATTCAGCACACTTCACATTCACCTAGGTACCTTTTTTTTATCATTGTGTTAGAAAATGCTGCTTGTGTCCTCAATAAATGTCAATTTTAGCCTATCAATTTCTAAATTGCAATTCATATTAATTCATGGAAGATTAGATTTTTACTTGACGTTTATTGACAATGTATAAAAACATGTAAATAGATAAACCCAAAGTATTGTCATTTGGTTTTCATGTATCACAAAGCGTGATAAAAAATAAAATAATGTTTGTCAATCCAGTAGCACCTACTTTCACAAACTGTTATAATAAGGGACTGAACCATCCTCCTATTAAACCCAAATGTCAACAACCATTTTATACAAATATTTCCATTGTCCTCAGTCTGAAATGCCGTCATTCCCGGAGGAATGCGAGAAATAAATGCCGATAATGGCAGCTCTGGATTTCTCTGCGTAGCTCGGCACCTCCACCACTGGCACCTGGTGATTCTCGGCCGGGTGCATAGTCTCTAGCACGGTATCGTTGAGCGCAGGCACCGAAAACTTCTTGGCGATGTTATGCAAGACGCAGCAGGCCTTGATGATCTCAGCCTTCTTGTCCAGACTGTTCTGCTGCACGTGGCCCAGATTGGCCAGGCATCTGAAGCGCCTCTTCACCAAGGTGATGGTCCTCTGGAGGACCGAGTGGATCATGCCGTGGGCTGCATTGAACCGCCGATCCGCTTTCTCTTTGGCTGGTGAAACGGTCGTCAGGAGGTGTCTGCTCAACGCATAGCCTTTTCCGGCTTTGTGGGATCAAACCAACAACAAAAAAAAGAGGCAAGTAATGAACATTGGTGAAATCTGCTGAAAACAAATGCATAAAGCGTTCAAGACACAGGGTAAAAACTATTCTTCCAAACGATAAAGATCCTTCCAGTTTACCATGAAATACAGTTCATTGTCAATTAATCTTCCACCCTGATTATCCTAATTTGTTCACAATCACACAAACTTTTATCTAAAAAAAGACTGAGTGACCCACCTAAAGTTAGACCACTGTTTATGGTCTAACTCACTCAGAAATGTTCCAGACCAACGCCAACTTACCTGATTTCAGCTTGTTGATGGTTTAAAACGGATGTTAGTACTGGGCTGAAACAGCCTGCACACTTAACTTAATAGCGCTCCAGGACCCGGAGACCCTTCATAACAGGGGTGGCTAGTGGGTCTGCACAATATTTCTAGTCATAAGAAATGTATAAAACATATTCCTGTGTAGAATTAGCTTACCAATGATCCAATGCGTCCCATGTGCTCCATGCTTTAGTTGCTGGGCAATATCCGACATATCCCATATGGTTTGCTCTGGTGTGCTGCCAACGCAGCAGTTTTCAACACTCATTAAATTCCCTTCACAATCGCATATGACTTGGGTCATGACGGTGTGGTTATCCATTGTGTTCCGAAAAGCTTCCTTGTCGTGATGAGGTGGTCTCACCTTGACATGCATGCATCCCACCAAGCCCATCGAGGTCGGAATACCGCATATTTTCTTGATCTCGTGCGCCACATTTGCTCGTTCCTCACCATTCGCCGGGAAAGTGATAAACTCCCTGACCATACCTGACAACACTTTGGAGACATTGTTGATGACTTCGTGAATCTCCATTTGCTCCATTTGAATCATATCTACGACTTTGGTCGACAAAATACCATTTACGTAATAGTCCAGTGCCACTATTACCATTTCATCGACGGAAGGTCCATTCATTTGCTGGAGCGTGGCTTTCATCCGGAGCCTGACGCAATCCGTGATGAAACTAATGCAAGGTCTAGTTAAACGGAACCTCTCAAATAAATAATCATCATTGTAATCGCCCAAGTAGTTTTTCTGTGGCTCTGGGAAGTTGTTTACCTCGGCCTCTTCGTCGTCCTCGTAGAGTTCTGCTTGAGCAGCTAACCACACAGCGGGAGCAAAAGCCATGTCGAGGCTAGACTAACAGACAAATATTTGCAGAGAAAGAACCCGTGTTGGATACTCGGCATGGAATTAGAACATTCCGGCAAGCTACTTATCTAAATCCTAAACATGTCACATTTCATCCATGTTAAGCTTCAAATACACAAGTTTCTTTGCGCCGAACGATTGTAAACAATGAAAAACGTGGTGGAGGAAGGAAGTACATCTTCATTGGTGGACATGGTCTGTAAAGGGTACACCCAATGGGTACACACCGCCATCTATGGGCTGGAGGGCTCGAGAAGCCTTTGCTGTACATTATGACACGTATTTTACAGACTCTCAAAATAATGTATTGATAAAATCAGTGGTGGGAAAAAGTCCTCAATTCTCATACTTGAGTAAAAGTAAAGATGCCTTTAATAGAAAATGACTCAATCTAAAATAAAAGTCACCCAGTAAAATACTACTTGAGTAAAAGTTGAAAAGTATCTGGTTTTAAATGTACTTAAGTAGATTGATGGAAAAAAAGACTAAGTAAATGCTATACATCAAATTCTTTATAGCAAGCAAATTAGATGGCACGATTTTCTTATGTTTTTAATGTATAGACTGCCAGGGGCACACTCCAACATTTCATGTACAAATGCTGCATTTATGGTTAGTGAATCCACCAGATCAGAAGCAGTAGGGATGACAACGCGTTACATGAAGTGGACCATATTGACGTCTTGCCTGAGCATTCGTAATGTAACGAGTACTTTTGGGTGTCAGGGAAAATGTATAATGTATAATAGGAGTAAAAAAGTACATATTTTCTTTACTTAGTTACTTTACACCACTATATACAATATATTGTATTCCCAAATTCAGAATATCACATTTAAATGAAAATATGGCAAACCTTATCATTTCCCTCTCAATACATCAAAAACAAAATCAATATGTAAGAATGAGATGTAGCGTGCCTCGCCATTCTGAGTGGATATCGACCCCTTACCAGTACACGGCACACTGACCGACTTATTGGGGGCAGTAAGAAAGCCTTCGTCATCTACGCCTTTTCAACATAGCCTAGATTTACGTTTTGATTAATCCTAAAAAAAAAAAAGAATAACAGTCTTGGGTTCTCATATGCTTACAGTTATGTTTTGATTCTTGCATGAACAGTCCCTAAGATTATATTCGGTTGTGATCTTTGCAAAATAATTGATTTGCGATGATGACACAAACATTATATTAAGCAGGACATTCAGACGAGCCTTAAAATGTAATTCTAATCCAAAAGTAGTTGAAATGCACTTTTTTTCCGCGGCTGTTCTATAAGAACTCCCCTTTTCTCTGCCACCAACTGGCGCGGATCGCCCTCATGCGGCAATGTTTGCAAACACAGAAAGGGGTCTATATATGCCACCTACAGGCATGGATCAGATTTGGCCCCCTGCCATTTCATTACAAAGACACATAAATCACCTGCATTATGAATCTCAAAAACTTCCAATACCGGAATTCTTATATTATTAGCTCATTATTTTCATTAGATGGCCTAATATAACGACGTACTCTAATATTTACTCGTAGCCTACCTTATTAAATGTGCACGAGACCCTCAGAAATGTTTGTTAAAAGGCCCAGTGCAGCTGTTATTATTTTGATATCAAATATTTCTGGGTAACTATTTAAGTAACTTACCACATTTCCATCCACAGTTTTTATGCAAGTAAAGTCGTACTGTATAAAATAAATCACGACAGCTCTGATGGAAACAGAAAATTTCGGTACAATTTTATAAATCCCGACAGACCAAGATGGTTTATGTTTATAGATAATAACACACGGACTCATCTGACTTTGGTTCGTTCGATATGTTGGGATCTTTTTGTGTCAGTTAAAATGTATTATGCGAGAAATGGCGGTGGAAACGCCTTTATTACCAAATATTGATATAATAACCATGATATCGAAGTAAACTTGGAGTCACGCCATGCAGTTTATTAGGCTGCAGATGAAATAAGTTCTGATGAAATTCACAGGGTGGGGAAGTGCACGGTGATCTTGATGCACATTTCCAAGGGTCTTATTCTGGTGACATGATGATCGATGCTTGACTGCCGTTTGACAAATAAAAATATTCTTGCTCATATATAGTATATATTATATAGCTCTATAGTAATCTCATCATGTAGACTAGCCTACCCGCACTGTATCTGCGAACTGTTGGCCAGGGCACACGCACCAAAACTTTGGGGGACAAAACTACCAGTAGAGTTAAAAATGTGACGGAAACACATTGAATTTTAGATTTTTATTTGTACATTTAAACTTAAGTGAAAAAGTTAATTTTGTGGACAATAAGTCATCACGGACATATTTTTTTTTGCAAAAGGTCCGTTTGGTGGAAACACCACAAACATGTGCACATTTTTTATGCAGATTTTAGAAATGGCTTTTAGCAACAACAAAAAAACAATTTCTCAAGCAATAATTTTGCTAGGAATGTCTGGGTGTGGTCTGAAAGGGGAGGGGGAAACGGAAAACTAGCTGTTATTGGCAGAGGTTTGGAACTCTCTTTGTTATTGATCTATTACCAATTTAGGGCATGGTGATGTCACCATGAAAAGCAGAAACTCCCGCAGATGCAAACTTGCTGATTAGAAGGTCCTGTTTAAACTTTATTTTCAACCAGCAACTATCAGGAAGTAACACTGGTATAAAACAGAGGAAAAAAAACAGAATTTTGACTGCACTGGGCCATTCAATATTTTCCCCTAATATATATAGACCTAAGGGTCACCTTGACCCACAACTGAAATTCCAGCAGTTGGGCTAAGCTAACAATAGCTTCAACTATTTCCAAACTGCACACAGAGACATACGAATGGTATCCATGAGTTCATAAGTAGGAAAACGGCTTAATTCAGAAAATCCCGGGAATATCCCTGCCACCATCGTGAAGAAAAATACTTCACCTTTATTGATTACCAACATGAACACTGGACTATCACATTTCAACATATCTGTAACCTGAAATTGTTATTTTGTGTGTTCTGCCTGAAATTAGTCATTCAAGATGGTTTGTGTTTATAGATAATAACACACTCAAACAGAAACAACACAAAAACATCACAACCACAACAGCTGATGCACACCACGACAAGTCCACACCTGTCCATGAACACACAAAAAGACACAGTAGCCTCTCCTTTCAATACACATATACATATTGAAATCCAACATGATTATGTCTGTTGGGAAATGCCAATGTAAGGTTTCCAGATTTTTTAAACTTAAATCGATAAACCACAGAATCTATTTGAATGTAACAACATAGTGGAGCCCTCCAGTTCGTTAGTGACATTGATGATGCTTTCCGATTTATAGCTATACAGTGGGGCAAAAAAAGTATTTAGTCAGCCACCAATTGTGCAAGTTCTCCCACTTAAAAATTTGAGAGAGGGCTGTAATTGTCATCATAGGTACACTTCAACTATGACAGACAAAAAATGTAAAAAAAAAAACAGAAAATCACATTGTAGGATTTTTAATGATTTTTTTTTTCAAATTATGGAGGAAAATAAGTATTTGGTCAATAACAAAAGTTTATCTCAATACTTTGTTATATACCCTTTGTTGGCAATGACAGAGGTCAAACGTTTTCTGTAAGTCTTCACACACTGTTGCTGGTATTTTGGCCCATTCCTCCATGCAGATCTCCTCTAGAGCAGTGATGTTTTGGGGTTGTTGCTGGGCAACACAGACTTTCAACTCCCCCCAAAGATTTTCTATGAGGTTGATCTGGAGACTGGCTAGGCCACTCCAGGGCCTTGAAATGCTTCTTACGAAGCCACTCCTTCGTTGCCCGGGTGGTTTCATCTTCAATGCCCTTGCTGATGGAAGGAGGTTTTCACTCAAAATCTCACTATACATGGCCCCATTCATTCTTTCCTTTACACAGATCAGTCGTCCTGGTCCCTTTGCAGAAAAACAGCCCCAAATGCATGATGTTTCCACCCCCATGCTTCACAGTAGGTATGGTGTTATTTGGATGCAACTCAGCATTCTTTGTCCTCCAAACACGACGAGTTGAGTTTTTAACAAAAAGTTATATTTTGGTTTCATCTGACAATATGACATTCTCCCAATCTTCATCTGTATCATCCAAATGGTCTCTAGCAAACTTCAGACGGGCCTGGACATGTACTGGCTTAAGCAGGGGGACACGTCTGGCACTGCAGGATTTGAGTCCCTGGCAGCGTAGTGTGTTACTGATGGTAGGCTTTGTTACTTTGGTCCCAGCTCTCTGCAGGTCATTCACTAGGTCCCCCCGTGTGGTTCTGGGATTTTTGCTCACCGTTCTTGTGATCATTTTGACCCCACGGGGTGAGATCTTGCGTGGAGCCCCAGATCGAGGGAGATTATCAGTGGTCTTGTATGTCTTCCATTTCCTAATAATTGCTCCCACAGTTGATTTCTTCAAACCAAGCTGCTTACCTATTGCAGATTCAGTCATCCCAGCCTGGTGCAGGTCTACAATTTTGTTTCTGGTGTCCTTTGACAGCTCTTTGGTCTTGGCCATAGTGGAGTTTGGAGTGTGACTGTTTGAGGTTGTGGACAGGTGTCTTTTATACTGATAACATGTTCAAACAGGTGCCATTAATACAGGTAACGAGTGGAGGACAGAGGAGCCTCTTAAAGAAGAAGTTACAGGCCTGTGAGAGCCAGAAATCTTGCTTGTTTGTAGGTGACCAAATACTTATTTTCCATCATAATTTTCAAGTAAATTCATTAAAAATCCTACAATGTGATTTTCTGGATTTTTTTCTCTCATTTTGTCTGTCATAGTTGAAGTGTACCTATGATGAAAATTACAGGCCTCTCTCATCTTTTTAAGTGGGAGAACTTGCACAATTGGTGGCTGACTAAATACTTGTTTGCCCCACTGTATGTAATAGGGTTCCTTTTAAAAAAATCTCCAACAGAGATATGATATTTCTGGGTGCATTACACGCTTTCTGATAGGAGTGTAGTAAAAGGTATTTTAAAATGCAATAATTTATTTCTAAGGTTGTAGGAGCAAATACACTAAGGTACAGTAAGGTTGAAGTCGGAAGTTTACATACACTTAGGTTGGAGTCATTAAAACTTGTTTTTCAACCACTCCACCAATTTCTTGTTAACAAACTATAGTTTGGCAAGTCGGTAAGGACATCTACTTTGTGCATGATGCAAGTAATTTTTCCAACAATTGTTTACAGACATATTATTTCACCTATAATTCACTATATCACAATTCCAGTGGGTCAGAGGTTTACATACACTAAGTTGACTGTGCCTTAAACAGCTTGGAAAATTCTAGAAAATGATGTCATGGCTTTAGAAGCTTCTGATAGACTAATTGACATCATTTGAGTCAATTGGAGGTGTACCTGTGGATGTATATCAAGGCTGACCTTCAAACTCAGTGCCCCTTTGCTTAACATCATGGGAAAGTCAAAAGAAATCAGCCAAGACCTCAGAAAAAGATTTGTAGACCTCCACAAGTCTGGTTCATCCTTGGGAGCAATTTCCAAACGCCTGAAGGGACCACGTTCATCTGTACAAACAATAGCACGCAAGTATAAACACCATGGGACCATGCAGCCATCATACAGTCCAGGAAGGAGACGCGTTCTGTCTCCTAGAGATGAACGTACTTTGGTGCGAAAAGTGCAAATCAATCCCAGAACAACAGCAAAGTACCTTGGGAAGATGCTGGAGGAAACAGGTACAAAAGTATCTATATCCACAGTAAAACGAGTCCAACATCAACATAACCTGAAAGGCCACTCAGCAAGGAAGAAGCCACTGCTCCAAAACCGCCATAAAAAAGCCAGACTACGGTTTGCAACTGCACATGGGCACAAAGATCGTACTTTTTGGAGAAATGTCCTCTGGTGTGATGAAACAAAAATAGAACTGTTTGACCATAATGACCATCATTATGTTTGGAGGAAAAAAGGGGAGGCTTGCAAGCCGAAGAACACCATCCCAACCGTGAAGCACGGGGGTGGCAGCATCATGTTGTGGGGGTGGCTTTTCTGCAGGAGGGACTGGTGCACTTCACAAAATAGATGGCATCATGAGGGCGGAAAATTATGTGGATATATATTGAAGCAACATCTGAAGACATCAAGGTTAAGTTAAGTTAAGTTAAGACATCAAGTTAAAGCTTGGTCACAAATGGGTCTTCCAAATGGATAATGACCACAAGCATACTTCCAACATTGTGGCAAAATGGCTTATGGACAACAAAGTCATGGTATTGGAATGTCCATCACAAAGCCCTGACTTCAATCCCATAGAAATTTTGTGGGCAGAACTAAAAAAGCTTGTGCGAGCAAGGAGGCCTAAAAACCTGACTCAGTTACACTAGCTCTATCAGGAGAAATGGGACAAAATTCACCCAACGTACTGTGGGAATCTTGTGGAAGGCTACCTGAAATGTTTGACCTAAGTTAAACAATTTTAAAGGCAATGCTACCAAATACTAATTGAGTGTATGTAAACTTCTGACCCACTGGGAATGTGATGAAATAAATAAAAGCTGAAATAAATCCTTCTCTCTACTATTATTCTGAGATTTCACATTCTTAAAAACAAGTGGTGATCCTAACTGACCTAAGACAGGGAATTTTTACTTGGATTAGATGTCAGGAATTGTATAAAAAAATAATAATAATTAAAAAAAAGAGTTTAAATGTATTTGGCTAAAGTGTATGTAAACTTCCGACTTCAACTGTAAATACAAAAGTACAGTATGTGACCATTAGTGAATTGGCAACATATAACCTATTAATTATGTACAATTTGTCCTGCTATTTGTCCTGGTTTTTACAAATGGGTTGAGATCCATGTTTTGAATAATCTAAGTCTAGCAAATAGTCTGTACAGTGCCGTGAAAAGGTATTTGACCCCTTTCTGGTTTTCTTTATTTTAGTATATGTTTGATATTGAATGTTATCAGATCTTCAACCAAAACCTAATATTAGATTAAGGGAACCTGAGTATATACATTCAATTTAATAAACAAAATTATACAACAAACCAATCCCTCTGTGTGAAAAAGTAATTGCCCCCTTACACTCACTAACTGGTTGTGGCACTTTTAGCTGCAATGACTGCAACCAAGTGCTTCCTGTAGTTGTTGATGAATCTTACATCGCTGTGGAGGAATTTTGGCCCACTCTTGCACGCAAAACTGCTTTAATTCAGCAACATTTGTGGGTTTTCAATCATCAAGTGCTCGTTTCAAGTCCTGCCTCAACATCTCAATTGAGATTAGGTCTGGACTTTGACTAGGCCATTCCATAACTTCAAATGTGTTGCTTTTGAACTATTTTCATGTAGACTTCAATGTGTGTTTTGGATAATTGTCTTGCTGCATGACCCAGCAACGGTTCAGCTTCAGCTCACAGACAGATGACCTGACATTCTCCTGTAGAATTCTCTGATACAGAGCCGAATTCATAGTTCCTTCTATTAAGGCAAGTCGTCCAGGTCCTGAGGCAGCAAAGAATCCCCAAACCATCACACTACCACCACCATGCTTGAACATTGGTATGAGGTTCTTACCAGACATAATGGGACCAATGTCGTCCAAAAGATTGACTCAAATTAGCCAAAAAGCACCTTGACGCACTTGGATGATCATCAAGGCTTGGAAGATTGTCCTATGAACAGATGAGTCAAAAGTACTTTTTTTTGGATTAAATGGGTCCCAATACCCCAATATCTATTTAATCAAGATATTAGTGTTTTATTTTCATTATGTTTTTTTGATTCCCATCCTCCAATTTGCCATAACAGAGTAAAATCCAAATTAAATCCATTTTAATCTCACTTTGTAACTGTAACTCCCCAAAATATGAGGGGGGTGAATACTTTTAATAAGCACTGTAATCGTTTGTTTGGTCTTCGATAAGAGTAAAACATCCCAGCTTTCTTCATCAGCTTGTTGGTCATCCCCAAAATGTACTTTACACGACTGAACAGAATTCAGACCAATGCATTGCTTCATACATGATATGTGATGCCTGTTATTTACACTTGGGAACATTATGCTAGAATAGAACAGTATAGAATAATATAACAGATCAGAAAAGTAATATATTAGATGTAACATCGAATATAATCGAATAGAATAGATTTATATAATTTAAATGATGTCATTCTATTCTACTCGGGCCCAAATACATTGTGCTGGCTTACCTGAGGTCTTCAGCACCCAAGTTATGGTCCTCCGTATGGGGCCATGAGGTCCCTGATCCGCTATAAACACTGTCTGAAGTATCATCCACCTACTGTACGTTTCATCTGCGATATGACAAACGTTTGGCCTCAGTCAACATGCAGCACTTAACTTGGCCAGATGATGTCTCCACGAGCCCAGATGGTATATCGCTCGTCATAGACAGTCCTCCACAGAGACAGAGGTTGAATCACACCAACTGCTATCAGCACTCATGGTGACAGTTGTCAAGTAGAGCAGAGAAGCATGGATGATAGGTTTATTTCCATAATATTTCTGCAGTGCCATTCAGCATACCTTCGAGATGCTGACAGCGAGAAACAGGTGCATTCTCCACCCATAACAAATCAGAACCAATAAGGTAGATAGGTATTTCAATGTTTATATAAATGGTTCATTTAGTTGAACTGTAACCAAATACAACCAGGTGAGATATTTGATGCACAAAACGTTTTCTTCTGTTTATGTGTCATACATTGCATACTTATATTGCACAGTATACTTATGCCAATAAGTCAAGTGTATGCTGTACCAAAATGATTTAACACAACTTTGAATTAGTCACCTACTCTGTAGGTAAATAGGCAATGCCAATCAAAGAGAGGGAGCAAACACGTTTTTAGTAAGAAAACATTGATTCATACATTTTCAAAAGCATTTACAAATGCATAGGTTCATTTAGAGCATTGACAAAAACCTATAGGTATGATACAGATAGAAGATATTCAATTTTAATCGGAGACATTCAGTGTTGTGGTGCTGTTATGTAACAAATTACAACTGTAGGTTATGTTTCCATTTCTTGATCCCGCTCCACTTCGCCGCTATGAATACCTCTCTTTCTCCGTGGTCTGCGTGCTGCTTTCAGCTCTACTCTTTCCTCCCTCATATCACGACTGTTGTGATGTCAGCTATGCTTGAATCAAGGATGGGGACCTGTAGTCAAACGGTTGTGTGTGTGTGTGTGCGTGCCAGCGAACATGTAAATGTGTGTGTGTGAGTAAAATGTTAAATACGGGTTACTTTTCGCCTATAGGCCTATTTACACGGACGCTTTCACAGTCGTGAGCCCATTGTTGTCTTCTTGGTTAAAATAAATTCTTCAAAGAAAGGTCATTGAAATCGTATCACAAGTTACCCTCTATATTCGTTTGGGTCCCCCCCACCCTCTCCCTTATTCTCTAACCCGCCCACACGTGTCATCTAAAAAAAAGGGGGGGGCAGTGCAGAAGGTGACGCTCCTCCAAGCAAACAGAGAGACAGAAACGTGCGCGCGAAGAAATAGGGAGAGGAGTTGTCTACAGGCTATACAATATCTCCATTGTGACATTGGGAGGAGGAGATCTAGAAAGAATTGAATGGTAGCTACACCCTGCGTGTAGAAGCGTAGAGTCACCATAGGGAAGACTGGGAATCATTTTTTTGGCAATAACAAAGGTGGGAGAGGGGCATCGAAACCGAGAAAAAGACAGCCTGAGACAGTTTCTGTGTAAATTCTGATTCGTTGAATGCGTGAGAGTAATGTATTGTCGTCAGCATGATCTTAGGTAGAAGTAATAAGCGACAATAACGATAACTAAACGTAATTTTCAACAACAGACACTCCTATTTTGTCTCATTATTATTATTATTCGGAAAGAGACCCTGTCATCTGAAAGCCGACAGGACACTGCATGGATATTTTCTCTGAAAGCATACAAAAAAACGACCTTACAAAGAAAACTACATTTTGATTGATCTTGTGAGTTAATGTGCGTGATCTTGCACGCACGCACGCACACGAAACGAACCCGAAACAAAAGCAAGTGAGTATTGATCGTGTGTGTGTATTTGTGAATTGATGTCATGTATTAAACACTATTTATTCGAAAATCATCGAGCCGTACAGGCCAAAAATAAAGGCAAAGCGTCTACGTTCAACAGGTATTGTTCTCTTTACTGTCAGACCTAATGCAAACGAGGGGTGTTTTTATTCAATAACAAGGTGAGCAATCAGTAAATCAGTACTATGTGTTCAAATAGCAAAACATAAAGCTCTCCACTGGGTTATCATATTAATATTCAGATAACTTATTGATAGTGTTACATAGCCCGCACTCATACTTACACGTTGATATACGTCAGATTATAACCTAACATTGCATATATGAGGTGGGCGTTTCGCCACCTAGACCAGTAAGTAGGTCTTCATAGTTACATGTCTCTTAAAGGGATGTGTTTTTGTCTGAGTGTGGGTGTGCCTGTCTGTTTGTCTGTTGTTTTGCTAGTGTGTTTGAGTGTCTGTCTCATTCAGCGTGTGTGTGTGTAAATGGGTAGCACAGGGGAAGTGTCAAGGCCTGAAATGGAGGTTTGATATAGCTCTGTTGGAAGGAGGGGGGGGGGGGCGACGACGACAGGAAGGAAGGATGTGCATGGCATCTAAGGGACCACCTAATACAGGAAGTCAATAGTGGCAGTTTGATGTCTAGACTAGACGCTCTTTCTTCTTTAAACACTCTTCGTCCTATCTAGTCACATCATCTATAGTTGATCATTTTGTCAAGTTGACCAACCAACGATCCATCCACATTTTCACTCCATTATTTCTGTGTGCACAAAGTCTGTCCTCAGTTCTGCATATCGCTCTCTTTCCTAGTACTAAACTTTCTTTGATTCATGAGCGTATGTAGGCTCTTATTGTGCTTAGAATACCATCTGACTTCTGCACTTTCTGGACTCTTCATGTTGCTTCCTCTGCATTCCCCCCTTGTATTATCAATCTACAGCTGCTTCTATAGATATTGAGGGTAACCCAGAAAACCTCCTTCTACTTTTAGAACAACGACATGTATCAAAGGTTTATATGTGTATATACCAGTTGATATAATACTGTATAACTTGGTATACCCAATTTACAGTCTATGTTATACAATTTTTTTATAAATATACTAGACGTATAGGTAATAGATCCAACAATACGTAACACACCAGAAGTATAATCCATAACTAACTGTGATTGTATTACATATATTACTCCAGGCTATGTTCTAACTAACTACCTCTTCAACTCATATCTATATCCAACTCAAACAATAGATCTCCATCTTTCCCACGTTGCTTCACCCTTCCTAAATCTGTCTCATCTCCAGCTGTAACCGGGGTCTTGTTCATTAGGTGTGTTCATTCACAACGGGAAATGTGGGTTTCTCACTGGACAAAACCAAGTAGTTTTCTGCCATTTGGTGCCTAATGAACGTGAGCCAAATCTATCTCAAATGCCTCTCTAACTCAATCCCAAAACCATCACATAACCCCACATATCTCCTCCTAACTCTAACCTGTCTCTTTTTCATTCAATCAGGACTTTACCCCTCACCTTTAACTCTTAACATGTGTAATTTCTCTCCCGTACTTCTCTCCGTTAACGTCTCGCTATTTTACACCTTTACTGCTTTCCCATCCCTGACTTCAATGGTTAAACTTCACATCTCATTTCTAATTTATTCACCTCCCCTCTCTTTAGTAGCCTATAATCATCAGCTGGTTCAAAGGTCAGGGACCATATTCATTAAGAGCCTCAGAGGATCAGTTTAGCCTTTTCAACCATAATTAATACAATTTATATGGACGGGGACAAGGGACAACGACATAATCCTAGATCAGCACTCCTACTCCCAGACATTTTTTAAATACAGACCCAGGGCTCCGAGCGGTAATGTACTGTTCCTCATTCCATCCCTAAATGTGACTCACACCGTGTCCCCCATCACTCCACCTTAGGCTTCTAATGGTTGTAATGAGCCATGGAGGCCAGTGTCATTAATTAAGAAACTGACCAGATTTAATGTCGTGAGGGACAGATGAGGTACAGGGTTCAAAGTTCAATGAGTAAGGAAACGAAGACAAGTGTTTCTTATTGGATACGTTCAAATAGTACCACCTGGTTTTACTCCATTTCAGAGCGCTTTCTTCCATTTCGATCCTACTGAACATGACCAAGGCTCTGTTTGGCATTTTCTTAATGCCCTTTGGACTGTTACTGGTGTGTTATCCTCTTACCCACCAAGGGGTGCTATAACATCCTATCTCCATATAGAATGCTTCGGTATTCTTACTCCCTAGTCCCTACACATATACTATGGCATGCTAACGGTGTCCACCCACTAGACTTTGCCGTTATTTATTTCATTTAACCTTTACTTATGCAGGGAAGTCTCATTGAGACCAACACCTATTTTGCAAGGGTGCCCTGCTTCACAAAGAGCCGCAAACAATGCAAAGTACACAGTGAGGAACTAGTGACATAATTCTTTGTGACACAATTATTAGGGTGCTACAGAAGGCTTATATTTCTATGAGCTAGACATTGTGGACTTGACCCCTAGCTTTGGACAGCACTATGTCTGAAGGACAATTGGACAGCATCATGTTGATGCAGAGTTTGGACTTCGAGGTTTGGATTCTTTTGCTGTCCGCTTGACTAGTGCTGAATCTCTAATTGCTGCTGTTAACGCTTATTTGTTTATGTCGAAACCTCCCACAGAAGACTAAGTCACCACACCCTTTCTGAAGGACATTTGGCTCAGCACCCAAAGGGCTTTTGCTCAGCTCTGTTTCTAAATGTCCAATCCTCTATTTCAGCCTCTCCGTCCTTTGTCCATGGGTCTATTCCTGAATCAAGCTCATATATTAATCATTCATTTCCAGCCTGCTAAAGAGGAGATAACCACTTTTCAGGGTATCTTTCAAAATGGAGTCTTTCATTCCAAAACAAAGCCTGAAGGGTTGAAGAGGAGTTATCCTTTGGAGGGTGATTTAGTTTTATCAATATGCACTAGAACCACTGCCCTAGGGGCTCGGGGCCCCTCTGATGATGTGGTTCTACATGGGGATTGGTCATGAGTGGCGCACCCCTGAGGTTGCTGCACTGCTGTCGCCGGGTAGATAAGCTAGGGCCTCTGGGAGATTTCCCAGAGTCCATTTCCCTCATGCACGGTTAATTGATTGTCTTTTTTTAATGCACAGTTGGTTAGGGAATTGGTCATTGGTGTAAGCTGGCATGATCGTTCCTTACGATGCCCTCGTCTCAGTGTACCTTGGCTGTGTGTTTCTTTGCTAATCCCGTGGCCCATTGCATACTCTGAAAAAGGTTCTACCTTAAACGATAAAGCATTTTCGACTTGTCCCTCTATCTTTTCACTCAACAAACGACCCTTTATTTCTTTCATCAGCCCTTGTCCCTGTCAAAGACTCCTTTTTTCTAAGTGTATATTACTCTCTCTCTCGCTCTCCCTCTCTCTCTCGCTCTCTCTCTCTCTCGCTCTCTCTCTCTCTCTCTCTCTCTCTCGCTCTCCTCTCTCTCTCTCTCTCTCTCTCTCTCTCGCTCTCTCTCTCTCTCTCTCTTTCTCTCGCTCTCTCTCTCTCTCTGTGTTTGTCTCTCTCTCTGTGGCTCTCTCTCTCTGCTCACCTCCCTCTCTCTCCCCCATCTGCTTTCTTGTCCTTTCACATTCATTCATACTGTCTCATCTCTTGTTTCCCCCAAATACTACCCACACACCGCTCTCTTGCTTCTCCGATAGTAGAATAGCAGAATGTTGAGTTCCACCATTAAACACAAAGACAGTCGGAGGGAGAGGACATCATACGGTGACACTGCACTAAAAGGGGAGGTGACTGCAGTACTTTCCTCTTGCTGCAGTGCCTCCATTTCTCCTGATGGTGTCTCACCAGTACTGGGGAGTGTGAGGGAGATGGAAAAGTGGGGGAGGGTAAAGATGTAGAGAGAGAACAGCGAGAAACCTTGTGGTACATCCTTTGATGAGGAGATGGGTGGTGGAGGAAAAAACACACACACGCGCACACACACACACACACACACACACACACACACACACACACACACACACACACACACACACACACACACACACACACACACACACACACACACACACACACACACACACAGCCCACAGCCCACCTTCTCCTTTGCGATTCAGCATAGCTGTACACATATATGTCTGTCTTTCTCTCCCCTCATTATTCCTCTTACCCATCTTCTGTCCCTCCCTCCTCTTAATGTGCTCTGTCTGTCACCCCCTCCTCCCACCCTGCTGTATATCCACTCTAAGTGTTGTCCCGCTCCCTCGTTACCCCTCCCTCTCTCCCTCTCCTTCCTCACTTCCATTCAGATGCTTTACAGGCATTACCGAACCCCTGCAAGATTTCTCCCTCTTCTATCTCATCACCTGTTCTCTCCTCCTCTCCCTCATCCTCCACTCTTCTCATCCCCTTTATCATCTCTCTCTCTTTCCCCTCCCTCTTTTTATTGCCTCTCTTTCATGTTTCCCATCATTGTTCATATATCATTTTATTCCATCCCTCTCTCTCATCCATCCATCCCACCTTCTCACACAAATGGCTCTCACGTCACCTCTACCTCCCCTGCCTTATCCCCACTTTCCATTACTTCTCCTTCCATTCCTTTTTCTACCAACCCCCCCTCATCCACCGCCTCTCTCCTCCTCCTTCTATCACACTCTATCTCGTTCTCTCTGTGAATTGGGAAAGGGTTTTGCTTTTTCCGCCAACCACGACGCTCATGTTCCGCGCAGTCAGCACTCCTACCAAATTCCTCCCTGCTTCTCTCCTCCTCTCCCTTGCTCTCTGCTTTCCCTCTCTCTCACAGTCTTCTCCCCTCCCCCTGTTCCTTTCTGCTGGTACCTCACAGTCGATGCGCCCCATAATCCCGCGCTCCCTCCCCCTCTTGCTGCAGTGTTTCTGCTAATATATATTAGCGTCAGTGCAGCCATCGTGCACGAGCAGTGCACTCTCTCTTCCTCTACCTCTTTCTTTCTCTCTATTTTTACCTCATCATTGACCTCCCCTTCTCTCTCATTCCAAGTTCATTATGATTAAGCAGCACCTTTCCCTTAAATTGTTTACTTCATATTTTTTAAATGCTTTTGAATGCTTTTGTGTGCAGAGCTGACACTCAGCCAGGTGAGCCTGTGTGTGTGTGTGTGTGTGTGTGTGTGTGTGTGTGTGTGTGTGTGTGTGTGTGTGTGTGTGTGTGTGTGGTGTGTGTGAGTGTGTGTGTACGTTTGTGAAGGGGAGAAGTAGCTGTGGAGCGCAGGACACGGTGGCCAGGGCAGGTATAGCTCTGAGAGGAAGAAAGAGGGGGGTATGATTCCTCCTTCGCTTTACTCTTGATCACTTTCATCTCTACCACTCTTTCTCTCCAGTCATTTTGTCTGTCCGTCTCTCTATCTCTGTTCCTCGCTCCCCCCCCCATTTGAGCACAAGTTCTTCTTCCTCCCCATAACCCCCCCACCTTTTTTTTTGTTGCAGTTGAGACGTGCGTAGCTACTTCAATACTGCGCTCCAAACACTGGCCAGCGTCGTCTGAAGCGACCCAATTATCTTGTTAACACGAAGCCCAGACCTACTATATACATTTTCCTTTGACAATGAGCATTGAGCATTTATCTCAAGTACTTATAATGTTTAAATGTAGGTAATCTCTTCCAAAGGAAAGGTTTATTGATATTCTTGTGAAGTTACTTTCTATTCCATCATTAATTCTCTTGAATGGTTACATTACTTTAATTAACATGCTAAAATCAATATGTTCTCCCCATATGGTTGTATTGTGGAGAAAACATATTGGCTGGATAGGGTTTAGCATTTAGCAACGTTGACAACTTGTTGTTGTTTGTGTAGGCTATTAATTATGACTAAATAGTAACCAAATAAACCCCAAACTCTACATAAAGTAAAACATTTTTTACTGCATTTTGAAGAATAGGGATTTAAAAAGTAATCATTGCTCTATGCAGATACTTCAAGATTCTTTGTCCCCCACCTCCCACCCCTTGGACTTTGGGTGCACTAGAGTTGAGTAGAGCCCCTATCCGATTCCATGCATAGGAAAACAGCAGTGCCTGCTGTCCACGGTGCTGAAATGTTATCTCTCAATAATACCTTGGACTACGCAGATAGTTCCAGATTTACACTCCCCCCACCTTGGGGTTTGGGTGCAGTAGAGCCCCTGTCCCGTCCCATGCATAGGAAAACAGCAGTGTCTGCTGTCCATGGTGCTGAAATGGTATCCATCAACAACACATTGGCCTATCTATGCAGGTATTTAAAAATAGAAATTCCCCCCTTGGACTTTGCGTGCATTAGAGTCAACGAGAACCCCTATTCCGTCCCATGCATAGGAAAACAGCAGTGTATGCTGTCCATGGTGCTGAAATGTGATCCCTCAACAATACATTGGTCTATCTATTTCATGCAGATAGTTTAAGATTCTCTATTTCCGTCCCCTGTGGGTGCAGTAGAGACTCTATCCCGTCCCATGCAGTGCTGCTGTCCATGGTGCTGAAATCTGATCGCTTAATTAACAATAGAAGTGCTTCTCTGCTGGAATCTCCCTCAGTTCTAAGGTGACCGTTGGTTAGATCTCATTACTGGGTTTCTTTTCTGGTTCATTTGTCAAAATAAGCCATTTCAAGTTATTTAATGTATCTTTCTTTCTTGCTTCAACTCTCCTGTATCTTTATATCGTCGTTTGAAATATTATATTTCCAACTGCAAGACATGCAGTAAACACACAAAAACAAAACACTGATATGATTTTGCAGTGTTCTTAAATTCAAAGTGCTCCTGACATTTTTTGTTGAGCAAGCAATATCAGAAGTACTGCAGTGAAGACTACTGCCAAGTTTTACTTGGGCAGTCAAGACTAAGGAATTGGAATCCTGTCTTACCTATCTATTACTCTACTACTACTTATTATTAGATTTCTGTGACGTATACATACATCAACTGTCCCCAAATCAGTGTATCTTAAGTATCTAATGTCCTGTCAGTCTCTAATCCCTCTAAGTACTGTTCTCAGACCTGTGCTTATATCTGTTCCATATGCTGCCAGTCCATCCCATGCAGCAGCCTCTGATAGTTGGTAAACCTTACCTGAGTGGAGGCTCTCTTGAATTCTGGAATCTTTAGATCTAGATAATGTTTCAAACAAAACACAAAACTAGAAAGAAATGAGCAGAAAACAGTCCAAATAGAAAAAAATATTGAAAACAAGTTCCAAGTTAAAGATGCACTTTGGAAATGTCTTAAAAGTTGTTTGTGCTGTTGAGAAAGTTAAAAAAATCTGAAGACAAGACATTGACAATGTTGTTGAAGAGAGAAAAAAATGCATCACGCTAAATGTAAATGGTTTGAGAAAAAGTCCCCAAAGAAATGAACAGGTGAAAAAATAGTAAAGAGCAAAGTGGGACACTTTTTGAGAAAGAAAGAACTAAATGAGGGGAGAAAGGAAGGAAAGTGTGAGTGAGGAAGAAAGAACGCTCGAGTAAAATGCAGTGAAGAAAAAGAAGGAAAAGAGAAGAGGAGTGCAGAGGTGGGACGAGAGGGGGACACTGAGAAAGGAAAGAGAGTGTGTGAGATGAGGAGGAAACTGAAGTCCAGATTCCCCTTGAATGAAATGTGAGCCCCTTATGCGGAATATGAGATTGAGGGAACAAGGAAGAGAGAGAGAGAGAGAGAGAGAGAGAGAGAGAGAGAGCAAGAGAGGGGAAGGGAGGGCTAGAGATTGAGAGAGCGCTGGAGAGCGGGTAGGACGAGGAAGAGGGGGAGGAAAGGGGCGTATTCCATTAGAATAGAAAAGGAGGTAAACAACATGCATATGGTTTACAGTATGCAGAGGCTTTGCATTGAATAACACCTTTTCAGAAGGAAATGGATTCTACACTGACAATGCACTGCAATGTTGATATGCTAACCTAGCGAGGGGCAGGAAAGAAAGCAAATAATTCTGGCTTTTTACTGCAGTGGAATTCATTCACTTGTATAGCGCACTCTTTCTCCCTCTGCCTGGCTCTCATCCTCTCTCTCTCTCGCTCTCTGTCTCTCTCTCCCTCTTTCCCTGCTTCTCAATCTCTCTTTCTCTCTCTGTCTCTCTCTGCCTTTATCTCTCTCGCTGGCTCTCATCATCTCTCTCTCCCTACCTCTCATTCTCTCTCTGCCTCTCATCCTCTCTCTATCTCTCCCTGCCGCTGTCTCTGTCTCTCTCTGTCTCACTCTCTCTCTCTCTCTCTCTCTCTCTTCCATTCCCTCTAGCTTTCCCGTCCCCAGGTATTTGTTGAGCATCACTTGTTTTTCCCAATCTAGATTAATTCTATCCTTTCCGATCACTCCATTAAAAAGCTGATTTCTGATCTGTCTCTCACTCCCCACTCCTCTCTATTTTCCTCTCTCTCTCTCCCTCTCTCTTACACATGTACACACACACACGCGCACGCACACACACACACACACACACACACACACACACACACACACACACACACACACACACACACACACACACACACACACACACACACACACACACAGACACATACAATGCAGAAGACACTATTGGAACAGCATGACATAACCTTGCTTCAGTTGAAAGTAAAGGCAGTAGAGGGATATAGGGAAACATGGTGCCTGTAGCAGACTGATTGAGTCGATCTAACATTAGTATGGACACTACACTCCTGGGAAGCGATTAACACACACACACGCATCGAATGCTGTGCCACCTAACGTCAGAAAAGCATTAGGGACTTAGAGAAAGGAAAAGCGAAGGAGCGAAATGTATCCCTGATTTGTTATGTTACACCTCCTTCAAATTCTCTCCCTCGTTCTCTCGTTCCCATCCCTCCTTGGATGCTCTCCTTCTCTCTCTCCCCAATGACACACCCCCCCCCCCTCTCTCTCTCTCTCTCTCTCTCTCTGCTATTTGGTACCGAGGCAAGCAGATTGCAGTAGAGGGGATGGGGTTTCGCTCTGCTGGGGTCTTTAGTGGCCTAATTAGAGATACTATATCAATGAATTGGGAGAAATTAGAATCCTTTTGGAATCATGTACAGTGTACATCATCTTACAGTAACAGCAGCACGAGGCACAAAATGGAACCAGTCGAATAAGAGTGATACTAGGTGCTGAAATATGAAATGGAAGATATTTTGCTTATAGCACATTCATAACACAACATGTATTTTTAAATGCTCACGCAGTAGTCCGGTGGTCTCCGTTTTTGCCTTGCTTTAAACTCATCTTATTATTCTCATATTTCAGCCTACACATTTTAAGTGTTTAAAAAACGACAACAGTATCATCAATGTTGAATCAAACATGTGACATTCCCCGCATTTCACTCATGTATTGCTGTATGTTAGTGACTGAATATAGACTAGGCCTACATCTCTCCTGACTTCTGGTGAATATTACTTATCTGAACAGCCTTGATAAACCAACTTTACATTCAACCTGTTTTATCTACTGAAATCGTTCTTTCTTATAGCCTAATGAACCGGCTGCAAGGTCATTTACTACACTCTATGCGCATTACATGAGGAATTATAGCAGTAACTGAAAAACGATTACTGTTTCTAATGTTCACATTTTATACATACATACCTTTCCTTTTTGCTAAAATTATGTCCCTTTCTCTACCCGCAGACTCCTCCTCCCTCCGTTTTCTCTCCTCCTCTCCCTCCCCCAGTTCTTCTATGCTCAGTTCGGTCTGCGTCTCCTCTTTCAAAGGGCGCAAGGGTGGGAACAAGTCATCCAACAAAGCATGTTACACTGCAGACATGACTTGTCCGTCGGAAAGCGAGAAAATCGTGATCAACTGCGGGGGGGTGCGGCATGAAACCTATCGAAGCACCCTAAAAACGTTGCCCGGTACCCGCTTGTCTTGGCTTACCGAACCGGACGCCTTTAGCAACTTCGATTACGACCACAAAAACGACGAGTTCTTCTTTGATCGCCACCCATCCGTCTTTTCATTCATCCTCAACTATTACCGCACAGGGAAGTTGCACTGTCCGAACGATGTGTGCGGCCCGCTGTTCGAAGAGGAGCTGGCATTCTGGGGCATCGATGAGACGGACGTGGAGGCTTGTTGCTGGATGAATTACCGGCAACACAGGGACGCAGAGGAGGCGTTGGATAGCTTTGAGAATCCCGAACCGGAGTTGCCAGAAGACGACCCAGCTTTACCAGGAGGCGCAGATGGGGACATGAAAAGACTGTGCTTGCATGAGGACGGAAGGAAAAAGACTTGGTGGGAAATGTGGCGGCCCCGAATGTGGGCCCTTTTTGAAGACCCTTATTCATCTAAATACGCCCGGGTGAGTGGCTCTTTGTTATGTTTGACTGCTTTAAATGTCATATTACATTTGTCATTCCAACTTTGACCACACATATCTGAGTCGCAATAAGTTGTTGAAAGTTTATATAAAAATGAGCTCCCCTTACTAAACAACCAGTATACGTATAGTTGACATGAATAATGCCACCTGAGATTTTCGTTCAATAAGCCATCATAATCGAGCAGGCCACTTCGGTAGGCTTTGACTTCCTTGACAGTTTGCTTGTGTTAAACGGCAGTATATTGACTCACGGATGCTGAATAATTAATTGTGTTAGCATGTGAAAAAAATGAAAAATCGTATGGCTCCTATGTTAATTCCAGATCGTAGACTATAAAGTAGCCTACGTGTTGATATGGTTTCGTTATGAGGGTGCTGCCAAGTCAATGAGTTGACAGTGATACTGATAACATATATATTTGAATCATAATCCACCAAATGTATGTTTTCATAGTAATATTGTCGAGATAATTTAGCGTGCTGTAACAGGTTCCATACCTGCATCCAAACGCACTTTTTTCTCCGTCCCCCTCCCGTAGCCAACTCAAACACTCCTCATTAGCCTGTTTGTGTCGATGCGCCTATGCACGCTGAGTTTGATTTATTATGTTATTTATTTAGCGCTCATTTGAGCCTTCATGCGACCTCGAAACTGGAACATAAAACAAGTCTTCTTTTCGTGTTTCCCCATTTGCCCTCGGTGATTCTCATTTTTGGCGAGTGTATCTGTCCCCCATTACAGTGCGAGGCTATGATAAAGCCCCTCCATGCACGCTTTTCAGACCCATTTCCTAGAAGCTGCGTTCGTTTCGAATCAGCTGGTTCTCAAGCTAATACCAACGAGACCTGAGGCGCTGAATGTAGAAATGCTTTTACCGTTTGATGATTGATTCCCTTTGATAGTGCAAACGTCAAACATAGCATGATATACGGGTAGCAAGAAGAAGGATACAGGGTTTTTGATGAAGATGTATAGATTAAATAACTGGATTGAATAGGCTATGTTTCTTCATCCACACATGCCATTATGAAATAACATGTAGTCTATGCTCAATTAGCTGGCCATACAGTTTGCTTTGTGTATAAATATGTTAAAATCATGCATGTTGTAAAATCATGCACACTCCTATTGATGTTGAGTACCATACACGTTTCCTCGTTGATGACACTGCAAAACACTCCTCTTTAGGCACATACATACACGCACATACACAGGCAGACAACAGACAAAACAACACCTGCAGCGCAAACATGTATAGATCCAAGTACCTGTACTGTATGTGCAAAAATAAGTATACAAATACGCAGACATACATGCATGCACACACACACACACGCACGCACACGCACACACACACACACACACACGCACGCACGCTCGCACCTCCCCATCCTACACACACTGCATATCTCTCTCTAGTCCAGTCTAACCTGACTGTAGAAACTACGCAACTGTCCACGTCCAGTATCTGGTCTCAGCACAGGAAGAGCTGTGTCTCAGGGTTAGATAGATATATCATCTGGATTGGGTCACCTGATCTTTCCCTTTGGCAGGCATTGGCTTTAATGTTGGATAACAGGAAATGCCTCTCTATTGGGCGCTCCAGCCGATGCCGGAGACCACATGAGTAGGATGGATTCCTGACCGGCACTCCAGGGTTTCTTGAACCGGAAGACATGGGCAGCGCGCTTGTGACTGACGGATCTACATATGCTCAGCGATCAATGATCAGAGACATTATTCATAGTACTTTTCAACGGGCTGTTTTTTTTTTATTGCGCATGAGTGCATGTGATGCATGGATATACCTTTGCACACACACACACAGACAGACAGACAGACAGACAGACAGACAGACAGACAGACAAGCTGCTGTCTGTGCTGGCTTTTCTGCTGCAGTAGACACGGGGAGAGAAAGGAGGGGGAGCACCGGCGAGAGAGAGGGGGATGATGAGAGAGAGGGAAAGGTGGAGCAGCAGAGATGGAGAGGGAATAGATAGGGACGGGGATAGAGAAAGGGGGAGAAAGAGATGGGTAAAAAGAGAGAGAGAGAGAGAGGAAGGAGAGATATAGTGGCAGGAGGGCAGAGACAGAGATGGGGGTATCGCTAGAGAGAACTAGACGTTGGGAGGTGTGTGTGTCTGTGTGTGTGTGTGTGTGTGTGTGTGTGTGTCTGTGTGTGTCTGTGTGTGTGTGTGCTGGATTCATCTTCCATCCGCAATGAAGGATTTAGCAATCCAATCTGCAATGCAATCTGATATTTGATTGATTATCTTCTCTTTTTGTCTGCATTTCAATTCAGTATTTTTTCTCGCCCTTTAAAATGTAAAGATGTTTAAACATGAATTGAGGCTTTGTTTTTAAGTGATATTATATGAATATTTTACCATCTCATTTGGTTTTGACGGCATATGGCTCTGGATGTGGTGTATTACTCTACTTAGCATCTTCTATTGATCCCTAATGGCTGGAGATTGAGTTTCACAGTGCGATTAATCACAGTGTCATGACATAATTGACATTCCTTGATCCTAACTTAATATAACCTCAATAGAATTCTTGTTAACGGTGTTGTTTTGTCGCAATTTCTCCCGTTAACTCATTTCCAACAACAAAGTAGATCTTGATGTTTATGAACCGGTATTTTAACGATTGGAATCAGCTGTGGTCTAATTAGATTGTATTGCTTGTCAATCAAGTTGGTCAACAGAACAGTGGTAATGTGTACCCAATAGATTTCTGCGGAATGCAGTGTTTGTAGATATTCTAATAGCGTAAAACTTCAATTAAACACTGAGTCCCAAATAGAGGCCTGTCCCTTTTAAAAACCCGGTATCGGCACTCAATTCAGCAAATAAACGCCTGTTTCAAATAACGGCAGGTCTAAGTGAATTGTTTAAGAGTGAACATTAGCGAGTAAAATAAAGATTGTGCGAAAGACGATTAATGAGAGCAAAATCATTGCAGTGAATGAGACATCAGTGTCTCATTCAAGAGGAGAGGTGCAAAGAGCGAGAGAATGGTGCTGAAGCACGAAATCAGGAGTGTATGATAAGTAGCCTAGTCTTTGCAAGTCTGATCTGCGATGGATTTGTCATTATATTTATACTGGTCATATTTGGTCATAATAAACAGTGTGGTCGTCTTTTCAACATGTTATTGAGCAAAAGCATTAAGGAAATAGAGGCCTGGCTCAAATAGAAGCCTGTTTCCAATAAGCACCAGTTGTGTTCGGTCTAGAGCTGGGCGATATGGACAAAAATCCATATCGGGATAAATTGCCTGAATTGATGCGATAATGATAAACAGGACGTTAAGTTTACAATATTAATGTGCAGCACGTTTTTTTTTAAACTAACCTTTAAACTACGACTGTTTGTGACCATCGATTGTCCAATTAACAATCATCCATATGAGCAAACTTACATAATTTCAAACGTCACATCCCTCTAGTATAGGCTACTTATTGTAACAAACGATATCAGCAAAATACCGGTATGGTCGGTGGCGATCATGTTCGGTTTATCGTCCCAGCTTTAGTTCAGTGATTGAAGCAAATAAACGGCCAGGCTATCAATGGAAGGTAGACACGGTGAGGCATGGAATTACTACAAGCGGTGAGCACGCTTTACTATGATATGCTATCACAGTTCTATCACCACGGCATATATTTGTGGCTGCTCTACCGATACAAGAACATACAGTAGAACCCAATGGAATGTGTTTGATCCTAATTCTGTTCATTCAGGAAATCACTTGCACCACATCCATTTAAACCTTTTACTGCAGCGGGCTAAATCAGGGTCACACAGAGTGTTTCTTGGTAGTCTGACACGCGTCTAACTTGAAACAAAAGTATACGCCTCACGCGCACGGTCAAGGGCTTCAAAAAAAGAAGACACCCGCACCGCGTCAGATGTTGAGTCGAAATGTTTCCAGATTTGAGTTTGCGTCCCAATATTAACCTCATACACATCACAGAACACTGAAAGATAACAAAACCGTTTGACATAGAAACACTGGATAAACCCAAATAAAGTTGATTAAATATGTAATTCTGACAAATATGATTAACATTACACCCGTTAAGGCCACTAGGTCATTTGACTGCAGGAAAGGCCTACAACAAAAACATTACTTATGACAGTCATAGAGACATTCAGCTATTTCTTCCTCTACAGTGGAATGGTACGATTGTCCGTCTGTAATGTATCTACTGACGTATCTCATTTGTGGTCTGTTATGCACATCGTATACATTATGAACCTCACCCATACCTTTTTCACCCTATCATGCCTATTATGCCTACCCAAACCAAACTGTGCTGGCTCCTATTCACATGGTCCTTTTTTAAGCCTTGTCTGATATGCCTCCCTCAAGCTTCACAAATACAGTATGATTGAACCTGGCTGTGTTGGCTGTGTCAGTCTTGTTGGGGCAGCGTTGCATCCTGGTTGAGGGTTCAGACCCCCGGTGGTTCATTGTTTGCTGTTCTTCTCTACTGTGTTCAGTGTCAGAGCGCAACCGTCCTGTCATAAACACAAACGTGACCAGAACAGGGTGTATCCGGGTAGAAAACACTGTGCTGACCAAGAAATAAAAAGCTAGCCTATTAACAGGGATTCCTATAGTTAGAACAGTAGTTATTGGACAATATACTTGGGGCAGGGTTTGGGGGACTTTGCCATTATCGGTGCGGGGACATTGCGTTCGTTTTTCTGGGTACTTTGAATCTTGGAAGCTTGAATTCTCAAAGGACTGAATGAGCGGATGGTATGTTTGGGACGGAAGTGGAGGTTTTCCTATCAAATATAATTGGTGTAGGTTTCAAAATTGGCAGTAGATTCTGAAAGCACCCGTGCTTCACACGCAGCATATACAACAACATCCTCCTGTCTTCTTTTAGCGTAGACCGCTTGTGGGCTCTCTATTTCTGTACTGGGTCAGTTCTCATTTTTGCGTAGTCGTGTGAGAGTTTTCCGCACCATTTTGCCCTGAAGCAACCACCTCCTACTCGGTGCAGTCTGGGTTTGTTTTGCGATACGTGCTGAACGGGACTGTGGATTGTCTGAGAGTCAGCCAATCATGGTGAGCCTCCCAGCCAATCATGGTGGCATCTCGTTCTTCTCCTCTCCTTGCTTCTTTGTGATTGGAGGAGAGCCCCAAGGATTCCTGCGGTGCTCTCCATTACATCACCATCCACATCAACGAGGGGCCCCAGAGCCAATGTTTCTGTCATTAAAGGGAACCACTCACTCAAGATCACAATGTGCTTCTCACCGTTAGAATAGTTGGACTTGTCCTAAATGTGTGAAACTCAACGCTTTCCCCCACACTGTTAATGTCCCAGTGCAGGTGATGATATCGCTTAGAAATAAATCAAATAAAAGTATGTTGCCTTTGTATTGGTTCGCTGAATGTAACGCTTTAAGGGGTGGTTTCCCCGGACACAAATTAATCTTAGTCCTGGACTAAAAAAGCTCTTTCAAAAGAGAATCTCCATTGAGACGGCTTTTTAGTCCTCGACTAGGTTTAATTTGTGTCCGGGGAAACCATCCCTTAAAGTGTTCCATTCATCAAAGCACTACACAAGAAAAAAGGCAACATACAGAGGGTTTATTTCTAAGTGATATCATAACCTGCACTGGGACGAATGTGTCTTAAAATATAAAATAAATATCCTTAATCTTCCACTACACTATGATTGATTCTCCAGTGTCTTCATTCAAAACCTGATTGTAAACGAAGGCCTCTCACTTCCATTCTTGCTTTTCCCCCCCCTTATGAAATCCCTCTAAAAATAGATCGAGAGTAGCAAGGAGACAAGTCTTTAATCCCATTCTCTCTTGGCAGGTCTATCCCTCTGTTGCTTGCAGAATATCATCTGGCCCGTGCGACCATTTGATATTAACAACGTTTACACCAAACAGGTTGACGCCGAAAATAGCCCGTGACACCACACCAACTGTTTGGCTGCCAGGTGAACATGGGTTGTTCATTTAGGAGCCACTCTCAGCGCTAAGCGAGTTTATTACGGGTACATGGCGTGTCACGGGGGGACTCATGGGAAGGGCATGACTAACGATTAGCAGACTTCCCTTTTTGGTGCACGTGTTTGGGAAAACCATCACGTTCGGTTTCTATTTTCCCCGACGAGGTATTGTGCCCAGGTCTTCTCGTCTTGTGTTTGTATCAACCCAGCAATCCGAACCCCTCAATTTAGTGTAGTGTCAATGTAATACTATCTTTGTCTGTTGTTTGGTATTTTTGAGGATGGATGCGTGATATCGTGCCAAAGGAGAAAAGTGGACACAACAATCACGCGATTCGCATCAACCGATTGGGCACTTACTGTGAACTAACTGTAAACTGTAAACGTGCTTTGAAAAAAACACATTTTCATTGTTTTTCAGCCTTTAACTTTTCCATCCTAATATGTATTATGTTTCACCCCTATATAAAGTATTTTGCGATGACAATTCCTGTTGCAAGAATTCCCCCCACTCCCTCCCTCACTCCCTCGCTCCCAACCTCCCTCATAACCGCCCTACATCTGTGCCTCCCACCCCAATCCATCCATCCCTTCCAGCCTTCATCATCCATCCCCTGCTACCTCCCTCCCTCCCTTACAAACTCCTCCCTCCCTTCCTCCCTCACAATCTCTTTCCTCCCCCCCTCTGTCCTCCTCCGCAGTGGTAACCCCCTTGTTACTTTCCGCCATCTCACTTCTCAAGCTGAAATCTGTTTGGACACCGGCGAGGCTGGAGAGTTCGGCTGGTGCCAGAACAGGATAAAGCGGTGCCCAACTGAATCCCTTAAATCCAGTCAAAACACGGGAGAGCGAGGGAGGTTGAGGACTCAGTACTGTACACACCTATACATGCTGTTGTGTTCGGTGCAGAACCCGTCTTTCCCCACCCTATTATTTAAGTCCCTCAAAGCAACCTCGAGGACGGAAGCCATTAGAAACCACATTAGCTTAGATGGAGGGCTGAAGAGCTAGGCTGGATGGCCTGCCCCGCTTATCGATGGCAGGGAAAACACTTGACAGACAGAAAGTAGATGCCGTGCTTACCTCTTTAGGCAGTGCACTTTACGCCGACGAGAACTATATTATATACCTGAACACTGTACACACCTGTATACATGCACATTTTCTAATCTGCACACATTCCAACACATTAACCTTAACACTTACCCCATAAACCTTCCTACTGCTTATACCTTTACGCTGTTCACATAAAACATGACCCGTACGTACACCTATTCATTTACCGTTACGCTGTACACGCCTGCAGTATGAAGTACACATAAATCATGAATCATAGTACACACCTCTGCCCATAAACCTTTACACTGTAATTGTCAGTGTCCATTAACCAGCACACTGTAGCTACACACCAACAGCAAAGACATCACTTACTGTTCTCAGAGTCCACATAAGAGTCCACATAAACCTTTTTCCACTGTACTCAGATATGCCAATAAACCATGGAGTACTGTACTCACCTATGCACATTAACCAGTATACTGTAGCTACACACACGTACATCAGAACATTATACACAGAGCTCCACATTAACTTTTTATTCCACAGCTATGCACATAAACTAGTAGAATGGGTAGCAAGGTGCACATAAACCATTTGCTGGACCTGCAATTTGAATGCAGAATAATTCTCTGAATTAGGAAGAATGTAACAATTAGCCTAAAATGCCGAAAAAGTAAAAACTGTTGGTGTTATTTAGACGGTCAATTAAATCTCAGCAATTATCTGGCACTCTTGAGTCCTTCTCAGTCGCCGTAGCGCGATTGAAATGTCAAGGTCATTTTCGATTGAGCCGACACCGTGAATGCGGTCTCCGCGAACATTGCCTTTAAAATTCTATTGCGCTGTAGCGCAGGTCTTCAGCGAGCCCTAAATGTTCAAATCTCAAAGAATGGACCTGTTGTCTTTTATATACGAGCTGTATTAGGGCTGGGTTTTTGCATAAGGGTTGGTCAAAGTGAACAACATGTTTCACGTTTCTTGTCAGAATCTTGAGCCTCATTTTGTTAAAAAGGTGGTGTAATGACTGATGGAATAATGTGCTTGTATCCTTTTTACTTCTGCAATACGGTTTGAATCCAGCCCTCAATTGTGTTACATTTATACATTGAAAAGACTCACACCCACACACCCATAAATACAAATACTGGCACGCATACAGACACACATCTATCCAATATATCGGAGACATGTTCATCTGTTTCCCATCCCCATATCACCCTGGTTTGCCATAAAGCTGAGGTATGGGGCTGGAGGAATGTAACCACACTCAAACTCATTGCTGGAGCTATGGATGCAAGGACTGATACTTGGAGTGAGTAAATATATACAGCACCAGTCGAAGGTCTGGACACACCTACTCATTCAAGGGTTTTCCTTTATTTGGACTATTTTCTACATTGCAGAATAATAGCGAAGACATCAGAACGATGAAATAACACATATGGAATCATGTAGTAAGGAAAAAAGTGTTAAACAAATCAAAACATATTTTATATTTGAGATTCTTCAAAGTAGCCACCATTTGCCTTCATGACAGCTTTGCACACTCTTGGCATTCTCTCAACCAGCTTCGTGAGGTAGTCACCTGGAATGAATTTCAACTAACAGGTGTGCCTTGTTAAAAGTTCATTTGTGGAATTTCTTTCCTTAATGCTTTTGAGACAATCAGTTGTGTTGTGACAAGGTAGGTGTGGTATACATAAGATATCCCTATTTGGCAAAAGGCCAAGTCTATATTATGGCGAGAACAGCTCAAATAAGCAAAGAGAAACAACAGTCTATAATTACTTTAAGACATGAAGGTCAATCAATACAGAACATTTCAAGAAATTTCTAAGTTTCTTCAAGTGCAATCCCAAAAACCATCAAGCGCTATGATGAACCTGGTTCTCATGAGGACCGCCACAGGAAAGGAAGACCCAGAGTTACCTATGCTGGCAAGACCTGTACTCAGATTGACTGATTGAAAATATATAGTTTTAAAACAGACTGCTCTAAAACACGAGTCCTAAAGCATGTGAGTTCTGTGAGGCAGTGTTATTTGCATCTGGTATAAGGTTTGTGAGTGAGTATGCCTGGTTTGACAACGCGTGACGTTCGGCTCCGCTGTGGCTCCCTGTGCCCTGTGACACTTAAACAGTCATGCTGGATCACTGCTCATTCCAATAAAAAAATGACATGGGTAGGGAGGGTGCGACACTGGAACAATTCCTGTGTGACCATCTGCTAGCTCACGATGGTTCTACCCGTAAGTCACTGGAGAGGGAAGAGCGAGCGAACGTTTGAAAGCACCAGTGAATGACCGGTTTAAGCAAACATGTTATGTTATGTCACATCGAAGGGGTTTATTAAAATGTCCCCCGTAAAGACCTGAAATGTAAGGTCTCAGATGGACCACCGTTTTAAATGTCTCAAGGTCCTCACAATGAACAAATCGGAGTGCTCTCACGAGGCACAGATCTGAATGTCCTCACGAGGTAGGCAATAGGTAGCTCTACGAGGACATTTTTATTCACCCAGCGATTGACCTATTTTTAGCTCTTCACCGGCTTCTGGCTGGTAAAGTTGGGGGTGGTGAGTGAGTGGGTTGATGCTGGTTAGAGCTCTGAAATGTCCTTGGTGGTGAGTAAACCGCGGGAATCTGCAGTCGGTCTGTGTGCCCCATGTCTTTCCTGTTTCTCTTACAAAGCCGTTTTTTCATCACGATGCCCTCAGTTAGATTAAGGACAGAGAGATATAGAGATAGCAGTGAGAGAGAGAAAGTGAGAGAGGGGGGGGGGGTGAAGAGAGCGAGGGAGAGGCAGACAGGCAGGCACTCAGTCATCACAGCTTTTAGAACATGGACAGCTTTGCCAAACTAGGAAAAGAGAAAGAGGCATACCTGGCCAGTTGGACAACTGAACACATCCAACCCGAAATGTGTCTTCTGCATTTAACCCAACCCCTCTGAATCAGACTATCGCTCAGGCTTTCAGACAGTGTAAGCAGGGAGGACGGGGGGGGACGAAGGGGGTTGAGGGGGGTTGTGTCGCAAGGACAAACGACACATAGTCCGCTGCAGTGATCTGGATCGAATACAACGCAGACGGGGGGGATGAGGGAATCGCAACACATCTCTCTTTCGCGCCCTCACCTCCAAACCCATTTGCTTGTCTTCAGAACTGTTGGACAGGACCACAGTGAAAAATGAGATGGACGTGTGACGTGTTGATCATAGAGCACGGTGTGTTTGTGTGAGCTGACTCATTCAACACTCCACAGAGTTGCCGTAAGTTATAAAGGGCATCACCGTAGCTGGTAATGACATTTTCTGCCGAATAAAATAGGGTGCTCCGGGATTCAGTCATTTCACCAATTAGCAGAAGGTACACTCTTAGAAAGAAAAGGTGATGTCCAGAATCTGACTGAGTTATTCGGCTGTCCCTATAGGAGAACCCTTTGAAGAACTCTTTTTGGTTCCAGGTAGAACCTTTTTGGGTTCCATGGAGAACCCTTCCCAAAGAGGCTTCTCCATGGAACCCAAAATGGTTATACCTGGAACCAAAAAGGGTTGTCCTATGTGGACAGCTGAAGAACCCTTTTGGAACCTCTTTTGCTAAGGCTGTAGCATGTGAGAGGACTTAGTTTTTAGTAACACCCTGTGGCTTCGATCCTGTGTACTTCTCTCTCTTTACTTACGTCCTTGGTGTGTGTACAGTACAAAATCACACACTTCCGAAACAGACACGCACTCACGTGTGTACGCAAGGCGCCACAAACACACACCCATGCATCTCAATCACCCCCCCCCCCAGCCTCATGCCCTTCATTGTCCCGCAGAGTCCCGTGTTAGATGACCCCTGTCTCCAGTCTCAGTCTCGCTTCGCCGCTGGGTCTTCATAGCTCTGGTGCACCAGGTTCTTCCCTAACCTGCTTCTCCTCCTTTCCAGTCTAGTCTCCCTGGGGTGCAGACTTGGCCGGTGTTCCTTCCTCCACACCTTTTCCGGTATATCTATCTGGTGCTACTTCGCCTTGCGTTTTCCCTCACTTCTTCTCAAGTAGCTGTCACCTGATTCCCCTTAGCACCAAAGTGAGAGGCGGGGGTGGTGGGGATGTGGCTGGCGGCAGAGGGGTCTCTGGCTACATTCCAATATCATTGTAGAACCCAATGGGAAGTTTGTTTTTGTGCTTACTACAGCGTTTTACCAACACAACCATACATTGGGCATACATTGTAAGTGGTAGTGTATTGAGCATGCATTCTAAGTGGTAGTGTATTTTGCATGCATTGTAAGTGGTAGTGTATTGGGCATGCGTTGTAAGTGGTAGTGTATTGGGCATGCATTGTAAGTGATAGTGTATTGGACATGCATTCTAAGTGATAGTGTATTGGGCATGCATTGTAAGTGATAGTGTATTGGACATGCATTCTAAGTGATAGTGTATTGGGCATGCATTCTAAGTGGTAGTGTATTAGGCATGCATTCTAAGTGGTAGTGTATTGGGCATGCATTGTAAGTGGTAGTGTATTAGGCATGCATTCTAAGTGGTAATGTATTTGGCATGCATTCTAAGTGGTAGTGTATTGGACATGCATTGTAAGTGGTAGTGTATTGGACATGCATTCTAAGTGGTAGTGTATTGGGCATGCATTGTAAGTGGTAGTGTATTGGGCATGCATTCTAAGTGGTAGTGTATTGGGCATGCATTCTAAGTGGTAGTGTTAGGCATGCATTCTAAGTGGTAGTGTATTTTGCATGCATTCTAAGTTGTAGTGTATTGGGCATGCATTGTAAGTGGTAGTGTATTGGGCATGCATTCTAAGTGGTAAGTGGCCATTATGGATTTTGGAATGTAGCCAAATCTTATGTCGATGGTTTCTTGTCTCTTTGTATTGTGGAGCGATGGTACTTCATCATTCTTGCTATTTTACTACTATGAATGTGCTTGAAAGTTTGCTTTTGTTCTGGTATTGAGAAAAGTGCACACTACTAATATCTATAACAAGCTTCTCGGTGATTGCTAAACACAGAACAAGTCATCATTTGGTGTCTTACAATGATGCTTATTGACATATTTCATGGACCATCACACTGAAGAAGCATAAAGGGCCAATGCAGCTGTTTTTATATCATTATCAAATCATTTCCGAGTAAGAATTTAGTACCTTACTACAACAGAGTTGTAATGGGCAAAAATGGCTTTTTTAGCAACAACAAAACAATTCTCAAGCAAGAGTGGGGAGGGGAAAACTAGCTGTTTTTCAGAGAAGTTTATAACTTTATTTGTTATTGGTCTTATTTTTTTATTTTTTTTATTTTACCCCTTTTTTTCTCCCCAATTTCATGGTATCCAATTGTTTTAGTAGCTACTATCTTGTCTCATTGCTACAACTCCCGTACGGGCTCGGGAGAGACGAAGGTTGAAAGTCATGTGTCCTCCGCTGCACAACCCAACCAAGCCGCACTGCTTCTTAACACAGCGCGCATCCAACCCGGATGCCAGACGCACCAAAGTGTCGGAGGAAACACCGTGCACCTGGCAACCTTGGTTAGCGCGCACTGCGCCCAGCCCGCCACAGGGGTCCCTGGTGCGCGATGAGACAAGGATTTCCCTACCAGCCAAACCCTCCCTAACCTGGACGACACTAGGCCAATTGTGCGTCGCCCCACGGACCTCCCAGTCGCGGGCCGGTTCGCGACAGAGCCTGGGTGCAAACCCAGAGTGCACTGCAGTACAGCGCCCTTTACCACTGCGCCACCCGGGAGGCCTCTGTTTTCGGTCTTATTAACCAATTTATCGCATGGAGATGTCACCATGGAAAGCCAAAACTCACTCTCCTTCAAACCTGCTGATTAGAAGGTCCTGTGTAGATTGTGTTTTCAACCAGCAACTATCATGAAATGATACAGATACATTTTTTTCACACTTTTACAGTGCTAGTTTTATCAGCTGTTGCACGATATGATACAAAACACAGGGAAAACTGCATTTTGACTCCACTGGGCCTTTAACTTGCTTAATGCTGAATGACCGTAATATCGTATACGAGAGCTCAAATACCATGAACCATTTTTTATGTGTACAATTCAAAATAACCTTAAATATATACAGTAGAACTTCCAAACTCCTATATGCCAACACTGTTGAGAAACCTTTGGTATGGGAAGTCACAGTTACTCAAATCCACTGTGAGAATTCCTCATTCGAATTCAAAATAACATGGTGAGAGAAAACGACTTGCCCCTTTCCCCATCTCTTCTTTTTCTGTCCCCACTTTCAGGCTCTGTCCATTTCACACACTACCTCCCCATAGGGTGCTGCTTTCTCACACTCACTGTGTTGCGAGCCCCACTAGGCCATTGTTCAGCATAAAACAAGTGATAAGTTTTGTACGGTTGTACCTTCATTTTACATAGCTGAAATCAGGGGAACGAAAGTGATCTGTAGTGTTCCCGAGAACCAGTCAATAATGTGTTCAAAAAGGATTCCTAATGTCTACAGGAGTGTAGAATTTGTAAGTCAGTGGGGTGATGATGCCTATGATAGAGTAAACACACTCCAAAGTCACGTCATGATGTTCAGTGCTTCAAGCCAAACCCCCTCCATGACCACCCCTCCTTCCCCACCTGTGATATTTCAGACACATATCACGCCTGCATTACCTGACCAATCAAACATGTCAATAACTAGCTTACCAGTTCCATAGCAAGCTGCTCCGTCTGCGCTAATTGGTGGAGTAAATCAATTCGCTGAATGTAAGAACAACGTTGATTTAATGGGTAACATTTTATTTATTTATTTATTTATTTATTACGAAAAGGAACTATATGAACCTGGGGGTGGGGTGTGTGGGGGGTGGTGTGTGTGTGTGTGGGGGAGGGGGGGGTTGAACTTGTTGAGGACATTATTATGCCGGTCGGAAACACTGGAATGGGGAGGGGGGGGGGGGTGAATAAGGGGTTCTGTTTAATCTCTGGTTGAAATAGAAAGTCCAATTTAAAACGTACTGTTAAACAGTTACTTTAGTAATGATGATGACGAAGAAGATTTTAATAATAATAATAATGATGATGATGATGATGATGATGCACTTGGTCTAACTCAAATCCTTGTCACCGACTCAAGGTTAAATCCAAAGTCAAAGCTTTTACACCAAGAAGGGACTTCATATAACTCTTCATATACGGTTTCAGTCATACCCCCTAAGATAATAAATCAATTAATCACTTGGCAGGGAGCCTAGCGATTAAGAGCGTTGGGCCAGTAACCGAAAAGTTGCTGGTTTGAATTCCCGAGCTGGCAAGGTGGAAAAATCTGCTGTTCTGCCCTTGAGCAAGACAGTGATACTGACTTAGAAATGGTACTCAAGGGCAGAACGGCACTTTTCCAGCTCAGGGATTCAAACCAGAAACCTTGCCAATACTGGCCCAATGCCCGTAACCGCGAGGCTACCTGCCAAGTGGTTCATGTATTATCTTAAGGGGGTATGATTGAAACCTTATATGAAGAGTTATATGAAGTACCTTCTTGGTTTAAAAGCAACAGCAACTGCTTCCCGGGCACCGATGATGTCGATGAAGGCCCCCCCCCCGCGCCTCTCTGATTCAGAGAGGTTGGGTTAAATGTGGGAAAACACATTTCAGTTGAATGCATTTAAGTTGTAAAGCTGACTAGGTATCCCCTTTCCCTTCCCTAAAATGTAACCTATCGTACAAGTTGCCCTTGACGAGCAGATATCATAGCTGACTGCGGTTGTGTCATTGCCGATATGCTTTGAACTCTTGAAGAAAAGATCCTACACAAAATCTAATTGATGGTGGTTATACCGTAGTAACAATGATCCAATATCATAGTAATGGAACACGGTGTTCTGTTAATAATGGAACACAATGTTATGTTAGTAATGGAACACGGTGTTCTGTTAATAATGGAACACAAAGTTATGTTAATAGTGGAACACAGTGTTATGTTAATAATGGAACACAGTGTTATGTTAATAATGGAACACCGTGTTATGTTAATAATGGAACACAGTGTTATGTTAATAATGGAACACAGTGTTTATGTTATGTTAATAATGGAACACCGTGTTATGTTAATAATGGAACACAGTGTTATGTTAATAATGGAACACCGTGTTATGTTAATAATGGAACACAGTGTTATGTTAATAATGGAACACCGTGTTATGTTAATTATGGAACACAGTGTTATGTTAATAATGGAACACAGTGTTATGTTAATAATGGAACACAATGTTATGTTAATAGTGGAACACAGTGTTATGTTAATAATGGAACACAGTGTTATGTTAATAATGGAACACAGTGTTATGTTAATAATGGAACACAGTGTTATGTTAATAACGGAACACAGGCGATATGTTCATTTAAGTCATTTATCTATCGTACACTCAAGGTCATACGAAATAGACCGACATCAATTTGGCACTTTTACATTCATTTGACATGATTGTCCAGCCAAAATATTATCACTATTTGACAGAGTCTCACTTCCTAAAACACGGCCATGTGAGGCAGTGGAGGAGCAGTATTTGGCTGTTGATCCCTGTCCTTGGTGCTGAAAGGAGAGAAGGTCTCGCTAAAGCAGTGGTTGTCATGGTGACACAGGCAGGCCCTGGTAATACTGTAATGATAAAGCTCTTCTGGATTGTGCCGCAGTAAACACTGCCACTAGGGTCCCGTTAAAAAAGCACCACACGAGCTGCATGCAAAACGGCTAACGGCTATGGGCTCTTGCCTATTTCTCCTCAGTCTCTCTGAGTATGTCACTGTTCATTCATTCACTCTTTCTGTCTCTTTCTCCCTCTCTCGGGGTCACTCACTCCTTCATCATTCTTGGCTTGAATATTTTGTCACCCTCTCTCTTGACTGGGGAAATGGTTGACTTCTCCATTTACCTTTTTTCCCTCCCTCCCAGTCTCTCTCTCACCCACCCTTTATTTTCTTCCTTACAGCCATTTGCCCCCTCGCTTCATTCCATCCCCACACAATCTCATCACTCTCATAAACTCCCTTGAACACTTTCTCTTTTTCATTGTCCATTTCTCATTTCTCTCTCTCTCTCTCTAGCTCTCTCTCTTTCTCTCTGTCTCTGTATCTCTCTCTCTCTCTAGCTCTTTGTTTCTCTCTGTTTTGAATTTATGTTGATGCTCTTTCTCAATCTAATTGCAGAGAGACTCTATTGAGGCTTGAAGGTCATTGGACTAGGTACATGCACTGTATATAACGTGTTATTCCCACAGAGAACCTTAGATCATAGTATACTAATTCACTGTGCTCTCTCAATGTCCATCCAAAGATTGCTGTGTGAGTCCATATGGACTTTCTGTGCTGTCCAGAATCCTCCACCCCCACTCCTTTCCTCCACTCTATCAAGGGGATGCCTTGGTCCATGTCATTATGATGCAGTAAAGAGAGGGATGAGGAAGAGAAGAAAAAGAGAGAGGGATGAGGCAGACAACAGAGAGAAAGAGCCTCTGGAGATAAATAAGTGTGAAGTGCTACTCCCTCCCTCCCTCCCTCCCTCCCTCCCTCCCTCCCTCCCTCCCTCCCTCCCTCCCTCCCTCCCTCCCTCCCTCCCTCCCTCCCTCCCCCTCCCTCCCTCCCTCCCTCCCTCCCTCCCTCCCTCCCTCCCTCCCTCCCTCCCTCCCCCTCCTCCTCCACTTTTCCTTCTCTTCTCTTCTCCTCTCCCATCTCTCTCCATCTCTCTCTCCTCCCTCTGCCCATCCTTCACGGTTACCTCAATGCAGTGTTCATGTAGCTACAAGTCTCTATCTGCGATCTGCGAGTGTTGCCCACACCTTCCTCCTTCCCGCCCATAGGCTGTTAGTCTTTTTCTACTAGACACGCACATGCTCACATGCACACACACACACACACACACACACACACACACACACACACACACACACACACACACACACACACACACACACACACACACACACACACACACACACACACACACACACACACACACACACACACACACACGCACACAAACCTGCATTCATAAAGACTTGATGAATAGCTTGAAGTACAGTACATTTCATTAGCGGTCAAGCCACGTGAGTATTTCAGTGTATCATCACTCCACAAGCACAGTAGAATACCTTCACAACATACTATACGTAATCTGGATTGACTGAAGTGATGGATTTATCTATTGATCTGGTGTACAGAGCTACATTTTATTCATTGAGGAAATGAGGCATTGCTAATGTGTACTATTACTACGGTATGAGCGTTATAGTTGATACAGCTACAACTGTGACGGTGTAAGTCTTGCGCCACATTTTTCAAAACGACTGGTAAAAGCGTTGCTTTAACCCTTTTTTAAATCCCACCTTCGTCTATATGATTTGCAGTATACTGTGGGGTCTGACTTTACTATAAACACGTTCAGGTTGTTGCGTAGTATACCAACCTTTGTTTCACCTTGAAATATTCTGCTGTATTTATTGTGGTCGGGGTTAAAGATTTGTTCAAGGCATACTTTACTACTATTGGATTTATGTATTGTTGTAGACCCCATTACCTTTTAAACAATTGCAGTGTAGGCTATGCGGGAAATTGGTCAACGATTGTTGGTAAAAAAATATCTATTCCCCTCTGTAACGTTAGTCGTCCTCGTCTGAGGAGGAGTAGGAGAGATCGGACCAATATTTAGCGTGGTACGTGTCCATGTTCATATTTATTAAACAGAGAACACTAAACAAAATAACAACGGCGAATGAAACGAAACAGTTCTGTAAGGTGACATCCACTAAACAGAAAACAACTACCCACAAATCAAGTGGGAAAAACAGGCTACCTAAATATGGTTCTCAATCAGAGACAACGATTGACAGCTGCCTCTGATTGAGAACCATACCAGGCCAAACACATAGAAAACCAAAACTAGAGCACATAGAATGCCCACCCCAACTCACGCCCTGACCAACCTAAACAAGAAACATAACAAAGGAACTAAGGTCAGGACGTGACACCCTCTTTCTCTCTTTTCCTGTCTTCCCTGGTGTTGAATGTTGTATTTTTACCACTATGGTCTGCCAGTTAGTATCCATTCTTTTTTTTTTTACCTTAGCCTGGACTAATGCCTAGCCTAGCCTAGCCCTGCACTTGCCTAGGCTAACTTACCCCTGCGCTAGGCCTGGTTGAATAACTAGCCTAGCCCTGGACCAATGCCTAGCCTCAGCTATGCTAGCCCTGCACGCCTATCTTTATACTAGCCTAGCCTAACCCAACACTAACGCGTCCTGCACGGCTTAATTAAGTGGTACAGGCGCGAGAGAAGGTTCAGATTGTCTGGCCTTGTCCTCTGGTAACGCATCCATTTATCTTGTGTGTTTTGCTGCTGGTTTTATCCTTTGTTGTCCTCTATTCCATGTATATCCTCTTAACCCCCCTCTCATGTTCTCCTGTCCTTGTTACATCAACTGGTCCCCCCGCTCCCTCCCTTTTGTCTGGCCCCCTCTGTCTCCCCACCTGTGTAACCTACATAACATTTTTCTGTGTTAGGCTCTTTTTGGCGGCGTGTGTGTAGCCAAGTGTACTGTGTGCATGTGTGTGTATGAGAGAGATAAGTTGAGAGAGACAGAAAGAGTCAAACAAACCGAGAAGGAAAATGCCTCTCAGGCAAGGCTTGTATAGCGTGATGGTAAATCTACTGTGTAATGTTTTTCCAATATTCATGATTATGATGATGACCGTAAAGTGCTATGAGTAACACTACTTCTAGTGGTATTGCTAACAACCATCATCATCACCATCCTCATCGCCATCGCCATCGCCATCGCTATCGCTGTCATCATTGTCATCCCCATCATCCCCGCCGTCATCATCTCAGAACCCGAATCGCGCTTCTAGTCCAACTAGAAGAAAGTCTTGCCTCCACCGTCGTCTCCACCACCAACGCCATTGGATGGAAACGCTCTGCTCTGCTCAGTACCACCGCTGTGTGTACTGTCCTCAGCCAATGAGAGAGTGCTGTGTGCAGGTCCCACTGGTTCCTCCTAGTTCCATGGGATGGGGGTGGCGGGTGGAGATGATTGAGGAATACAGCTCTCCGTACGTGTGTGTGCTCGTGTTTGTGTGTGTTAATGTGTGTGTGTGTTTGTGTGTTTGTTTGTGTGTGTGTGTGTATGTATGTGTTTATGCATGTTATAGAGGAGGGGGAGCACTGCAGCAATCTGGAAAAGGTAGGTCAGACAGAGTGGAGAGGAACATGGCAGAGGAGAAAGGAGGGAGAGAAAGGAAGAGAAGAAGATTGGAGAGAAATGGGGGATGAGAAAAGAGGAGGAAGAACAGAAGGTACACAAGGTAGAGAGGCCAAGACATGGGGCGTCAGACAGACGTAGAGACAGAGACGTGAAGAGAGACTTGGAAGGGACAAAAAGCCAAAAGACTATTGTTGCTTGGGTCCCATCCTGAATGAATTGGTGTGTTCAGTGTTACCCATCCCTGACTTCTCTTTCACAGGCTCTGTAAAATTCAAGAATGAAAGGAAGCATTGTAATTTCAGATCCCCACTCAGACGTAGAAACAATACGCACATTTCTCTCCATCCATATGGTCTGCCTGTATGGTCATCCATAATTACTGTTGTGCCAATCAAATGCAGCGATACTGGCATATCCTTTAAGTGTATGTATATTTTTTTTATGTTTTATGGCTTTCCAAGAAGGTCACTCGCTACTGTGAGATGCTACTGCTTTTCAGCTAATCTCCGCTATACAGAACATAACTTAAGTTCCCTTTCTTCAGATTTTCTCTACAGATATAGATATCTATCTTCTGATTCTAAATGTGGATTGATTTGAGTTCAGTGAAAAAAATTGTAGCCCTATAAAATGTCCTTTTGCCCTCATGGGGGGAATGTTATTCATATTTTTTCATAATTTTGTAATTAATCAACATTATTTAAAATAGACAACCTAAAATCCAGTGTTTCTATGTCAAGCTTCATACAAATCAAAAAAATCTGAATTATCACATTTGAATACTTTCCGAATGTATGCCAACAAAATATATCGCCTCAGTGAGTAAGTGAGGAAAAAGAGAGGACGGCGAAGAAAATAAAGAGACTCTCTTTTATCAAAACTGAGTCACCATCTCGTTATAAGAAACGGTCTGGGCAGATTGAATATCTCAGTGCCGGGATGCTTTAATAACTTTGCCCGTTTTTTCTTTGTTTTTGCTCTCTGTCCAAGAAATGAGTCCTGGAGGACAGAGAGAGTTTTGGAAAAGAAATGAGGTAGGCTGTAGTTCTGTTTGTAGATAGGGGTATTCTCCTGAGGCAGAGAGAAAGAGAGGCAGTGTCCAAACAGCAATTGAAGTACACTAATGACACTCAGTGCTTTTTATCCCATTGCTTTCTTGTCAGTGGTGTATTGGATGTCATTTTTTCAAAATGGTCAGAAGATTCCATCTTATTTAGGCTCGCGGCTAATGGTTAACTCCCATCCCCAAACTGAAAGGCAGACCATCCCCAAACTGAAAGACAGACACACCATTTACCAGATGCTTTTTAAATCGAATCAAATCACATTGAGTGCATGCATTTCTTGTAAACGTAAGTGATCACTGTGGGAATTGAACTCATGACCTTGGTCACACGCTCACCAACTGAGCCACACAGGATCACTAGGACCACTCTAACCAGATATGGTTTATTGCAGAAAAACCAGTACACATGCAAGAAGTATACAAACAGACAATCATAACATATGCTAGGCTAGTGGGTACAGCAAATGACAGATTATACAAAGACCCTAAAAGAAACATATTGATTGTTTTAACAGCTTTCTTATTAGAATAATTTTGAATGGTCTTAATGTACTGTTCGAATTCCTTATAGAAAATGAATTTACATTTATGAATATGACATTTTTCCATTAGCACAATTAGATTTATGAGGTAAAATTGTTTTCCTTTATAATTATTATAGTTAAGGAAACCAAGCAACACATTCTCCTATAAAAAAAGAATATTGACAATTATAAAACTATTAATATCTATCCATAATTTCTTTACATGGAGACAATGCTAAAATAAATGCAAAACTGTTTCTGGATGCTCACCACAAAAAGTACAGTTAATGTCTTTGTTGAGTTTCTTCAGGTAATGATTCGCTTGGTAATACTTATGGATCATTCTGAAAGAGACCTCTTTGACCTTGTTAACAAGCAGGTATTTTGTGTGGTAATAACCAAACTTGTTTCCAACAGATATTATTGACAAACGTATTCCAGTAAGTTGTGACAAGGAATGGATACAATATCCCTTTGAAATAAAGCACGTATACAGTCGGTCTGTTGTTCTGAGGGAGCAAGGAGAAATACAGTTTTCCTATTGGAGAGTCAACTGGATTAAGCGAGGGTAGGTCAAGAAGGTGAGGTCTGGTTACACCTCTAAACAACGTAAGAGTTCCAGATGGAATAGCATCAAAGACTATGGCGAACGTTCTATGAAAATCTGATCATTTTGTAGGAATCTTATCAATGTTATAGTTACAAAGTAACATACAATTGAAGACACCAAAACAGGAGAAGATATAATGAGGGATGAAATTCCAAATGTGTAGCCCAATTTATCTTAAAATTATTATTCAAAGTAGGAAAATCAAACAATTGAGACCACCATATTCATGTGTTCACAACGACAGATTTCCTAATATAATGTGTACAATTTTTCCAGATGAAGTTTGAAAGCATCTGGTCAACCGCTTTACCTATTTTGTTGTCAAGATGTAGGGACTGGGCTGCATAAGTAAGTCTGGAGACACTTTCAGCTTTAGAAAGCAATACTCAACCTTTCAAGGATAAATCCCTCTGCAACCAATGGTTCAACATCTTTTAGTTTTTAATGAGCATCTTTCCTGTCGATCCTTAGATATAGTAATCCCAAGGTACAGTGCCTTGCGAACGTATTCGGCCCCCTTGAACTTTGCGACCTTTTGCCACATTTCAGGCTTCAAACATAAAGATATAAAACTGTATTTTTTGTGTGAAGAATCAACAACAAGTGGGACACAATCATGAAGTGGAATGACATTTATTGGATATTTCAAACTTTGTGCAATATACGACTGATTGTTGTCCTATGGACAGAGTCTCCCACCTCAGCTGTAGATCTCTACAGTTCATCCAGAGTGATCATGGGCCTCTTGGGTGCATCTCTGATCAGTCTTCTCCTTGTATGAGCTGAAGGTTTAGAGGGACGGCCAGGTCTTGGTAGATTTGCAGTGGTCTGATACTCCTTCCATTTTAATATTATCGCTTGCACAGTGCTCCTTGGGATGTTTAAAGCTTGGGAAATCTTTTTGTATCCAAATCCGGCTTTAAACTTCTTCACAACAGTATCTCAGACCTGCCTGGTGTGTTCCTTGTTCTTCATGATGCTCTCTGCGCTTTTAACGGACCTCTGAGACTATCACAGTGCAGGTGCATTTATACAGAGACTTGATTACACACAGGTGGATTGTATTTATCATCATTAGTCATTTAGGTCAACATTGGATCATTCAGAGATCCTCACTGAACTTCTGGAGAGAGTTTGCTGCACGGAAAGTAAAGGGGCTGAATAATTTTGCACGCCCAATTTTTCAGTTTTTGCTTTGTTAAAAAAGTTTGAAATATCCAATAAATGTCGTTCCACTTCATGATTGTGTCCCACTTGTTGTTGATTCTTCACAAAAAAATACAGTTTTATATATTTATGTTTGAAGCCTGAAATGTGGCAAAAGGTCGCAAAGTTCAAGGGGGGCAAATACTTTTGCAAGGCACTGTATGTTACTTTTTCCTTGACTGGATTATTGCATATAGAGGGTATCACACAGTCTTTAATAGCAAACAATTCACACTTATTAAGGTTTAGGCAAAGACCAGATGCTTTGGATTTTTTTTATCACATTGACTGCTCTAGGAATCTGGTCAGCATCTTTCAAAAAGAGGGTGGTGTCATCTGCAAGCTAAGTTATGATAATATCTCTGTCAGCAATAGAGATCCCTTTTATATTGCTGGATTTAACAAAACTTGTAAGAAGTCGGGTTGCAAGCAGAAAGAAGTAAGGTGAAATGGGGCAACCTTGCCTAATTCCTCTTTTCAAATCAAATCTAGAAGTGCCATGATTTAACGTAATGGAAATGTTCCCATTCATAGAAAGAGTTTTAATAGTACTACAAAATAATTCCCCAAAACCAAATTTCTCAAGGGAGAGAAATAGAAACTCATGTTCCACTGTTTCCAAGGCTTTATAAAGGTCTAAGAAAACAATAAAACTATTTTTGAAGATTAGATCAGAATAGTCAATAAGGTCTAACACTAGTCGGATACTATTAGATATATGTCTATTCCTCATGAAGCCAGATTGGGTCTCTTCTATAATTTAGTTCAACACTGCCTTCAATCGTTTTGCAAATATAGAGGCTAGTATTTTGTAGTCGTTATTGAGCAGACAGATAGGACGCCAACCCGATATGGTTACATGGCTATGGTTATAGACTGTATGTTGTCATTTAGTTACAGGGCAACCCATAAAACATTTGCGGAATTAGTTCACACAATTAATAGAGTTCGAAACTAAGTCTGGCAGTTTGGATATCTCAAATGAACACTTCAAGAGGATAATATTCAGTTCGCCTCCTTGTTGAATTTTGATTGATATGAAGCCTCTGGCTGATTGCCCTCCTGTTGTGCTGTCTGAATTGATCAATGGTTAATACACAAGTACCAGGTTTTAGCACCCATGCCATGCATTATACTTGATATTTAGTCTGGTGTCATTCTCACAATGCTTTATAGCAGTCTTTTACCTAACTCGGTCCTCGGGACCCCCAAGGGGTGAACGTTTTGTTTTTCTGCCGTAGCACTACACAGCTGATTATTATAATCAACCAATCATCAAGCTTTGAATCAGCTGTGTAGTGCTAGGGCAAAAACCCAAACGTGCACCTCTTGGAGTCCCGAGGACCGGGTTTTGAAAACAGTTTATAACAGTAGCACAATAATAGTGGTAGTAGAAGGAATACAGTATGGTGTTAGGTTCTGAACAAATGGAGTAAAAACTCAAAACGGACAGCTAGAAAAAGCTCGAACCAAGTTTATTCAACCCATTGGATGCTTTAGCTGCGAACACACTTTGCATATGATCTAACAGGCATTTATTTGTCATGATGAGGTTAGAGGTATGACTTCTCAGAACTGTCCATCTGTTTCCCAAAACTGCATAAATATTGTGCTGTTGTCTTTGCGGTCGAGCGGTCTGGAAGCAGTTCCACTTCATCCTGTCACTTCTCCATGATAGTTACAAGTGACCATATGTTCACCTTACTCAACAGACTTTGGACATACAGTGAATTCGGAAAATATTCAGACACCTTGACCTTTTCCATTTTTTTCCCATTTCAGCCTTATTCTAAAATTGATTACATTGTTTTTCCCCCTCATCTATCTACACCCAATTCTCAATAATGACAAAGAAAAAAAATGTTTTTAGAAATTTCTGCAAATGTATAAAAAAAACCCTGCAATATCACATTTACACAAGTATTCAGACTCTTTACTCAGGACTTTGTTGAAGCATCTTTGGCAGTAATTACAGCCTCAAGTCTTCTTGGGTATGACGCTACAAGCTTGGAACACATGTATTTGGGGAGTTTCTCCCATTCTTGCAGATCCTCTCAAGCTCTGTCAGGTTGAATGGGAAGCGTCGCTGCACAGCTATTTTTAGGTCTCTCCAGAGATGTTCGATCGGGTTCAAGTCCGGGCTCTGGCTGGGCCACTCAAGGACATTCAGAGACCTGTCCCAAAGTCACTCCTGTGTTGTCTTGGCTGTGTGCTTAGGGTCGTTGTTCTGTTGGAAGGTCTGAGGTCCTGAATGCTCTGGAGCAGATTTTCATCAAGGATCTCTCTGTACTTTGCTCCGTTCATCTTTCCCTCAATTCTGACTAGTCTCCCAGTCTCTGCCGCTGAAAAACATCCCAGAGCATGATGCTGCCATCACCATGCTTCACCGTAGGGATGGTGCCAGGTTTCCTCCAGATGTGACGCTTGGCATTCAGGCCAAAGACTTCAATATTGGTTTCATCAGACCAGAGAATCTTGTTCCTCATGGTCTGAGAGTCCTTTAGGTGCTTTTTGGCACACTCCAAGCAGGGCTGTCATGTGCCTTTTACTGAAGAGTGGCTTCTGTTTGCAGAGATGGTTGTCCTGCTGGATAGTTCTCCCATCTCCACAGAGGAACGCTGGAGCTCTGTCAGAGCGGCCATCGTGTTCTTGGTCACCTCCCTGACCAAGGCCCTTCTCTCCTGATTTCTCAGTTTTGCCCGTCGGCCATCTCTATGAAGAGTCTAGGTGGTTCCAAACTTCTTCCATTGAGGAATGATGGAAGCCACTGTGTTCTTGGGGACCTTCAATGCTGTGCCTCAACACAATCCTTTCTCAGAGCTCTACGGACAATTTTTTCAACCTCTTGGCGTGGTTTTTGCTCTGACATGCACTGTCAACTTTGGGACCTTATATAGACAAGTGTGTGCCTTTCCAAATCATGTCCAATCAATTGCATTTACCACAGGTGGACTCCAATCAAGTTGTGGAAACATCTCAAGGATGATCAATAGAAACAGGATGCTCTTGAGCTCATGTTCGAGTCTCATAGCAAAGGGTCTGAATACTTATGTAAAGAAGGTAATTCAGTTTGGATTTTTTTTCTAAATTTGCAAAAATGTAAAAAAAAAAACTGTTTTCACTTTGTCATTATGGTGTATTGTATGCAGATTGATGAGGAAAAACATTAATTTAATCCATTTTAGAGCAAGGCTGTAATGTAACAAAATGTGGAAAACGTCAAGGGGTCTGAATACTTTCCGAAGGCACTGTACATTGTGTTCACTTTTTCTCTTACAATATAATTCCATACACAAAGTTCCTCTTCACCATTAATTGACACATAACATATACTGTATATTCATTATGCAGATAACATAATCACTAAGGTCTAATATAGTAACACGTGAAAGTATATTTTAGGTTAGAACCCAACAATTACTATCATGTGTGTTAATTGGAGGATTATAATGTCTTAGCAATATTGTTTCTTGAAAGTAAATCTGCATTCACAGAACTTTTGAAAAGTAGGGGGTTAATTGCATTACTTAATGGTGAGTATTGGCTTCCGGTTATTGTTACCTTGCACTGGACTGTAATGGATTATGTTGAGGATAAAATAGAGTGCCATCTCAAGCACTTTAGGCTTTAGGGATTTCCACTACATGATTAATATAGTAGTTATAAGGGTCAAAATGTTTGAAGATACATAATGTACAATAGAGCTGTCAGTCCTTTTACTTTGTGTATAATACTTTGACTTAGGTGCGAATTGTAATTTCCCCAACATTACACATTTTCAAATAATCAGACTGGCTAGTTATTGGAGCATCAAGTTGGGACCACATTTCATCATGCTGGGCCACAAATAGGCTCAATGCCACATGTTTCAGACCCTTTATGTTGAACATTCAGTATGAGGGAGTGAGCACATGCCCCATCCTGATTTTGAAACCTATTCAGTGCACTCTGAGATACATTAATATTTATAATTCATCAGCTTTTACCGTTTAACGACTCTCTTTTTTCCCCCATCACTTTCATTTGTGTCCTATCTGTCTTTCTTTTCTTGCCCTTTTCTCTGTGTCGCGGCTGCTCCAATGAGACAGTAGTACTCTGTATTCTCATTCCAGCCTTTCCTACATTCTCTAGGTTTATGACGTGTGGCTCCCGGGTTTCTATTTTTTTCCACCACTTCTCCTTGGACTGTCATTGCTGATGACCGTTGTGGCCTTTTTGATAAGTGTCAGATAGAGTATCCCTCAGTGCTTGGTCCAGTTTGACCCTGCAGTCACCCTCCAGGTCTAGTCAGGTTTAATCATCTGGGCTCATGATCTCATCTGACTGAGTAATGCCTTGCAGTGTCCTGTAGGGGCTGCCTAACTGTTGAGCAACACACCATCTGTTTTTCTAGCTATGTTGTTTGTATATGACTGTAACTCTTCTCTCCTTCCTCTCTCTTTTCTCCCTTACTGTCCCTCTATCTTCAACTCTTTCTCTTTGCCTTCTGTCTTCCTGCCTTCCCCCTCCTCCCTCTGGTTCTTTCTGTTCTTCTCCTCTCCAGTACTGCGCATTCCTCTCCCTTCTGTTCATCCTCATCTCCATCTCCACCTTCTGCATGGAGACGCATGAGGCCTTCAACACCATCTACAACAAGACGGAGAACGTGACGGAGGGAAACGTGACGCGCGAGGTGATCGTCTACGAGGTGGTGACCGACAGCTGGCTTACGTACGTGGAGGGCATGTGCGTCATCTGGTTCACCATTGAGGTGATGGCACGCGTGGTCTTCTGCCCGGACAAGGTTGAATTCTTCAGGAGCACCCTCAACATCATCGACTTCATTGCCATCATGCCTTTCTACCTGGAGGTGGGGCTGAGCGGACTGTCCTCCAAAGCCGCCAAGGACGTGTTGGGCTTCCTGCGCGTGGTCCGCTTTGTTCGCATCCTGCGTATCTTCAAGCTGACCCGCCACTTTGTGGGGCTTCGCGTCCTGGGCCACACGCTCCGTGCCAGCACCAACGAGTTCCTCCTGCTCATCATCTTCCTCGCTCTCGGAGTGCTCATCTTCGCCACCATGATCTACTACGCCGAACGCATCGGCGCCGACCCTGATGACCCTACGGCTGCCAAACACACAAACTTCAAGAATATCCCCATTGGTTTCTGGTGGGCCGTGGTCACCATGACCACTCTGGGCTACGGGGACATGTACCCCGAAACGTGGTCGGGGATGCTGGTGGGTGCGCTGTGCGCCCTGGCAGGGGTGCTGACCATCGCCATGCCTGTGCCCGTCATCGTCAACAACTTTGGCATGTACTACTCACTGGCCATGGCCAAGCAGAAGCTTCCCAAAAAGAAGGGCAAGCACATCCCCCGGCCCACCATGCCGGGCTCGCCCAACTACTGCAAGCCTGACGCTCTCGCTATGGCCACCGCCTCGCCCCATAGGATCCTGGGTAATGTACTCGGCGAGGTGATCGGGTCTGGAGGCTTCGACTGCCCCCTTGCTCAAGAGGAGATCATAGAAATCAATCGAGGTGAGACATTTCTGTTTTCATTCTTCATTACCATATTTTAAGAGGCAGACTGCAAGTTAACAAACTGGCTTCGACCTTGACTTGTAAAATCTGCAGGAGTTCATCAACACAACATGGAGCTTTGCTGAGCATCTGGGCATTCTACCACTAGCCTCCCCAAGGGCGTAGAACACAAACTACTCCGTCAAAATATTGTATTTTTGGCAAAGAGGTTGTGAAACTGCACAGTTTAGCATCAACAGATAGGCAATCACATTTGGAACAGGGATTTGCACAGTAAGTGGAGGATTCTGGTCTGTATAAGATTTAGGAATCCGAATGTTATCTGACAGCTAGTTACAGGCACTCAGAAATCTCAGTAATAGTACAGTCCTGCAGATCCATGAGGTGTGGGGTGTGAGTTGGGGTTTAGAGTGCCTATGTCCCTGATAGGGATAGATTGGGGGCGGGAGGGGGGGGGTGTGGCTGATTCTGAATCTACCCTTGAGAGATGGCTAACCCATCAGAACTTATGGGTAATTTATAATCAACTGGTGAGTCCACATTTGCCGAGAGGCCTCCATCTGCCCGCGTAGAACAAACACAGTACATAAAAAATGTACCCATTTGGATCTGTTTGCAACAGACCAATGTGCTAACGATTGGTTCAATGTTTAAGATTACACTAGTATGTAATGCCTTTTCCTTTGGCATGGTTATATACAGTGGCAACTTTACCATGTAAATCTTGGTGGAGCAACAATAAATAAATGTGGAATGCATGCCAGTAAAGCCAGTACACAACACAACACTAAACAATACATTAATTGCACTATAACGGTGCCAAACGCTGCCCACAAACTATTCGGGCCTACATAAAGCTCTCCCAACAGCAGTCCCAACATCTTACCAATGCTACACCTGGCTATCAGCGGAGCCTTGTCTGGCAGTGAAACATTTCATTCAGCCTCATTTATTGCCTTTTAAAAAACATAGCTGATATGGCTGACTTGCTTAAACAAATGTGGTTTCTAATGACAATTGAGATGTACAGACTATGGCATAAGGGGACGACAAGCGGATAGGAGGCAATCCGTAATTTCGATTAAGACAATGAGCAAGCTAGGATCGACGCAACGTTAGTCAATATAACTATTTGTTTAGCACTTTTGAAATGTACAGCGACAGAATTCAGAACATTGGCCGTTTTTACAGTGTTCTCCCTGTACACCAAGTCAGAACCATAGGATAAATTAAGGGGGCATATGAGCAGACAATGAAAACTCTTAAAATATTAAATGATTACATTTCTCTAAAACAGGTTATAGGCTACAGTAGAACAGTCAGAACAGTAGGCGAAATTAAGAGGCGTAAATTGACCAAATTATTAGAGTGAGACACATGGGCTACTAACATCTTACTACACAACATACCCTTAGTATTACTTTCTTAGCCATAGTATACATATCTCCCTGGAATATTACATCATTTATGAAGCTGCATACAATACATTTTGGACTCACATTGTTGTGCTCGGCTAACTTGAACAGGAAGGTGGTGCAGCGGTCCTCCGAGTTAACAGTTGTTTTGAGCGCGGCACAAATCATGCTTCACTGACAGCATGGCCATGTTGAATGTTTATCATTTAAAACTTGGAAAAGAGCCCCTTAATCCCAGATTCGGGACCACACAGCCACTGTCACTGATTCCTTCCAAACCACTCCTTGAATTTGTGATTTCCAACTTGTTGTGTAATGTTTATGTCCAATGGCCATGAGCACCGATACGTTATCTATAATTTCTCTTCAGTATTTCTCGTCATATGACAAGGATTAAAAAGGATTTGCCAGTATATTGTCGACTTGATTCATGATGATGACTGCTATCCTAAGATTGTGAAAGTATGATGTTGACATGATCAGTCCAATCAAAACTACTGTACACCCCCCATCCCCCCCAAAATATATAACATTTTCTTTAAAAAAAATGTGGGGCTCAAAACAGGTGTGACTGGTTGTCCACTGGTTGTATATCACCTAATATAAACCTAACATCCATATACGACAATAGATCACGTGTTTTGTAGCCCTTGAGAAATCATTAGTGAGTCAGCAATAATAGCATTTTATTGCATAAGCGCCTATAGTACCCCACCACTCTCTACTGTCTTTCACGCTCTCTTTTGTTAAGGATTTTGTTGTAGGTTGTTAGTAGGGTGTTGAGCAGGAACTCATCTGAGATCAGATTTGACAGCTGTGTCTGAGGCAGTGGAGGCTGCTGAGGGGAAGACAGCTCAAAATAATGGCTGGAGCGAATGGAATGGCATCAAACACACAAACACATTAATTCCACTCATTCTGCTCCAAGAGCCTGTCCTTCCCAATTAATGTGCCACCAACCTCCTGTGGTCTGAGGATACAGTGCCTTCAGAAAGTATTCAGACCCCTTTACTTTTTCCACATTTTGTTAAGGTACAGCCTTATTCTAAAATGGATGAAATACTTTCAAATCCTCAGCAATCTACTCTCAATACCCCATAATGACCAAGCAAAAAACAGGTTGTTAGAAATTGTTGCAAATGTATTCCAAATACAAAACAGAAATGCCTTTTTTACATAAGTATAATGGCCCTTTGCTATGAGACTGACAATTGAGCTCAGGTGCAACTTGTTTCCATTGATCATCCTTGAGATGTTTCTACAACTTGGAGTCCACCTAAATTTAATTGATTGGACATGATTTGGAAAGGCACACACCTGTCTATATAAGGTCCCACGGTTGACAGTGCATGTCAGAGCAAAAGCCAAGCCATGAGGTCGAAGGAATTTTCCGTAGAGCTCTGAGACATGACTGTGTCGAGGCACAGATCTGGGGAAGGGTACCAAAAACTTTCTGCAGCATTGAAGATCCCCCAAGAACACAGTGTCCTCCATCATTCTTAAATGGAAGAAGTTTGGAAACACCAGGACTCCTCCTAGAGCTGGCCGCCCGGCCAAACTGAGCAATCGGGGGAGAAGGGCATTGGTCAGGGAGGTGACCAAGAACCTGATGGTCACTGGCAGAGCTCCAGAGTTCCTCTGTGGAGATGGGAGAAACTTACAGAAGGACAACCATCTCTGCAGCACTCCACCAATCAGGCCTTAATGATACAGTGGCCAGACGGAAGCCACTCCTCAGAAAAACGCACACAACAGCCTGCTTGGAGTTTGCCGAAAGGCGCCCAAAGACTCTCAGACCATGAGAAACAAGATTCTCTGGTCTGATGAAACCAAGACTCTACACTTTGGCCTGAACGCCAAGTCTCAAGTCTGGAGGAAACCTGCCACCTTCGCTACGGTGAAGCACGTTGGTGGCAGCATCATGCTCCAGAGCGCTCAGGACCTCAGACTGGGACGAAGGTTCCCTTTCCAACCAGACAATGACCCTTAGCACACAGTCAAGACAACGCAGGAGTGGCTTCCGGGACAAGTCTCTGAATGTTCTTGAGTGGCCCAGCCAGAGCTCGGACTTGAACATGATTGAACATCTCTGGAGAGACCTGAAAATAGCTGTACAGCAATGCTCCCCATCCAACCTGACAGAGCTTGAGAGGATCTGCAGAGAAGAATGGGAGAAACTCCACAAATACAAGTATGCCAAGCTTGTAGCGTCATACCCATAAAGACTCAAGGCTATAATTGCTGCCAAAGGTGCTTCAACAAAGTACTGAGTAAAGGGTCTGAATACTTATGTAAATGTGATATTTCAGTTTATTTAGTTTTTATACATTTTGAACATTTTTATTAAAAACCTGTTTTAATCCAGTTTAGAATAAGGCTGTATAAGCAACAGTCCTACTGCAGCATCAGCTCACACCCTCGACCCCACCTCCTATATAACCATGTCCAGTTTTTATTTTACCATGCTATCTAGCTAAGCCAGTATAGGCATGAACTTTGACACGTTAGCCATTATCATTTACATATCGTAGTCAAATCAAATGTTTTCCGTCACATGCTTTGTAAACAACAGGTGGCGGGCTATCAGGGAAATGATTACTTACGGGCCCTTCCCAACAATGCGGAGAGAGAAGAAAAATGAATAATTGAAAAATAATAACACAATGAATAAATACACAACACACTATTTTACTGAATCTGTCTTTGCTTATGCATCTTGTGTATCTCATCTGCAGTATTAAATTGTGATCAGTTTACATGCAGTAACCCCCCCCCACCCTCATTCCTTTGGCTATTTTCTTATATACCTTTTTCCAGTGATGGGAGACTGGGGATTCATGATTTCTGTATCGTCGGGCCAAGGTGCCATGCCAAAACCTTCGATATAGCAGCCAATCAAAGTCCCTCAGCTTGCAACCGCAAGCTCTCTGATTGGGCCAATTGAATCATCAAGTCTGCAAATCCTTCCCTCAAACTATGTTCCAATGTCCGTACTAACATACTGCGGAGAATGAAGCAATGTAATGGACATTGCATCCTAAATGGTATGCTAGTGTGGATGTGGAAACACGGTCCAGTTTGGCCTCAGTCTCCCATCACAACCTTCCTCCTCTACTATCCAGATACCTCACTTCTCTCCTCCTCTCCTCTTCCTTCATTCCTTCTCCTTCACTCTCTGCTTCTCCCTTTGCTCTGCTTCCGGCCCCTCTTTCCCTGTCTCCTTCTTTTCCCGAAAGATTCCAAGCAGAACGGCGACGCGGCCACTGCGGCCCTGGCGAACGAGGACTGCCCTACTATCGACCAGGTGCTGAGCCCGGACGAGCGGAGTCCCGCGGGGCGAGGGGGCACCGGAGTAACCCGGGAACGCTACCAGCAGGACCGCGCTTGCTTCCTGCTCAACACCAGGGAATTCCGCGCCACAGATGGGAATGTGCGGAAAGGTACGTCACTCCCACAGGGGACAAAACCGTAATCACATACACCACATAGGTCAACAGAGCTACACACAAGATGCCATAAGGCACAAGCACTGATACAGATAAGCATATTCTCTGCATATAGAAGATGCTAATAGGGCAGGTGCACAGGGACAAATACGTACACAAGTGATGTGTACATGATCAAATACAGCATATATGGGAACTGATTTATGGTTAGTTACTGAGAACACGCAGACAGACACATGCAACGGCCAAGAGCATTGTGGGAAGAGCCCTGTTTGTGTAACTAGTTTCTGACAGGACACAACAACACCCACGTACAACATCTTTACTCTTCTGCTCTTCTTTGCTCTGGCCTCTATGTTTCCACCTCGTCACCTTCATGCTGTGACACTTCCATCACACTTGGTATCACCTTTCTTTCTTCCTGTCTGTATTTTCTGTCCCTCTCTCCTTCATTCACGGCCTCAAATTGTCATCCTCCATTTTCTCCTTTGTAATTCTCATCCTCTCTCACGCTCATGGCTTCTCTCTCTTTCTCTGTCTCTTGTACATAGACAGTTGACCATGCATTAATTGACCTCTCGTCACTTCTGTTTCTTTCTTTCTCTCTCTCTCTCTCTCTCCGTCCCTCCCTCTCTCTCTCCTGCCTCCCCTCCTCCCCCTTGTTTGGCTGACTCCCACTTGATACCCTGTCCCCCCCACCCCCCTTCCTTGTCCCCCATCTTTGATTCCATATCCCCATTCTTTTCCCTCCTCTTTTCCTTCCCTCTTCGAAACATGCCTTATTTACACCTGCTTACCCCATGCATTCTCTTGTTCTGATCCTGAAACGCAATACCTCGATCCATTTCTTTACGCCTGCAACAAACCTTTTTTACCACCTACAACCACCACCACCAAACCTGCACCAAACACTTCTCCTTTACACTCCTCCCAAACTCTCAACGCCACTTTTGACGCTAAACTAGAGGCCGCAGGCTTGGCAGCCAGCCCAGACTCCCCTTTGGCTGATGAATGGTATAAGCTGGAAGGGTCTCTCCTACAGCAGGACCTCAATGCAAACTCCACCTCTTCCTGGATCAAACCATAGGTAACACCTTAAAACCATGGGGACCCCGAAATGGAACCCCCGTTAGCTGTACCATATTATTTTTTGGACCTAATCCGTCAGCCAAACATGTTAGGTTCTCTCAACTCCATGACATTGCATGTTGGCAGTTGACACTGAAACATAGCACCCACAGACACACTTGAACACAGAACACACTAACACTCTCACGTACAGTACACTATGCATGACTGCAAATCACAACTAGTACCCACTGTGTTCACTGTGCTGTGTCTGTACAGTATGTTAGGTAAAGTTGAAGTATCACCCATAAATTGCCCTCTGTGTTAGTGTAGGTACGTTCAAATAATGAAATCAACCCTTACAGAAAATCACATGATTACACGTCTGTAGTTTCATGTTATCACATGTTTCTACACATATTGTCACCTGTTATCACATTAACTTCGCAGCAGATCACATGTGATCACATGAAAACGTGCTCACGTGAGAATGTGTGTAATGCCATGTGTTCTTTCCGTAAGGGAATAGATAGGTAGGGGAACAACAGCACCAAGCTATTGAGCTAAGGGTAAAACTGTGATTTGTATATCAAGGCCCAATTGCATTGTATTGCTCAGAGTATCATCCAATCAGAATAATCTATTATTCAGAATAACCTGATCTTTCTTTTCTCATATCATGAAATAAGAGTATCTACGTGTTTTCCATATATAATGTATAGTGTTAGATACTGTGTGTGTGTGTGTGTGCGTGCGCGTGCACCAGGCTGTGTATTTGAGAGTCTGCGGCCAGAGTGCGATTGTGTGTGCCGCTTGCGGCTGCTGCACTGAAGTAGCCCGGTAACACTTGAGGACTATCAGGAACGGCGGGTCACGTGTTGTCTGATCTGCTCTGTGTTGCTGTCTCTCTCTTCAGGTTGTGTCATATCACGCGTTTGTATGTGGGCTTTTTCATTCTTACACGTTACACTGTGTCTCTGTCCGACTCTCAATGCCGTCCGAGTGTTGTGTTTGTGTTGTTGACGTGTGTGTGGCTTTTACTGTGTTCTTTTTTCTGTCAATGGTGCCCCCTCTACCTCACTGACATTGACCCTGACAGATAGCAAAAGAGACATCGCTCTTTGAAGAAATCAGCATATGCACAGGGCGAAATTTCCCATCTCACAGATTTCTGTCATATGATATGTACATATTCTAGCTATATTTAGGGCTTACATAATGGATGATTTTGAATGCGATGTTGTACAGCGGCCATCTTTGGGTCAAAGGTCAGTGGGGTCAGCGGAGCCTCCAAGGTCACGGGAATAGTACCTTACGATACATGCCGTGGCGGGAACAACATTTTCAGCCATATCATCATATGGCTCTCCTCAACATTGTACAGTCCTCACATTGACAGACAAATGCGACAAACTAACATCAATGCAATGCTGATTAACGAAAAGTTGTGTTTTAAGTGTGTCGTGTTTCGAAAACACTATTCCCAAGACCACAAAATGTGTGCTTTCAGTGCCTAGTGTCGTTAAAAAGGTCAGACGGAACTTCTTGGCTGTACTGTAGTGACCTGAGTACACTCTGTCCCCATAGGAAAAACCCTTTTTTGGTTCCAGGTAGAACCCTTTCCACAGATGGTTGTACTTGGAACCCAAAAGTGTTCCCCTTTGGGGACAGCCGAAGAACCCTTTTGGAACCCTTTTTTTCTAAGAGTGTAGTTAACTGCACTTGGTGAATGAAAGAAACACCAAAATACTGACTCACTGACTGATGCCGACATCACACTGTCAGACAGACACTATGACAGACTGATTGACCGACAACTGGCTACATGCCATCTAAGGTAAGCGAGCCTTGAGCTGTTGAACTCCTCTCTTGGAAGCCCCGGACTGCTTCGGTGTTGTGTGTTTTCAACGGTTCTTTTTTGTGCATAAAAGCTCAACTCAATTCCGCAAATCCCTCTTTAAAACCAAAACGGAGGCCATTTTAAGCAGGAAGCCAGAAGCACTAGAGGTTTCATAGGATGACATTCGGTGTTTACTGAATGAATCCTCCTCTCGTTATCACGGTACAAGCGTTTGGTGGGGGGAAAGCTATAAACCTTTAACTCCCAGAACATTTAACGGTATTTGTGCCAATTCTACATGCCAACCTTCAGCTCTCAGCATTGCTGAAAATATTGGTATCAGTAGGGGGACTCGAGGATCACAGAAACTTGACTTCCCTCTGTAACCTGAAACGTGTTACATTTGATAGTAACGGAATAACGTTGCATCCGTGTGAAGCTGAACTAAAAATAGAATGCCTCCGAGCAGCATTGCCATTCAATCTCATATTGACCAAAAATCGAATTGAATGCCAAGTGGATAGGAATGAGGTGAAGAAACCCAAAGGGAACACTGTAAAATCACCGGAGGTTTGATGGCCATAATTGCCCCAGCTGAAAGTAATAATGGCTTAACGATGTGTTCCCTTTTTTTGTTTTAAAGTGGGATTCCCTATTGTGCTCTCAAACTGGTGTTGTGTGCTTTTCCCACAGTCTCGTTCTTAGATCTCTGTATGTGGAGTCCTTAAGTTATTTCAGTAGTGTTTTAAGTCTCGCTACAAGATACTTGTCCGTTTGACCTCCTTCGCCCCGAAATGCAATATGCAGGGTTCAAAAAAGGTCAAAGGGTCAATTACCTCTTTGATTGCTCACTAGCAGTCATTCCCTTTCCCCCTCAATACTGTCCTCTCATCTGTTCTTTTTCTTCTTCTTTTTCTTCTTTTTTTCTTTCTTTCTCTTTACCCTCTCCCTCACTCTCTGTGTATGTTTCTGTGTCTATGGCCATGTCCAAAATCTCTCTTGCGGTACAGCGCGTCCCCTTATCGAATGATCAACTGTTGTCGAAAGTGGTCTGAAAAGCCGATTCTCTTCCACAGTAGTGTGCTTTGAACGCTACTAAAATCTAGTAGCGAGATGAAAAGTTGATGTGAGTGGTACATCCTGGCATCCATACTTCAGGGCATACTACATTTTTGAAATTTCACATACTTTAAAATGTCCTATTTTTGCATACCCAAGTAGCCTAATATTTAGAATGCAAGTATGGGTATTTAGACATGGCCAATATGTGTGTGTATTAATTTGTGTCTTGTGTGTGTGTGTGTGTATTGTTTTGTGTGTCTCTCTTTGAGATTTCTGTTCATCTTCATTTCTCCAGATTCTATTAGTTGATTTTGTTGTGTATGTTTAATGTCTGTTTGTCAAGGACCATTGTCAATCAGAGTCCCCTCTGTAACCTGAAACGTGTAACATTTGATAGTAACGGAATACCATGGCATCCGTGTGAAGCTGATTTGAGTCATTTGAGTCTGTTTCCGTTGTTTCCGTGTCAAGTGTGTAATGTTGTCTGTTACTTTGTCTCTACATGTCTCTACATGTCTCTACATGTTGGTGTGCTCTGTAGTCTGTTTGTCTTTAGTCAGACTGTCTATCTAACTTTCCTCCTCTCAATCTTCCCATCACCTATGCTTATTTTTAATAATTGGGATCATTTTATTAAATTAAATGCATAAATGAATAATACACATGTATTTTTATTTAAAAAAATAAATACAAATAAATAATACAACAAATATTTTAACAAGTTACATCCACAGTGTGGACTTGATTGTATTTCAGTCTTAATTTAAATTTAAATTAATTAAGTAATCAAAAAACCTTTGACCTTCAGAAAATACATTTATAATAAGGTTATATTTAGGCACCATTGACTTATTGCATAAATATTTGTCTTAAAATAAATCAAAAAATGTTCTTTGGAAAAGAAAAGCTGTCAAATCATTTGCATACAGGGAAATCTGGTCATAATGGACACAGTGGATGGATGGGTAAGAGACACACACATTCAATACCATGTGTAGGTCCAACGGCTAATATGGGCACAATCAGAATGTGGACAAGATCAGGACAAAGGACACGTTAGCACCAGGTATAAACAGGGATTTTCTCTCTTCTCTTTTTACTCTCTTTTTTTCTCTTCTCTTGGATGCCTGTTTTGGAGAGAATAGATTGTTGATTGATACAGTATGTTGCAGTGTAGTGGAACATTTTGATAATAGTTGAAACTTTGAATCTAATTGTAGACATATATGACCTGTATAAATTGTAAAATACATATCTCCTTGGAGAGTAGGAAGAGGGTAGCTGACGCACATACAGTATGACCTAGATACAGTATGGTTAACAAGTCACTGCCAGCATAATATATGGTGTGTTTTCCCAAAACACATCCGAGGCAAGTGCTGAGCACATTGTGGCTTGTGTTATGGTGCAAGAACAGACCAATATATTTAAGTATGGGTAATACAAACCCACACCTTCTTTAACAACCTCCAGTACCTTCGGGAAGTATTCAGACCCCTTTCCTTTTTCCACATTATTCTAAAATGGATTACATAAAACATGTTCCTCATCAATCTGCACACAATACCCTATAATGACAAAGCGTAAACAGGTTTGTAGACATTTTTGCAAATGTATATTTAAAAAATAAAAAACTGAAATACCTTATTTACGGGCCTCCTGGGTGGCGCAGTGGTCAAGGACGCTGTACTGCAGCGCCAGCTGCGCCACCAGAGACTCTGGGTTCGTGCCCAGGCTCTGTCGTAACCGGCCGCGACCGGGAGGTCCGTGGGGCGACGCACAATTGGCCTAGCGTCGTCCGGTTTAGGGAGGCTTTGGCCGGTAGGGAAATCCTTGTCTCATCGCGCACCAGCGACTCCTGTGGCGGGCCGGGCGCAGTGCGCGCTAACCAAGGTTGCCAGGTGCATGGTGTTTCCTCCGACACATTGGTGCGGCAGGCTTCCGGGTTGGATGGCGCTTTGTTAAGAAGCAGTGCGGCTTGGATTGTGTATCGGAGGACGCATGACTTTCAACCTTCGTCTCTCCCGAGCCCGTATGGGAGGCGTAGCGATGAGACAAGATAGTAGCTACTGAAACAATTGGATACCATGAAATTGGGGAGAAAAAGGGGTAAAATGCAAATTAAAAATAAAATAAATAAATAAAGACCTTATTTACATAAGTATTCAGACTCTTTGCTATGAGACTCGAAATTGAGCCCAGGTGCACCGTTTCCATTGATCATCCTTGAGATGTTTCTACAACTTAATTGGAGTCCATCTGTGGAAAATCCAGCTGATTGGACATGATTTGAAAAGGCACACAGTTGATAGTGCATGTCAGAGCAAAAACCAAATCGTCCGTAGAGCTCCGAGACAGGATTGTGTTGAGGCACAGATCTGGGGAAAGGTACCAAAAACTTTCTGCAGCATTGAAGGTCCCCAAGAACACAGTGGCCTCCATCATTCTTAAATGGAAGAAGTTTGGAATCACCAAGACTCTTCCAAGAGCTTGCCGCCTAGGCCAAACTGAGCAATCGGGGGATGAGGGCCTTGGTCAAGAATCCGATGGTCACTCTGACAGAGCTCCAGAGTCCCTCTAAATGTCCTTGAGTGGCCCAGCCAGAATGCGGGCTTGAACCCGTTCAAACATCTCTGGAGAGATCTGAAAATAGCTGTGCAGTGACATTCCCAATCCGAACCTGACAGAGCTTGAGAGGATCTGTAGAGAAGAATGGGAGAAACTCCCCAAATACAGGTGTGCTAAGCTTGTAGCGTCATACCTAAGAAGACTCGAGGCTGTAATTGCTGCCAAAGGTGCTTTAACAAAGTACTGAGTAAAGGGTCTGAATACTTATTTAAATGTGATATTTTTTTTGGGGGGGGGGTTTATACATTTGAACATTTTTATTTTATCGTTATGGGTTATTGAGTGTAGATTGATGAGGGGAAAAAACATTTTTATCACTTTTAGAATATGGCTGTAACTTAACAAAATATGGATAAAGTCAAGGGGTCTGAATACTTTCCGAACGCACTGTATTATCTCATGTAAGTATAATATACAATACGAGAAGTATAACGTAGTATAGACTTGCCAAGGAAAACCTTATTTTGGGGTAAAACTCTGGTCTGAATATTTGTAGTTTTTCTCTGTTCTTCATGTTCCCTCCATCGACCTCTCCCTCTGTGATTAACATTCATTCTCCATCCCATTCCCAGGCCGCCAGTGCAGTGCAAGTGTAACTAAAGTCTGACTGTAGGTAGGTACTTCCCCTTTCATGTAGTGCCAATTAAGTTTGGCTTTAGGTCCGTATCAAAGTCAAAGTGAAACAAAGTAGATGAAGTCCCCTGATATGGTTTATTTACATGTACTGTACATTTATTGTTTTATAGTGCAGCTAATCTCACGACAGTAGATATTAACTCCCTTTAAGTGTAATGTAAGTCTGGCTGTAAGTAGGTATAAACGTTTTTATCGTAGCAAAGACGTTTTATGCCTGGTAGAAGTAGCTTTTCGCTTTTGAGTGCATGCTGGGTCCATTTAAATCACCATGCAATGCCTGACATTAGGTACGTCTTTCCACGTCCGTTTACCAAACTCCTAACTCGAGTCAAACTGTCAAGGAAAGATGTGTGTACCTTGTGTTGTCCATGTGAGTCTCCATCTTTCACACCGCTCGTGTTACCAGATTCAATGTGAAGACAGCTACTGTGGACGTTCAGTTATTCTTTTTTTTTTAAGAAAAGGTTTTGCTTAATGGGGCTTTACTCTGTTTCCTCAGAAGATTAGTTGAGAAGATGTGGATTAATAGTGTTTTCATGTAGCTTTGATCAGTTTAGTTTTGGATCACATGAACCGTTTGTGTGAGCCTCTCTCTCTATTTGTTGTTGGTTGTCTCTCTCCGTCTCCAGGTATGGCATGCTGCATGTTGATTTCCAGGAATAGCACTAGGAGAAAATCCCCAGCATACATGCTACTGGTGTGTCTCGCTATAATAACTCTCTCTCCAGCCCTACACTTCCACAGTAGCAAACATAGAATATCACTGTCGAATGCGTGAACCTACAGTATATTTGTCATCATTAGTATACGTACACTGGTAAAAAATTAAATGGCCAATCATTTCAGCATTTAAAGGAACTCGATGTTGGCAAACAATATTGGTTGCAATTAATCCAGTCCAGGACTGTATCGATTCAAATTCATCACATGAGAAACTGTTTAGACTGGAATGTTGTAAGTTATCGACTGGCTGTAGACACATTTGAACCTTTGCCATTGTGAGGTTCTTTACATAAGTTATTCATTTGTACTTTTAGAATGTGATAAAACAGTTCAGTGTGGGATATAATAGTTTCGGGAACACACTCGCAGCCAACACATGCACATGTCGGAACATAAGGGAAGGTCAAAGTTAAATGCGCTACACAATCTACACAGTTCGGATAAGTTGATCGTCCATCTGAGCTTTGGAGTGTGAGCGGGACATTAAAAAAAGGTCAGCTATGGATGGAGCAACAACGGTCCCCTTTACAGCACCCTGCCACTGTTCAAGACATGGTTGTGTGTGTAGCACTGGAGAAGCCCAGTGATAATGTCCTCATCAATATTTCACTTAGTTGCCTTCCCACTAATGTGCCTCAGCCAGCTAGAATTTAAAAAAAGGAAAATTTTTATTTATGGACTAGTGATGTTTAATGTAGAGTGGTCTAGTTGGTCACTGTGGACTGTGACGTTGCCATAGTGAAGTGGTTTTTTCCCAATGCAGCAAGGAGTTCAGAAAGAGCCTCATGCCAAGGGGTGTTCTTTGTTGTCTATCTTTGGAGTGAAGACCCATGATTGTTGGAGTTCTACACTCGTACAGACAGTGACTCTCTAATGAGACTATGCCCGATGCCGCCATTAGAGGAGATTAGCTAGCTCTTACACAATTGGCTGGACTGCCACATACTGTAAAAATAATAGCTTGATAACCCAGTGGTGCTCTAATGGTTCAAATCACAGATTGACACCTGCAGACCACACAGCTTCACCCGCTATGGGTCAGTTAGGCATATTGTTAGAGTAGTGTTAACACCACTACCAATGGGGTTTTATATGTCACCTGACTCAACAGCACTCTTCAGCACACCACTGTGTAGTGTCTACTCTCTTTCTGCTCTCTACGGGGGGGCGCTCAATGTCTGCATGCCTTGCCCAGTGATATCGACTGAAAGTACAGAGGGAAAAGCTATATGTTTTGTGGTGCTTTACACAGAAACCTTCACGCAGAGTTTGATATAAAAGCAGAAATTCAGTGAGAATACCAGCGGCCATTGTAATACAATAGATTTGGCTTGGTTTCAATTTAGCAGCGCTCTGTGTTTTAACATACAGGAGTAGAGCACTGATTTACCAAATGTTGCTTTTCCCCCTATAAATAATTCTCTGTTGCAGGATGTGGTTCCCAGGAAAGAGGAAGTGAGTTTGAATGTGGGGGGGGAAATGTGTTCTGATGTTGGCCATGTGAAGTTGTCAGGACTCCAAAGGGAGTCTTGAGAAATGGCCTGTTTGTAACCACGGATTTTGTGTACATGAGTCTTGGCTCGTATCACTCTCACGTTAGTCGGGAAAATGGACACATGTTTGACTCAGGATGAGACACCGTTTTGTGGGAACATTGTTTAAAAAAAAACAACTATTTTACGTCCCTGACAACTTCATTTGGTCGACCGTTTTGGTCAGTGAAACCTGAGCTTTGTGTATTTGCTGTATTTGCTGCTGTGTCTTGGTCTAAAAAGAACTGCTTTGCCTTTGACCAAATGGCTAAAACACCTGAACATAGGAACCTGGTCAGAGCTGTTGTCTTATTAGGCTATGTTGGGTGCTTTATTCAACTGGTCTGAAGGTTTGAATGTTTTAATCCTAAATACCTATTTAATCAGAACTTTTTTTGTTTTCTCTATTGAAAAGAATAATGAATTGACATAAATCATAACTCGCATTTTCTTGTTCTGTCCCGTCCTGTCTTGTCTCTATGTCTGTCCTCGTCTGTCTTTTGTATGTCTCCTAACGTCTTGATATGATTTACTCACAATTTGATTTATTCCCATTTGATTACTTTCTATTGTGTACTATTACTAACCTCTATCTTACCTCCATATGCTAACACTCTCAATATATTTTTCAATTATATGCATCCTTCATTCTACACCCAAATAACCATCAATATGTACATTTCCCATGTCCACCTTGTCATCACATGTATAAACATTTCAACTTTTTATTTTTTATTTTTTAACTTGCATTTAATTTAATCCTAAATAACAAATCCAACAACTAAACAAAATAATTATTGTAAACTATTTCCTTTCATTCAATGTTCTCCTCTAAAGCAACTGGCTATGAGAAATCTCACAGCCTGATCAGCATATCAGGAATGGCTGGGTCAACCTTGCGCCTCACTCCAATTACTAGCCCGTCCTTTGAAACCTATGCGGCCCCAGGACCATTGCGCCGCTGCCATTCCCCCATCCCCTCCATTTTGTAGCAGAAAGGAGGTTCAGGACAAACAAAATGATGGATTGGCTATAAGGACAGAATGCATTCATGCTGCCACTAGAGTTGTGTACAATGCAAAACAAATAGCAATAACGATAATGATTTTGAACGTAGAAAGATTCTGACCACTTGTCTTGTAAAAACACGTACAACAAGTACTATTTAATGAAGCTGCCAGTTGAGGACTTGTGAGGCGTCTGTTTCTCAAACTACAGTTACATATTCAATTGCAGAATATGTGTGTAGATTAACATACTGCCATTTTTGTGCTTTCTTGACCAAACAACCGAAGCTAATTCTGTCCAGAAAAAAAGTGAAGAAATGAAACGTCTACAATTCATGTCGCCAAAGGGAAAACATTTTTGTTGTTGTAGATATGGTCAATCTTAAGTAGGTTTCTACTTAATTTGTCACATGTAAATATCAATATACGTATCTATAGAAACCTTTTTTTGGTATTCATCACATGCTCCTTAAAAAAAAATATATATATAAATATAGGCTCAAAATGAAGAACCATCCATTTAATAATCACAAGGCACTTTCAGTTAATAGTTTCTAACACATTTAAAGGGATACTTCAGGACGTTGGCAATGAGGCCCTTTATCTACTTCCCCAGAGTTGGATGAACTCCTGGATACCATTTTTATGTTTCCATGTCCAGCAGAGGCGCTTGGTGGGAGGAGCTATAGGAGGAAGGGCTCATTGTAATTGCTGGAATGGAATACATTAAATTGTATCAAACACAACCATATGGAAACCACATGTTTGACTCTGGTCCATTTATTCCATTTCAGCCATTACAATGAGCCCATCCTCCTATAGCTCCTCCCACCAAGCTCCTCTGGTGTCCAGTATGAAGGATGTCAGAGGTAGTTATTCGAGCCAATGCTAAGTAGCATTAGCGCAATGACTGGAGTTCATCTGACTATGGGGGAATTAGATAAAGGGCATCATTGCCAAAATCCCAAAGTACCCCTTTGAGCAACGTCAAAATAACACTCTCATAGCGAAACGATACAACTGCAACTTAAGTCCTGTCCTAGCAGGTCACGAAAGATTATGACAATAACTATCGACAATTGTCACGGCGAAGACGAAATGTTCAATTAATATTTGAACATCACACTCGATGGTTAAGGCACTGGTGTTTGTTATACACTGTCATGAACTGTTGTGTAAAGGGCGTTGCTTCTACTGTAGTGTTGCTTCTACTGTAGTGTTGCTCAACACTGTAGCGTTGAGTAAAATAGTTGATATAAGTAGTTAGAATAAAAAGATGCATCCATGTTAGTGAGTGATAGGAAGGGCGGGTGAATGGAGAGAATGGAAATAAATAAATATATAGTACTAGAATATTCAAATATTTGTTAAAATACTGTGAATTATACAAAATGATGTATAAAATAAGCCGGATTGACTAGTATACTGTATGTATTAGGTATCACTAATGGAAACACTTTACCAACATGTATTATTACTTTACAAGTTGCATGTGCAGATTATACATAAACACACACCACTTTACAATACATGAAAGATATATATTATCGTAAAAAGCATAACAGGGACGTAAATATTTAACATTTATTCCAACCCACTGAAGGCTTAACCATCAGGATCAATATTTCTAACAGTAGGATGTTTAGTTTTTATAAATATATGTTTCACCTTTTACTTTTGATAATCATTTTCTACTTTTTCATTATTATTTCGTCTTGCTTCTTGAAAATCAAAAAAAGAAAGAAAGAAAAGGAATAGAAAAATTCAATGAAACAATTTATTCCACCACTCAAAAGTAATTAAATAGAGGGGATGAGACTGGTCCTCAAATGGGATGCAGTGAAGAAGAACAATCTAGCTAGAATACAGTCAATATATATTTTTTATGATCTTTATGAAGTACAACAGATTGTCTTCAATTTCCACAACCAGTCTTCCCTCTTGGATTGCCATCTTCGTATATAATAATGAATAGATATGAACATGTCATATGAAAAGAGAATCACTCATGCTCATATATGCAATATTACATGCAATATAACATTGATGCGGGAAACATACTGTGCACATACACGTAATTATGCAAATCTATTTTTAATCTTCAAAGAGTGCACAGACTTAATAGGCAATCTACCTATCTAATTGGGGAGGCAGGTAGCCTAGTGGTTAGAGCGTCGGGCCATTTACTGAAAGGTTGCTAAATTGAATCCCCGAGCCGACAAGGTCAAAAAAACTCTGTCGTTCTGCCCCTGAACAAGGCAGTTAACCCACTGTTCCTAGGCCATCATTGTAAATAATCATTTGATCTTAACTGACTTGCCTGGTTAAATAAAAACTGTTCACAATCTAAATGTACTTACTGTATAAGAATGACATGAGCCATTTGTCTTGTCTTCTAGATTTTGATGTTGTTGTAGATGTTCTTTTTTATTTTTTTTACGCTGAGATAATTTTGTATTTCTTGTATTGGTCGCGTGTATTCATTGTAAGAAATTGATTTTCTGTACCCGTCCATATTTAAACAAATATTTGTCCTCAAAAGGTCTCACCACTACCTTCAGATCCATATCATCGTAAGTACCTACATTCCATAACATAACACAAAGGAAATATGACAGACAAATTTGTGAAAAGCAGAAAGAGAAAAAAAACGAAAATGCCGAATCCCAACTTGAGATCTGCGCATGTCACTCGAGTTCTCACAGAAATGTCCTATTTGCTATCAACGCATGATTTACGTGATAGCGCAAGTTGTGCACGCAGATCGCATGTTAGGAATTGGCCCTGTGGGATCCAATCAAGATTTGAATCTTGACTGAGCCATATTCCGCCTATCAGTACATCCTGCCTAACAGTACTTATTATGGACCTACATATATTATTGACCGACAGCCAAAGTTGTCGTAGTCTGCCCTCACTACTCTTTGTCTAGCAGCTTAATGTATGACTCTGAAAAGCATTTATTTTTTCCTGGAAATCCAAGAGCTTCCCTACATTTGACTTTCCAGAATCCTGATGTAAGGCCATATCCCAATTTGAGATATGCATGTGCCTTTTTTAAAGCAAAGCCTCCATTGATGTCAGTGATTGATGTATGTTAACGTTTGCACTGCACATGCACATCTTAGGTTAGGATGTGTCCATATTTCTGCACACCTGCACATTGTCTATAGAGGGAAACATGTAGAATATGTATCATTACTGCACAGGTGGAATTCAAATAATATTTTAATGCAATTGCTGTGCTAATTTGAAGGAAACACAGCTGTTATGTAAATTAAGCAATTAAAGAAAATGCCCACCCATTTCTCTTCATTGGAATGTTTTCGTTCCACGATGACTGATTGTCTATAGTTTATGATCACTGGTGTTTAGAACTTTTTTGTTGTTGTCATTTGCATAGTCACATAGTTTTGATTTACTCCAATTTTCATTCTCCACTTGTAAACATACCACCTGTACATAATTGTAACTGAAATATAAGAATGTATAAACTTTGTTTCTGTAGAGAATGAAGGCTGGTATCATATTGCTGTGCTCAATACAACACACTTAGAACAGACCGACAAATGTTGAAAGGGCCTCTATGAGGCTTCTATAGGCTGCAATGTCAATCTAGGAACACATACAAGCTAGCTAGGTTTACCTAGCTACACCTGCAAAGCAATGCTTGTCATTTAAATGGTGAATATTGAATAAGCACATAACTGTATCTACACATGTGAATATATATTAAAGTCACCTGAAATAAATTTTTCAATGTATACTTTGTCTGTGGGGAAGAGGCAAGCTTGGATGTGATTGCCAAATTGGATTTAGCCTGATCCAGATGGTTATTTTAATAGTTTATTACTAATGCTACAAACACCATGTGTCTGTGAATATGCTAAGAGGGGAATTGTACAACATTCTCAGTTTCATTTCCATAACTGTTAATCATTATGTCGTATTTAAACTGTCATGTTTATGTCATGTTTATGTGGGATATTTGAATTCATGTAAAAAAAAGCAACATATGCAACTCAGCTGAAATTATCTTAAACATTCAGTAAAATAGTTTACTTATGCTGGATGTATGCTATACATGGTCATATCTGCTTCTTTATGTACAGTTGAAGTCTGAAGTTTACATACGCTTAGGTTGGAGACCTGTTTTTCAACCACTCCACAAATTTCTTGTTAACAAACTATAGTTTTGGCAAGTCGGTTAGGACATCTACTTTGTGCATGACACAAGTAATTTTTCCAACAATTGTTTACAGAGAGATTATTTCATTTATAATTCACTGTATCACAATTCCAGTGGGTCAGAAGTTTACATACACTAAGTTGACTGTGCCTTTAAACAGCTTGGAAAATTCCAGAAAATTATGTTATGGCTTTAGAAGCTTCTGGTAGGCTAATTGACATAATTTGAGTCAATTGGAGGTGTACCTGTGGATGTATTTCAAGGCTGACCTTCAAACTCAGTGTTTGAATTGTTTGACATCATGGGAAAATCAAAAGAAATCAGCCAAGACCTTGGGAAAAAAATTGTAGACCTCCACAAGTCTGGTTCATCATTTGGAGCAATTTCCAAACGCCTGAAGGTACCACGTTCATCTCTACAAACAATAGTACGCAAGTACAAACACCATGGGACCATGCTGCCATCATACTGCTCAGGAAGGAGACTAGTTCTGTCTCCTAGAGATGAACGTACTTTGGTGCAAAAAGTGCAAATCAATCCCAGAACAACAGCAAAGGACCTTGTAAAGATGCTGGAGGAAACAGGTATTAGTATGCATATCCACAGTAAAACGAGTCCTATAGTGACATAACCTGAAAGGCCGCTCAGCAAGGAAGAAGCCACTGCTCCAAAACCTCCATAAAAAAGCCAGACTACAGTTTGCAACTGCACATGGGGACAAAGATTGTACTTTTGGAGCAATATCCTCTGGTCTGATGAAACAAAAATAGAACTGTGTGGCCATAATGACCATCGTTATGTTTGGAGGAAAAAGGGGGGACTTGCAAGCCCGAAGAACACCATCTCAACCGTGAAGCACAGGGGTGGCAGAATCATGTTGTGGGGGTGGCAGCATCATGTTGTGGGGGTGCTTTGCTGCAGGAGGGACTGGTGCACTTCACAAAATAGGTCATGAGGAAGGAAAATTACGTGGATATATTGAAGCAACATCTGAAGACATCAGTCAGGAAGTTAAAGCTTGGTCGCAAATGGGTCTTCCAAATGGTCAATGACTCCCAAGCACACTTCCAAAGTTGTGGCAAAATGGCTTAAGGACAACAAAGTCAAGGTATTGGAATGGCCATCACAAAGCCCTGACCTCAATCTATATAAAAATGTGGGCAGAACTGAAAAAGCTTGTGCGAGCAAGGAGGCCTACAAAGCTGATTCAGTTACACCAGCTCTGTCAGGAGGAATGGGCCAAAATTCACCCAACTTATAGTGGGAAGCTTGTGGAAGGCTACCCAAAACGTTTGACCCAAGTTAAACATTTTAAAGACAATGCTACCAAATACTAATTGAGTGTATGTAAACTTCTGACCCACTGGGAATGTGATGAAAGAAATAAAAGCTGAAAGAAATCATTCTCTCTACTTTTATTCTGACATTTCACATTCTTAAAATAAAGTGGTGATCCTAACTGACCTAAGACAGGGAATTGTTATGAGGATTCAAATGTCAGGAATTGTGAAAAACTGAGTTTAAATGTATTTGGCTAAGGTGTATGTAAACTTCAGACTTCAACTGTACATAGGAATGTAATATTTGAGAACTATACACAGTTTGACATAAGGTAACTGTATTCTGGTCAGTGGTGAAAGACATGTACTGTAAAGGTAAAGCTTAATTAAAAAGGAAATAATACACTGAAAAATATAAACGCAACATGTAAAGTGTTGGTCCCATGTTTCATGAGCTGAAATAAAAGATCCCTGAAATGTTCCATATGCACAAAAAGCTTATTTCTCTCAAATGTTGTGCGCAAATTTGTTTCCATTCCTGTTAGTGAGCATTTTATCCTTTGTCAAGATAATCCTGCCACCTGACAGGTGTGGCATATCAAGAAGCTGATTAAATAGCATGATCATTACACAGGTGCACCTTGAGCAGGGGACAATAAAAGGCCACTCTAAAATGTGCAGTTTTGTCAGGCAATACAATGCCACAGATGTTTCGAGTTTTGAGGGAGCATGCAATTGGCATGAATGTCCACCAGAGCTGTTTCCAGATTATTGAATGTTAATTCTCTACCATAAGCTGCCTCCAACATCGTTTTAGAAAATTATTTCCAACCGGCCTCACAACCGCAGACCACGTGTAACCATGCCAGACCTCCACATCCAGCATCTTCACCTGCAATATCCTCAGAGGGGACAGGGTGCTGAGTAGTATTTCTGTCTGTAATAAAGCCCTTTTGTGGGGAAAAACTCATTCTGATTGGCTGGGCCAGGCTCCCAAGTGGGTTGGTCTATGTCCTCCCAAGCCCACCCATGGTATTTCCCATTCTAAATCAACTACTATGGCAGCTTAATGACCACAAGTATTTTTACCATTATGAATACATTGTGCCAGCAACAGGAGTAGTAAAACCAATGATGATTGATTGATTGATTGATTGACACCAATTACACATTTTAGATAATTTAGGATGTTCTTAAATGAAAGCCACAGATGCTAAAATCTAAGGTCAGTAACCCTTTACATTTTTTCAACTAAAGTGATTTGATCAATAATTTTGTTCACAATGTAATTTCCCTTCATTTTAATTGAGTAACACAAATGACACTTTTTACACCAAATTATCAATGGAATCCTAAAATATATGACACGAAATCACACTGTGATTAGCTAGTCATTTTCTTCGACAGAGACCCTCCTGCAATAACAGTTTGCCACTGGAGGAAATACTCAAGGTCCTTGTATATCTTTAAAATTACAGATTTTTAAGGGCAGTAACACTAATTCCATAGCATTTTTGGAAACACACACAAAATAGCCTTTGATTTTCTATCTATACAATATCTTAAATACTTTGTTTGCTTTCTAGCATTCAAAACAATAGATAGATATCGCTGAATCACAAAAACTTGTTACTACAACTTTACAACTTTAAACATGTTACTGCATGTCCACTGCTTGGATAAGCCATTTTTCTTGATATGATTACTTTAACAATGCATAAACATAACATTTTGCAGTATAAAGGACTTGCATTATGTTTTATCATTGATAATCAGTTAAATTTGAACAAAAACATGTATGATGTGTTCCTATTTGTAATTTGAAAGTGTTTTTCATGTTTGAAATAGCTAGGGACTTAATTGCCACCGCAATTCAAGAATGACCCAGCAAGTTTTTCAATCCCTATAAAAATAGATATGGTGATAAAGGGCATCCTTGTCTTACACCTCTAGATGATGTACTATTTTCAAAAAATATATAATTTATTGACCTGATTTTATATTTAATGATTATCTCTTTTAGTTTTGACCTCATTTCTTCGCTCACTTTAATTCCAATCAGCTTTTCGCTTATGAATTTCAGGATATATAAACACCTACAGTAGATGATTTATGAGTTGACATGCCTCCTCAAACTGTGCTGTTATGTTTGAAACCTGCTAGTAGTTCATAAAAAATGCAGGAGCCAACAGACCCAATAGAATTATCATAAATTGTGAATGTAGCAGCGTGTTGAATTAGTAAAAAGGATGACATCATTCAGTTTTATGAATATAAACTAAACAAAAATAACATCAATGAATAGCAGGATATTTATGTGGATACTTGCACGTTTTCCTGGAGAAAACTTTAACCAGCTATTTTTCAGTGGACATTGACAGAGGAAGAGAGATGGAATGAAGATCAGTTTGAGAAGAGACATTCTAAGTGTGAAAGATTGTTGTGTAATTTGTGGTGAGACTATATAAGAATATTAAGATATGTCCTTGATGTCTATAGAATTGTAATTTATAGTACAAGTTCAAAATATGTCAATTTTACACATCCATATGCAATGCATTATGCTCTTATGAGTAACACAAACATATTTGCAATAACAGGTAATGCCACAACATTACCAGTTGCTACCACACATGTATTTATACTTACTTTATTCATGTCATTTTATTAGATTCCCAAGGTATTATGCAGGGCTTATAAAGATGATATGAAGTTCTAATGTAGTGTTGAGTCTACTCTGATGTACAGTGCCTGTCCTGTTGACATAAGATTGTGTTAGTGTTGTTTTCTTCATTAATATGATGTGTGTATGTGTGTCTGTCTGTCTGTCTTGTCTGTGTCTGTCTTGAAAGTGTTGTGCCATTCCTGTCTCACACAAACACACACACACACACACGCACACACATACAGTACAAACAAACACATACAATTCTACAATACCCCTCCCCCCCACACACACACTAACACACACAAGATGTCATGTTGGTCAAGTATTTTTTTTGCAACAAAGAAAAAGGTATATAATGCAAAGTGAAGATTGAATGTGTGTACAGTAGTTTGACTGGAGAGTGGATTGGTTGGTTGGTTGGGTGATGGTGTCATTGGATGTAACGTGTGACTGCAAATACATCTGTCACCTGTAGTTGCAGGTGAAGGTACATCGTTAATGTAGAGAAATGCCCCAAATGTATGTAAAATGTCCTTGATGTCCATAGAATTGTAATTTATAGTACAAGTTCAAAATATGTCCATTTTACTCTCACATGCACAGTAAACCTGCAGCATCCAGGTAAAGCAGATCCCACATCATTTCATATTGTCAATTATGTATAAGTTACATTTAACATGACCTAGGAATATATGTAATACTATGTTGATATACATTCAGGTAAATGAGTAACAGTTGGGGGCCTTATTTGTCCTTTTATACTCAGAAATACATTGATAAACTACTGTATTGGTAGCATGCTAATTTCTAATGCTACGATTGCCAAATGTAAAACCTTTCTTCATTGTAATCCTATTCAATCTTAAAGTGTACAAAATTAACAGCTGTTTATTCTTGTCTTTGCAGTGTTAAGTTTCTAGCAATTTCTCTGACGAAGACATACTGAGTCAGTTAATCAGAAATGAGCGGAGGGAGCCACTTTAACCAAGACGTGTGACACGGATGGACAGTTAAAAGGCATATCTTTGGCGTGACGAGAGAGAGAGAGACCAGAGGGAGATCAAGATAAACATGAGGTTGGATCTTTACGTTGTTACCAAAGCAGCCTCTTGGAAACTCCGGCCACACTTTGGAAGACTGTCTGACAGATCACAATGACGACCGACTGAGCATTGCACTGACACACTCAGAGAGAAAAGGACTCCTACTGCAACATTCCAGAAGACATTATATTGTGACGCTCAACCATCTCACAGTACAGTGACCAATAACCGACTGCAGTGCTGATCTACTGAGAAACTTAGAGAATCAATTAATTATCACTCACCTATAAACGAGAGACCAGGTCTAACTAACTATGTAGCATCTCTGCTAACACTGTAGCATTTGTTAGCTGGGAAAATAACGTCATGACCTTATCCATTGACAGTTTTGAACAGAGTGCTGCGGAAAGACGCACTAAAATGAAAACTTTACATGCCGTTTTACTCTTGTGTTATTTCCTTTTACAAGAAACTATTGTACATGAGAGACAAAGACAAGTTACCCTCTTACTGTTCTCTTTCTTTGAAAAAAATGTGTGAGAGCAACTGAACCAGTTGCAGGTTAAATGAATCAGAGAACTGAATTTGGACGTTTGATAATATATCTGTTCTCCCACCTCATGAAGGAGTTCATGACTTGTAGAAGTTAAAGAGACTGGTTATCAATCAAGCCTTTATGTCTCCCATTAATTTCCATCCAATCTGGAAAGACGATGCCAGGCCCTCAACATAGTGTACTACGTCCATATGATAGAAGTACTACGTACATATTATAGAAGTACATAGATGACCATACCAAAATGGATGTAGCATCAACAGAGAACCAATTAGTACTATATCCCCCCCCCCTGCAAAATAATTATTGGTGAACAAGACTCTCTCTGTCTCTCACGTACTGACTTTGAAATCCATGTGGCATACTGTACCAAAGGTCCTATGCATGCACTCGCTGTATGACTTGCCTATAAAGTAACAACAGTACGGGCTGCTATGGGATGAACATTCCATATATCTAGTGCAAAGCTTTGAACTGCCCTTGACACCTTCATTATCGCCTCGCTTTGGTACAAACGTGCAAGTCGGAAATGCCACTCGTGTGTGTGTGTGTATATAAAAGAGGTCATTCCTGAGTATATTTTAAAACATATTTAATTGAATGATATTTATTACAATTACATTCCTCTTGAACAAATAAAAAAGACTTCATGAACGTATGCGTATGACAGACACTGGTATCGGTCACTATAAATTGACTAACGTATCTGCTGCTCAAATCAATCATGAGTAGAGCACAGACTGACTAAAGGTCAAGTCCCATGCACAGACCTGCCAACAGGAGGAATAAGGTTCTAACTTAAATACAGCACAGAGGAGGCCTCCATAATAAGGATACCTTGAAGTCACATCAAAGTGTATCAGGTGGGGGAAAAAGTCCTCTGCTGTGGTTTTTACAAGTAACTAAACATGCACATAATACTATTATTATTATATCAGATGCGTATATACTGCCAATGAGGAAAATACGTCCCCTTATGCTTATACTGCCCCCCCCCTCCCCAGACGCATATACTTCCCTCATCTCTCTCTTGTTTCCCTTGCTGCCAAGCAATGACCAATGACTGCTTCAGGGTTAAGTCAAGCCTCCGAAACAAGGTAGCGATGCCCTCCAAATGAGACCATTAAGGAAGTAAAACGGAGGAGAAATGGACCAAGGAAGTGAAAAAGGGGGGACGTGTACAAAGAGAACAAATCTATATTTTGATAAACAAATCAGCTATCCATGGCTTCAGACGGAGAAGGAGCACCAACTGAAAACAGGGTCAAAATGCCATTGGGAAAAGCAGTTGCAAGCGTCTGTGAATATCATGAAAACCTAATCGGAACTGGTTTGGCAAAAAAAGAAAGAGAAAAGTAGAGGAATAATAATATATGAGAATTACGTTTTTGGATGTTTGGTGTGGTGGTTTGACATGAGCGACTGTGTTACAACAATAAAGAGAATAATGGAGAGAGTCACATGAGTGAGAGAAAGCTATGGGGGCGGCCCGGAGTGGGTGGGTCCCGGAGTGGGTGGGGCCCGGAGTGGGGACGGCCCGGAGTGGGGACGGCCCGAAGTGGGTGGGGCCCGGAGTGGGGACGGCCCGAAGTGGGTGGGGCCCGGAGTGGGGACGGCCCGAAGTGGGTGGGGCCCGGTGTGGGGATGGCCCGGAGTAGGTGGACGCTGTACTAAACAATGAAGAAGGAAAAAAAAGAAAATGCATTTTTGTAACTTTGTTTACCAGCATGACTACCCTGCATGACTGTCTTTTCTGCAAGCCCTTTGTTGAAGACAAGGGTGCTAGAGATACAACAAAAAAACACATATATAAAAGGAATTATTTAAAAAATGTTATATGCAATTAATATATATGAAAAAAAGATTATAATGAAAGAGAAGAGCTATATTTTGTTTTGAAAAAGTAAAAAATGTGAAAATTGAAACATGTATGTTTGCAAAATACACACTGAACTATGTTTTGTTAGATGAAATCTCTCTGCTACTACTGCCCCACATTCTGCATTCATTCATTCAATTTTATTGACCTCTGTAGTACTGTCTGCTTTTATTAAGCCGTACTTAAGTGTTTGTTGCTTCTTGTTTCATTTTTGTTTTTCATTCTAGCCAGTTATAATTCTATCTAAAATTAGCATTTAAGGGTTAATTTCACTCTTCAATTTTGAGAAGTGATCTTAGCCCTTTTCATCGATTCAAAAACTCAATGATTCCCTTCCTTGAATCATTTTCACCACCACTGTAGCAGCCATTTTAAATCGATAGCGCTCCATACTGTATGTTTGAAGGGTGTATACATTACAAATATTCAATGTTTGCTTTTAGTTGTTGTTGAGAATAATAGACTATTTGTCATATGATTGTAGCAGGGCAAATTGATACCATGGATGGTTACCTTCTATGCCCGTTTGGAGAAGTTTGTAACAGGTTGTTATTGGAAGTGGCTGGGTGGTTATGTTCTGGGGAAGGCAGTCTTCTTCCATCAGTCCTTAGGGGAGAGACAGTGAAAAGGGGGTTCAGGCCAGGATTTAATCTGATCAGCGGTAGATCCGTGTTATAGTGCGCTTGAGATTTAAAGGTCATTTCCAATTGAGCCGTGAACACGGTCTCCGCGAACGTGGGAACGTTGCTTTTAAAAGGTGCATAGCTGACAAAGTGCGATTGGATTGAATCACAGACTTTGGCCCGGGGTTCAAACGAATGCAGATGAATGACCTGTGCACTGCGATTGATTTTTAAAGGCGATTTAAACTGTTTGAGTCGACATCTGCGGTTTTGCAGCGAACATTATCTGTGTCTTTTGAAGTCAATTGCTGTGCTGGATTGAATCCAGGGCCTTAGTTAGTTATCCAATAAAGTGCAATATCTGTTCATGAGAGAGAGAGGTCGGTAAAGAGAGATTTGTTACTAGTCGAGAGATTTCAGGTTTGCATGAAACAAACTGCCATTCCAAAGTTGTGTCTGTTTTAAAAGAGACTCAGGTGTGTTGGTTGGTTTGTGTGGATTTAGGTGGTTTGCTATTTTCCGTATATAATAAATTCTAGTATATAGATAAAATAATGTGAACACCTTACAGTGACGTGAAACGCATGCATTGTGACTTGATTGTCGATCTCCTGAGGGAACGCGGTCTCGCCATATCCCAAGCTCCTTTGTTGTGTGTCATGAAACCAGTCCTGATGTTATGAACACTGTGCCGTGTCGTAGAGCAGCAACGTCTTCCTTGGAGAGACAACTGAACACTACACACACTATCAGTGTCAGCATGGGTGTGTAGAGGTAGCTTGTCCTTGTTGTTAGGTGGTCAGGTCTCGCATTCGTTCGTCATCCATTCGAGAACCATCCAGCTGATAGTCGTCGACGGGCAGCAGCTCACGGTAGCATACGTAATGTTATAACACGCTTCATACACGTTATAACATGTTATATCACACTTCATACAAAGACCCAGAGCTTCCAAACTGATGTCATTGAAGTACTTTAAAATGGAGGGGTGAGATTGAAAGAACCAGTGGCCACTACTGTGCAAGTTGGGTAGGTGTAGAAATATGTATTTCACTAGAGTTCCCCACTGTTGAACAGGTTGGGTGAATGTTGGTTTTCCAGACACTATCTTTAATAACAGTCACTTTCTCTTGAGGGTGTAAGCCCTGGCAGGTCCAGGATCAGCCCAGGCAGCTGTAAAAAAAAAAAGTATCTCTGTCCATCCCTAATCATGCATTTTAATTGGACTATCACCACTAGACTAGACTTAAATGAATGAACTACGGAGGCTACTCACTTATTTAGTTCAATCTATGTTGGTTTTTACAGGGTCTACAATGATGTCCACTTTCCCGCAAAAATTGGTCCCTGATATTTTTCTTCTTCCTCAATGTGTTTTGTTCACTTTTTCCTTTCAAACTATGATTTCAGGATTTTTTTAGAAGGCATTAAGCCACTTAGGCTTTGGGGGTCGCGAACTGTAGTGTTGATAAATATTCCAGAGGTAAACTTCCAGTAACCACAGTTCGTGAACTGAACACACTCGCAAATTCCCAAGAATTTTAGATATATTTGGGGTGGTTATGTTATAATATAGCACAGTATTGTTAATACATTCTCTGTTATTGACTGATGAGTATTACATTCCTTTATTATTATTATTATATATAAAAATACATGTGACTGCCCACTTCAGGCTAAAAACAAGATGTCTTTTTTTTCTTCTCGTTTTCTATTGCACAATACTGCTATTTGATTTAACAATGTTGAACACAATGGGTTACAGTGTTAAGAGTGCTAAGTCTGTTTTATGTTCCATTTACAAAATGCCTTTTTTTTATAACCAATGGATATGCGTAGATATGGACTTCATAACCAATCCTCAACAACAGCTACTGTAGATGACACATTATGTGAGATTCACCCACACCTGCAACTTTAACATATCCACTCATGATATTATGAAGTCCTTATTTACCCTCGCCGACCCCTTTTGTATACCTGGATGATCTATCTACAGTCAATGCATTCTCTGATTTCCATTTGTTCTCATTTTGAATTGAAGGTTCACCGTAAATTCCACTGGTACCACTTATGTATTTCATGTACTATCAACATTTTTTTGTGTGATAGAAACCAGAGACAACTATGCGGTTTAACTACTTGTATGGGTATACTATGGGTATGGATAAATACATTGCCAAGTTAGTTTAGAGTTGTAAGTTGTCCCTAAGAAAACAAACAACTAACTCTTACCCTAATGCAGTTGTATTACCTCAACACATAGTATAATGACAGACAGAGAAACGTAGATATACCTATTGAACCTACTGTATCATACCCATATGGATATATACAGACACAACTTAAAGGCAAATACAGTAACACTTTATAATAACTCATGAACAAGCCATTAGAAATCATGATACATGTTACTGAAATGCTTGCAAATAAAAAAAATGTAAAAAAACGTGTTTATTAATAGTATGTATACTACTTACATAGTTGAATGCGTATACTTGAAAGTTGTTATTAAGGGTCACCACAAACTCATTAAAGACATAGTATTACCTGTGGACCCTCAGTTCACGCATGGCCTTGAGTTGAAATATCGACAGACATATGTAAACCTAGTCATCAGCATTCCAAAGACAAAATGTATCTCATTTTTTCATAACACTTTGTAAAAACAGACTTAGGTGTTATTGTTTGCTGCCATGGTAGGAGAATGAATAGGAGAAAAGAAGTGGTCACTGGAACACATGGTTGAGACTAATGCTGTATTTTATTTTTGAAATGTTGGAAACACAAAAGTATTATTCATCAAGAAACTGTATAAAGTATATTTATTTCGATGGAATGTTCATGATCTATCTTTTTATATTTTGAAGAAAAAAATAGAAACATATCAATAAAGTATCATAATTGCACATCATTTCGACTATTGAGACTTAAAATGTATGAATGTCAATGCGATCTAATGTGAACAGAAATCTCCTTAGCAGCTTGAACGAATAAATGATTAAAGTCATGAACTGCTTTTTCAAAGACACTCAATTGCTTCAAATCATTGAAATGAACTTCAAATAAATGAAAAATATTTCAAATCAATAGTGTTGTTTGCGTTATGTCTGCGTCAACACTTTAATATTGTATCGATCATCATAACTACAACGCTTTCAGAAAATGTTCACACCCCTTGACTTTTCCACATTTTGTTCTTTTACAGCCTGAATTTAAAATGAATTAAATTGAGATTTGTTTGTCATTGGCCTACACACAATACCCCATAATGTCAAAGTGGAATTGTTTTTCAAGATGTTTACAAATTAATTAAAAATGAAAATCTGAAATGTCTTGAGTCAATAAGTATTCAACCCTTTAGTTATAGCAAGTCTAAATAACAATGTGCTTAACAAGTCAGATAATAAGTTGCATGGACACACTCTGTGACCAATAATAGTGTTAAATATGATTTTTGAACTACCTCATCTCTGTACCCCACACATACAATTATCTGTAAGGTCCCTCAGTCGAGCAATGAATTTCAAAACACCGATTCAACCACAAAGACCAGTAAGGTTTTCCAATGCTTTGCAAAGGGCAGCTATTGGTATATGGATTTAAAAAGCAGACATTGAATATCCCTTTGAGTTTGGTGAAGTTGTTAATTAAACTTTGGATGATGTATCAATACACCCAGTCACAACAAAGACACAGGCGTCCTTCCTAACTCAGTTGCTGAAGAGAAAGGAAACCGCTCAGGGATTTCCTCACGAGGCCAATGGTGACTTTAAATCAGTTACAGAGTTTAATGGGCGTGATAGGAGAACACTGAGGATGGAGCAACAACATATTAGTTACTCCACAATAGTAACCTAAATGACAGAGTGAAAATAAGGAAGCCTGTACAGAATACAGATATTACAAAACATGCATCCTGTTTGAAACAAGGCACTAAAAAGTAATACTGCAAAGCAATTCACATTTTGACCTGAATACAAAGTGTTATGTTTTTGGCAAATCCAATACAACACCGTATTGAGTGACACTTTCCATATTTTCGGGCATAGTGGTGGCTGCATCATGTTATGGGTATGCTTGTAATCATTATGGACTGGTGAGGTTTTCAGGATAAAAAAATAACTGGAATGAAGCTCAGCACAGGAAAAATCCTGGTTCAGTCTACTTTTCACCAGACACTGGGAGATGAATTCACCTTCTACACCGGAGTTCGCTTACCAAAAATACACGAAATGTCCCGGAATGGCAGAGGTACAGTTTTGACTTAAATCTATTGTACTTGAAAATCTATGACAAGACCCGAAAATGGTTGTTTAGTAATGACCAACAACCAATTTGACCAACAACCAGCTTGAAGAAGTATTGACTCAGGGGTGTGAATGCTTACAGTGCATTCTGAAAGTATTCAGACCCCTTGACTTTTTACACATTTTGTTACGTTACAGCCTTATTCTAAAATGGATCACATGTTTTTTCCCCCTCATCAACCTGCACACAATTCCCCACAATGACAAAGAAAAAACAGGTTTTTAGAAATGTTTGCAAATTTATTAAAAATAAAAAACTGAAATATTACATTTACATAAGTATTCAGATCCTTTACTCAGTACTTTATTGAAGCACCTTTGGCAGCGATTACAGCCAAGAGTCTTCTTCGGTATGACACTACAAGCTTGGAATACCAATATTTGAGGAGTTTCTCCCATTCTTCTCTACAAATCCTCTCAAGCTCTGTAAGGTTGAATGGGCAGTGTCGCTGTACAGCTAATTTCAGGTCTCTCAAGAGATGTTCCATCGGGTTCAAATCCAGCCTCTGGCTGGGCCACTAAAGGACATTCAGAGACTTGTCCCGAAGTCACTCCTGCATTGTCTTGGCTGTGTACTTAGAGTCGTTGTCCTGTTGGAAAGTGAACCTCCACCCCAGTCTGAGGTCCTGAGCTCTCTGGAGCAGTTAAAAAATCAAGGATCTCTCTGTACTTTGCTCCGTTCATTTTCCCCTTGATCCTGACTAGTGGCTTCCGTCTGGCCACTTTGCCATAAAGGCCTGATTGGTGTAGTGCTGCAGACATGGTTGTTCTTCTGAAAAGTTCTCCCATCTCCACAGAGGAACTCTGGTGCTCTGTCAGAGTGACCATCGGGTTCTTGCTCACCTCCCCAGATTTCTCAGTTTGGCCAGGCGGTCAGCTCTAGGAAGAGTCTAGGTGGTTCCAAATTTCTTCAATTTAAGAATGATGGAGGCCATTATGTTCTTGGGGACCTTCAATGCTGCAGAAATGTTTGGTACCCTTCCCCAGATCTGTGCCTTGACACAATCCTGTCTCGGAGCTCCACGAAAAATTCCTTTGACCGCATGGCTTGGTTTTTGCTCTGACATGCACTTTCACCTATGGGACCTTCTATAGATGTGTGTGTCTTTCCAAATCATGTCCAATCAATTGAATTTACCACAGATGGACTCCAATCCAGTTGTAGAAACATTTCAACGATGATCAATGGAAACAGGATGCACCTGAACTAAATGTCGAGTCCCATGGCAAAGGGTCCAGAAAATGTGGAAAAGTCAAGGGGTCTGAATACTTTCCGAATGACATATTTCTGTGTTTAATTTTCAATACATTTGCAAAGATTTCTAAAAACACGTTTTCACTTCGTCATTATGGGGTATTGGGTGAGATTTTCTTTTAATTCAACCCATTTTTAATTTAGGCTGTAAAACATCCCAAATGTGGAATAAGACAAGGGGTATGAATACTTTCTGAAGGCACTGTATGATCAGTGTCTGTTTCATTTAAACGTGTGTGTTGCCCATTCCATGAGAAACAGAAACATTTCAAAACATAAATGAGTTTTATGTTGACTTCGTTTTAATGTTAAAGACATGGGGCTGGAGATATTTGATGATGCACAATTTAGTTTGCAAAAAAAAAATAGCATGACTTTAACCTTATTCATGATAATACACTAAATCTGTAATATCAATTGAAATTGTGGGCACTCATAAGATATAAGAGAAGGTGCTTAAAGTAGATATTTCAGGCCATTATATTCTTCATACACCAGATAAATGTTTTTTTTTGTGACATTGAGTCAAGTGAATGTGTAGGTAGGCCTTTGCCAAATAACACAAAAAGGACACGTTATAAAATCACAATCCAAAATCTATACACCAGTCTTCACTGTATAATGTCACATGACATTTCATCATAGTGTGGCTCAGAGCCATGTATCTCTATATATAACTCTGGTGTGGCAGAATACTCACTATCAAATGGCTGCAGCTGACATCACATGGACTAATGTGTCATTGCAAATAGACATATAGTACACTGAAGCCATATAAAATGGTTTTGTAACATTATGCCTATGTGTGTTACCACAATTGACAATCCACCGAAAGATGAATGACCAATCAAGGACAAAAACAACACATAGGATGTCCATTCCATGAGAGAATCGTCCAATCAAATCAAACTTAATTTGCCACACGCGCCGAATACAACAAGTGTGGACTTTACCGTGAAATGCTTACTTACAAGCCCTTAACCAACAGTGCAGTTCAAGAAGAAGAAAATATTTTCCAAGTAGGCTAAAATAAAAAGCAGTAATAACAAATAACACAATAAAAATAACAATAACGGGGCTATATACAGGGGGCACCGGTACCGAGTCAGTGTGCAGGGGTACAGGCTAGTTGAGGTAATCTGTACATGTAGGTGGGGGTGAAGTGACTATGCATAGATAATAAACAAGCAAACAGCGAGTACCAGCAGTGTACAAGAGGGGGGGGGGTCAATGTAAATTGTCTGGTGACGATTTTTATGAATTATTCAGCAGTCTAATGACTTGAGGGTAGAAGCTGTTGAGGAGCCTTTTGGTCCTAGACTTGGCCCTCCGGTACCGCTTGCCGTGCGGTAGAAGAGAAAACAGTCTAAAACTTGAGTGACTGAAGTCTCTGACAATTTTATGGGCATTCCTCTGACACCACCTATTATATAGATGCTGGATGGGAGGAAGCTTGGCCCCAGTGATGTACTGGGCCGTTCGCACTACCCTCAGTAGCGTCTTACGGTCAGATGCCGAGCAGTTGCCATACCAGGTGGTGATGCAACTGGTCAGGATGCTCTTGATGGGTCTCATGATTCATCCTTTTAGTGTGCCAATACAATAAATCACACACATTAAGTGGGATAAATTGAGTGCTTGTTCAATATTACTAGATAACGTTACGGACAAAAAAGCAGTCGGTGTGTGTGTTTGTGTGTGCAGGCCGCCTGAGCAAATGTCAGCAGGGGCCTTTTTCAGCTTTTACTGCAATGTGCCAATACACCACCCCCCTCAGGTGGTGAGATTTAGTCTTGGCCGTGAAGTCTGACTAGTAATTGAGATGGAAAACATTTAGTACAGTACCAAAGCACTACAAGAAATGAAACCCCTTCATCGTGACACCAGTTGACCTTCAGGACACACCCCTGGCACAAGCCTGGGACACCCCTCCCTGGGAATTTCCTCACAACCTTTCTCTCAAAACAAGATGACCACATGTAGTTCCGCGTCTATCTGTTGGGTTTCAGTTCAGTTGAGGCAATGTTTGACTTTTACTATTACAGTGCATTTGAGAAGTATTCATACCCCTTTACTTTTCCCCAAAATATTTGACTTTACAGCCTTATTCTAAAATGGATTCAATCTACACACAATACCCCATCATGACAAAGCAAAAACAGGTTTTTAGAAATTTTGCAACTATTAAAAATAAAAAACGGAAATATTACATTTACATAAGTATTCAGACACTTCACTCAGTACTTTGTTGAAGCACCTTTGGCAGCGATTATAGCCTCGAGTCTTCTTGGGTATGACGCTACAAACTTGGCACACTTGTATTTGGGGAGTTTCTCCTATTCTTCTCTACAGATCCTCTCAAGCTTTGTCAGACTGGATGGGGAGCGTCACTGCTATTTTCAGATCTCTCCAGGGATGTTAGATCAGATTCAAGTCCGAGCTCTGCGTTGTCTTGGCTGTGTGCTTAGGGTTCTTGTCCTGTTGGAAGGTGAACCTTCAGCCCAGTCTGAGGTCCTGAGTGCTCTGGAGTAGGTTTTCATCAAGGATCTCTCTGTACTTTGCTTTGTTCATCTTTCCCTTGATCCTGATTAGTCTCCCAGTCCCTGCTCCTGAAAAACATCCCCACAGCATGATGCTGCCACCACCATGCTTCACCGTAGGGATGATGCCAGGTTTCCTCCAGATGTGGCACTTGGCATTCAGGCCAAATAGTTCAATCTTGGTTTCATCAGACCAGAGAATCTTGTTTCTCATGGTCTGAGTCCTTTCGGTGTCTTTTGGCAAACTCCAAGCGGGCTGTCATGTGCCTTTTACTGAGGAGTGGCTTCCGTCTGGTCACTCTACCATAAAGGCCTGATTGGTGGAGTGCTGCAGAGATGGTTGTCCTTCTGGAAGATTCTCCCATCTCCACAGAGGAACTCTGGAGCTCTGTCAGAGTGACCATCGGGTTCTTGGTCACCTCCCTGACCAAGGCCCTTCTCCCCCGATTGCTCGGTTTCGCCGGGCGGCCAGCTCTTGGAAGAGTCTTGGTGGTTCCAAACTTCTTCCATTTAAGAATGATGGAGACCACCGTGTTCTTGGGGACATTCAAAACTGCAGACATGTTTAAGTACCCTTCTCCAGATCTGTGCCTCGACACAATCTTGTCTCAGATCTCTATGGACAATTCCTTCAACCTCATGGCTTGGTTTTTGCTCTGACATGCACTGTCAACTGTGGGACCTTAGACAGGTGTGTGCCTTTCCAAATCATGTCCAATCACTTGAATGTATTTAAAATCATAAAGAGAGTCTTTATAAACTCCCAGTGATTTATTGGGTAAATCACGTTTCAGCATCACTGTGCCTTCTTCGAAGAAGGCCTAATATACAATGGAATTGCTTACCAAGATGACATTGAATGTTCCTGAGTTACCAAGATGACATTGAATGTTCCTGAGTGGCCTAGTTACAGTTCTGACTTAAATTAGCTTCAAAATCTTTGGCAAGACTTGAAAATGACTGTCTAAAAACAAACAACTTGACCGTGCTGGAAGAATTTTTAAAAGAATAATGGTCAAGTATTGTACAGTCCAGATGTGCAAAGCTCTAAGAGACTTACCTGGAAAGACTCACAGCTATAATCACTGACAGTAATTCACTTTTTGTCCTGAATCCAAGGTGTTATGTTTGGGGCAAATCCAATACAACACATTACTGAGTACCAAGCTTCACAATTTCAAGCATAGTGGTGGCTGCATCCAGTGGCAACATTTTGAGCCCAACAAAATAAAAATAAAACTTGTGTTGTATTGGTGTTAAATATGTTGTTTTTTTTGTTGGGGGGTTGCCTGTTTTGCATGTTATTTTGGCATTAATACATGTCACATATCAGTTTGCAAACCATGTAAAAAAGATATACATTGGGGCAAAAAAGTATTTAGTCAGCCACCAATTGTGCAAGTTCTCCCACTTAAAAAGATGAGAGAGGCCTGTAATTTTAATCATAGGTACACTTCAACTATGACAGACAAAATTAGAAAAGAAAATCCAGAAAATCACATTGTAGGATTTGTAATGAATTTATTTGCAAATTATGGTGGAAAATGGGTATTTGGTCACCTACAAACAAGCAAGATTTCTGGCTCTCACAGACCTGTAACTTCTTCTTTAACAGGCTTTTTAACATTTGTCATATGAAAAGAAATAATGAAAAGAAATCAAAGATAAAATGTATCGGTGCTCATCAGCCATTGGACAAAAACATTACACAACAAGTTGGAAATCGCAAATTCAGTCTACTTTCCTCCAGACACTGGGAGATGAATTCTCCTTTCAGCAGAACATGAACCTAAAACACAAGGCCAAATCTACACTGTAGTTTCTTACCGAGAAGACAGTGAATGTTCCTGAGAGGCCGGGTTAAGGTTTGGACTTAAATCTACTTGAAAGTCTACGGCAAGACCTGAAAATGGTTGTTTATCAATGATCAACCACCAATTTGACAGAGCTTGAAGAATTTTGAAAAGAATAATGGTCGAATGTTGCACAATCCAGGAATGGATATCTCTTAGAGACTTACCCAGAAGACTCACAGATGTCATCGCTGCCAAAGGTTCTTCTAGATAGGGGTGTGAATACTTATGTAAATAAGATATTTCTGTATTTCATTGCCAATACATTTTCTAACCTGCTAGATTTGGAATATTCAGATCATCATAAGTTGAGAACCTGATGAACATCACATCTACCTAAGCAGCACGTCACTGATCATTTAGATTTGTGGGCTGACATGATGTTTATCATTATACATTAGAACTTTATACAGTCCATCACTGAAATCAATCATGGCATTCAAAGGGCACTCGATCCAACAAATGACAGTCAGCCATCTCAGTTGTCCGTCTCATGGAGCGGGCCCCATTTCAGTTAGGGAGCTTACTGTAACACACCAAGTACCAGTGCAGAGGCGGTGACATTTGAGAGGGAGGGTGAAGGTTGTTCCCGGCCCTGGAGCAAAAGGGAGCGAAAGGACGGGAGGGGCCAGGCGCAGATTGAATTTCAACAGGACAGCATTCCCAAAAAAATTAAGACAGACAACATAAGAGAGAGAAGAGGGAAGGACAGAATTGTGAGTATTGAACAGCAAACAGGTAGAAACAATAATTCGTGAACCGGTCAGGGAGGTGAGAGACAAGAGTGGACGAGTACTGGAGGAGTGTCCATCAAGGAGTGTCTCAGGGTTGGAGACAACCGTAGAAGACCACGTGTTGGACGGACAGGCGGACATGGTGACAGACCGAAAGATTCATGGGAGAAAAACAATGTGACTTTCCATCCCGCAATTAGTCTCCGTTAGCGGCTGCCAGTCTCTCAGTGAGTGACTCCCTACATCTGGCTATCAATTGCTCGTTAGTCATTATACCTCACGTTGATAGTGCATTGTTGTTACTGTTCTGTCTCAAACAATTATTTTATGGATGAAAGGTGTTGCATAACCCTTTTACCAATGAAATGTGTGAAATAAATGAAGAGTATACCGTACAAACATATTTGAATTATGTGGACATAGCGTACCTTAGACATAATTACACATAGTTTGAAGATGATTTTGTACAGTATAGGCCTTTGTACATTTACATGTCTGACAGAGAACTCAACAGTAACAAAGACATTCGACATGACTGCTTCCTCTTGCATATTTACAGCTTACATCCTGCAACTAATAATGACTATATCATATGTGTAGTGATAATGGCTCTATTCCCACACTGATCCAATTCCCACTCTGGTTTCAGACCCACATCCTCTTTCAGTCCAAACTGTCCTTACTACACACAAAGGAGAAAGGGTCCGGATTGTGGACAACGCCAATAAAGGCAGGGATGGAAAACAACGACCCAGAAGGAGGTGGAGAAGGAGGAAGGAGAGACATAGAAGAAGGAGAGAAAGACAAACGGCTGAAGAACCAACTCAACAGCGAGGAGAAGGGCGAGAAAGAGAACCAAGTGGGCGGTGAGAAGGAGAGGAAGTGGGTGAACCGGCGGTCCGGATCACTGTGGAGGAGCGGCTGGGCACCGAGCGAACGTCTTGCGATCAACGTCTCAGGGATGCGCTACGAGACCCAGCTCCGCACCTTGGCCCAGTTCCCAGACTCCATGCTGGGCGACCCCAGGCGGCGGCTACGCTACTTTGACCCATTGCGCAAGGAGCTCTTCTTGGACCGCAACCGGGCCTGTTTTGACGCCATCCTCTACTTCTACCAGTCGGGCGGGCGGCTCCGGCGGCCCGCCAACGTGCCCCTGGACATTTTCATAGACGAGCTGTATTTCTATGAGCTGGGCGAGGAGATCATGGCACGCTTCAAGGAGGATGAGGGTTTCCCCAAGGAGGAAGCCCCATCGCTGCCCGTCAACGAGGTCCAGCGGAGTCTGTGGATGCTTTTCGAGCACCCGGAGTCGTCATCGGGCGCGCGCATCATTGCCATCGTCAGCGTCATGGTGATCGTGGTGTCCATCCTCATCTTCTGCCTAGAGACGCTGCCTGACTTCAGGAGCGAGAAGGAGCTTCGTGAGGTAAGGCAGCAAGAGGGCAAGGGAGGAGTGAGGTGGGATAAATAGGAGACAAGGACAATGGAACAAGTTGGTGTTTTGTGTGTGGGGGGGAGTTTCTCAATAGTCCAAACTGGCATCCTCCACTTGTTTCCTCATCTTCATCAGCACTAATCTGAGAGCTCTGTATAACTGGAAGTCAGATAGAATATGTTAGTGGCCAACTGGAGGACTTACTTATTCTTGTTTGATTCTTCAAATTCAGTGTTCAACTTGGACTGAAATAAGTGCTGGTACTCATTTTGGGTGCCAGTATTGTTTATAGTTAGGTGCAGGAGCAATACGCTAATATTCTATAAGAGGAACGAACTGGAGCTCCAAGCAGTAGAAAATGTGGGGTGCCGGTACTCAGCTCTGGTGAGCTCCTGCCCAAATCAAGCACTGATGCTATAGAAGGAGATTGAGTGGGCAAAGGCTTTTGGAGTGAACATTCAGTAGAAGGAAAGTGTTACAGAACATTGTGACATACTGGACATGTATTGGAAAGTGAGAGGGTAAATAGTATATTTTGTGAAAGATGCAGAACAAGCATATAAGAAGCGAGGCAATGATGTCAATAAAACAATTACGTCATAAAAACAATGATGTCATTGAAACAATCAAATGAAATACTACATTTTGGTCTAGCTCCCACTTATCTGCTTTTGAATATTTAATAGAATTTTGAAACGCGTCACGAGAACAAGATGGATGGAGGGAAAGATAAATGAGAGCCATGTGTCATTTTTAAAATCATAATAATAATTGGAACCGTTCAAATCGGATATTGGATATTTTCTTCAGATATTGGATTGAATGAGTAGGGTGGCACGTGTTTTGTGTCGTACAGTCAACTCATCAAGCAAAAACCTACCTCACATGGTCTGTGTGTCTTGAATGGGGTGTGTGTTGTCACGTGTCAAACGGCAACCCAATACCACTAACCAGCAGGTGTTTAGGTAAACACACTACCGGTGTGCATAGCTGACTACAGTGAATTATGTGGAGAAATATTGACAGGGAGACAAATCAAGGAGAGATAAGAGTAAGGCTGACGTGTGATTATTTTAGCCAGCTGGTGGCCCAAGACCTCTACAATATACTTCAGTCACGAAGATGAGGTGGGAAGACCTTGGGAGATAAAGCGACATATGTTGTGTCATGTTAACACATTCCTTCAGGAGAGCTGTGCTAGGCCGATGGCGGCTGCCTTTTTGCGCGAGGGCCGACAGCCAAGAAACGCAGTAACCCCAGTGAGGAGCGGCTAGCTGACTTGAAGAGTGTTGGCTATGCTGGGAGGAAGACGGGATATAGCGGACAGTGGAGATGGATGGGGAGGAGCGTGAACACTCATGTTTCTCCTTGGCGAGCTCAGGGGGCTATATATAGTGCCGGGACACTCCTAAGAGTACATCAACACGTAGATATCTGCCTTTATTAATAAACACGTCGACTGCGACCTCCTACCGGAGAGAAATCGTGAATAGGTCCTACTAGATTATACGTTTGACTTGTATTGTATCTCCGGACACACAGTAATATTTCACACATTGCATTCCTGGTTGTTGTGACTTTTTCCCCTCGTGACGGTTTGATTACTCGACATAAAGTGTGAGAGGCTGAAAGAATTAATCGGTGTACAGTCTGGCACACTGACAGGGAAAAATAGACAGACAGTTGGACAGTCTGATAGACTGTCACCGGACAGATTGAAACTCGAAGCCAGAAATAATTTGAGCTCAAAGTGTGAAAACAGCTATTTCACATGTGAAAATGTGCATCTGCAAATTTGGCGTGCTTTTACAGTAAGGGAACAAATGAACCCCCAAGAAATGGTGCAACATTTTGTATTTGCTTGTGGTACATTTTGTTACTTCATCATCATAGAAATATAAATTGTTTATAACTAACTGAGAGAACATTGTGTGATCAGGCTGGACCAACAAAACAGTATTTTTCATTGGCAATAAGTACTAGATGATTAGTAAGGCATAAACCAATAATAAGCAGATGGGGAAGTATAATTCTGTTTTTAGGAAGTGAAATCTGTAAATCAAAATGAAAGTTTATTTCAAGTCCCATTATCTGCTCAGTTTTCGCTCCAAGATACCAAACCCAAATATACCGAAAATGTTGCAATACATAACACAGAAAAATGCTCTACAAATCACAGTAGGCCCATAACGTATCATCTTCATCCTCTGACAGATTAGAAGTTAAATTAGCATTTTTTTCTTTCTCATTTTCCCCTCTTCCTCCCTGCCTCCCTGTCTTCTCCTCTCCCCTGTCCAGGAGTACTTCTACAAGTACCACGCCCACGACAAGAACATCTCCATGCACATGCTTCCCCCCGCCAGTGTCTTCCAGGATCCCTTCTTCCTGGTGGAGACTATATGTATCTGCTGGTTCTCTTTTGAGCTGTTCATGCGTTTCATCTGCTCGCCCAGCAAGATGCACTTTTTCAAGGACGTGATGAACATCATCGACTTCACCGCCATCCTGCCCTTCTTTGTGACACTGGTCACCGAGCTCTCCAAGGACACGGAGAACGCACCGGGAATGTCCCTGGCCATCATCCGTGTAATCCGGTTAGTTCGAGTGTTCAGGATCTTCAAGCTGTCCCGCCACTCCAAGGGCCTGCAGATCCTGGGCCAGACGCTGAGGGCCAGCATGCGTGAGCTAGGCCTACTCATCTTTTTCCTCTTCATTGGCGTCATCATCTTCGCCAGCGCCGTCTTCTTCGCCGAGGCCGACCACAAGGACACAGCGTTTGTCAGCATCCCCGGCGCATTCTGGTGGGCCGTGGTTACCATGACCACCGTGGGCTACGGTGACATGTACCCAGAGACGGTGTGGGGCAAGCTGGTTGGCTCCATGTGCGCCATCGCCGGCGTGCTTACCATCTCGCTGCCCGTGCCCGTCATCGTGTCCAACTTCAGCTACTTCTACCACCGCGAGACAGAGTGCGAGGACCAAACCCAGTACACACACATCAGGACCTCGCTGTGGGAGGACGAGGAGCACGAGGAGGGGGAGGAAGGGGAGGAAGAAGGGGACGGAGAAGGAGATTACAATGCCATAGAGGGCATCTGCAACCCTCTGAATAGGACTCTTTTGGGGGGGCTGTGCACTGGGCAGAGCAGGGAGTTGAGTGGGGCAAAGATGTACCTCAGGGAATCCCTGGTAACTCAGGTGTGACAACAGGATGTGACAACAGGATGACCCTCAGTTGTGATCCTGTCACAAAAAGAGAGAGAAACAAAAGAGTGAAAAAAATAAGGATTACAAATGTTTAAGACAGCTGAATGGCAAACTGTCACTGGCCGAAAGTGTGAAAGCAGCAATACGTGTAGCAGAAAAACATACATGCCTGTTTAACACTACACTCACCAGGGGAGGCATTAAACGATTGACTGGTGTAGGAACATAGAACGACACTACCGTAAATTGCTTGCCAGAAAAATAAAGGAGATTGAGTGACATGCTTATCGCTTTCCATGGTCATGCTATTTATTATTTAAACTATGAGTTGTAAAGCTATTCATTGTAGTATTAGCTTGTGTGTTCTTTTAAAGAGTTGAATCTTCCTTGTCGTTTTAGTGCCATCAATATAATACCATGGTGTCTTCTCCTCTTTAATCTGATCTAGATTATACAGTTTGTAAAATGTATTTTTATTTATTTATTTATTCAGATGTACTATGAAAGAGCGCTTTCACAGTGAATAAGAAAATGTTGGTCAACACAGACAAGGAGCAACTATGAGATAGATATAGTGCACAATGTTACTCAGTCACAGCTTCGCCATCCCAATGACGCATGTGCTAATGCTTATAGATAACAGGTTTTACATGCCACTTTAACATTCTCAATCGGACTACAGCTACCGCATGCTGATGATGATGTGTGACTTCTTCTCAAGTTTATACTTCAGAGCCAATATTTCCTGATGGCTGGAGCTACATAAATGTAGCAACATTCTGGTTCTCATTACCATATCATCTGATCTCTGATCAGATCACCGAACGTATTGTTACCAATTTAGAGGGAAGGAGCGTGGAGGTTGTTTATTCTCAGGGTAACTTGGTGCGAAAGGCCTATATTTGTGTATGTGTTGTTTTTAATAAAGGTTATATTTTGTAAATTTTCTTAAGATGCCGTGTGCCGTCCATTGCTGTTGATAATCAGAAATGCTACATTTAATGGAATTCTCGCCGCGTTCCCTTCTTCAGAGAACAGGTGAAACTCTAGCTAGAGCTAGAGACATTAATGAAATGTTTATTTTCTGGATAATTCATTTTATTCTGTGGACCGCCCTTCGGTTGAAGCTTTGGGAAAAGAGACTGTTGAACAGATGGTAGAGGACAATTACACATGCATTTAAATTGTTTTTTTTAATAGTTATGTGTTTCCATTTTTTATTTCTGAGACATTTCTGTAAAAACTCAGATCCAGGATGAGCCCCCACAATCTACCCTCGGAGTCGAGCTGAATTGCTGTACAGCATCTCTCTCTGAGCATCCGAGTGGCACAGCGGTCTAAGGCACTGGATCTCAGGTTCAAATCCCGGCTGTATCACATCCGGCCGATGATTGGGAGTCCCACAGGGCGGCGCACAATTGGCCCAGCGTCGTCCGGTGTTTGACCGGGGTAGGCCGTCATTGTAAATAAAATTTGTTCTTAACTGGCTTGCCTAGTTAAATCAAGGTTCAATTAAAAATAAAAATCCCAGGGCCTTTTCTAGAAGCAACATACTGTCTTGGTGAATGATGTGCTTTTATGTCCACTAGAGGGCAGTCCAAACCAACATCAATCATACATCCACCATGAGGGAGTGCTCTAAAGTCTGTAACAAAGAAATGCTCTGTTGTTTTGACACCACACTCCACAAAGCAAGTTATGCAGGCTCTAGTTTTATCATATCTTAATTATTGCTCTGTCATATGCTTAAGTGCTGCGAAGAAAGACCTAGTTAAGCTGCAGCTGGCCCAGAACAGAGCGACACGTCTTGCTCTTCATTGTAATCAGAGGGCTAATATTAATACTATGAATGCCAGTCTCTCTTGGCTAGGAGTTGGTTGTGGAAAGATTGACTGTGCCACTTCTTGTTTTTATAAGAAACATTAATGTGTCGGAAATTACAAACGGTTTGCATAGTCAACTGACACACACCCAACCATTATTTTCACAGTACCCAGGTCCAGAACAAATTCAAGGAAACTACAGTCTTATGCAGAGCCATGAGTGCATGGAACTCCATTCCATCTCATATAGTAAACTGCAAACCTGGTTTCAAAAAAACAAACAAAGCAACACCATGGCACAATGCCTCTCCATGTGACCTACATGTTGTACCACATTGAGACCACAAGATGTCACCAAATGATTTCCCCAACACTTTCCCTGGCTGCCACTGCTCTTTCTCAACGACAAATAATTCCTAACTTTTGGACATATTTCAACAAAACCATTTTGTGGTAAATTTATCAATTTTCTGGAAATGTTATAAAAGTCATATATATGTATGTATGTATATATTCCAATGAATTTAGATCTATAATTGTTTTTTAAATATTTATAATATTTAAATATACAAGTAGGAAAGCTGTAATATGAGTAGTAGTAATATATTGGCTGAGTGTGTTGGGGACAACTCCCCCCCCCCCTAGTTACCCCTCTATGGTTATGCTGGCAACTTCACTAGCAGTAAATGCTAGCCAGCTAGCCAGTTACCATAAGCTGCTAGGAGTCCTAGCTTTTAACCGTACTACCCGATCAAGGTCAAATACATTAAAAAGATAACGTAACTTAATTGCGTTGTAAACGTTTCCATTAGTGTGAGCAGTGCAGGAGTTGGGCTCATGAGTTGTGCTCCAACTTTACTAGGGATATCTTTATTTGTGACCTACAGTTGAAGTCAGATGTTTACATACACTTAAGTTGAAGTCATTAAAACTCGTTTTTCAACCACTCCACAAATTGTTAACAAACTATAGTTTTGCCAAGTTGGTTAGTACATCTACTTTGTGCATGACACAAGTAATTTTTCCAACGATTGTTTACAGACAGATTATTTCACTTGTAATTCACTGTATCACAATTCCAGTGGGTCAGAAGTTTACATATGCTAAGTTAATTTTGCCTTTAAACAACTTGGAAAATTCCCAAAAATTATATCATGGCTTTAGAAGCTTCTGATAGGCTAATTGACATCATTTGAGTCAATTGGAGGTGTACCTGTGGATGTATTTCAAGGCCTACCTTCAAACTCAGTGCCTCTTTGCTTAACATCATGGGAATATCAAAAGAAATCAGCCAAGACCTCAGAATTTCTTTTTGTAGACTTTCACAAGCCTGGTTCATCCTTGGGAGCAATTTCCAAATGCCTGAAGGTATCACGTTCATCTGTACAAACAGTAGTATACAAGTATAAACACCATGGGACCACGCAGCCATCATACCGCTCAGGAAGGAGATGCGTTCTGTCTCCTAGAGATGAATGTACTTTGGTGCGAAAAGTGCAAATCAATCTCAGAACAACAGCAAAGGACCTTGTGAAGATGTTGGAGGAAACAGGTACAAAAGTATCTATATCCACAGTAAAACAAGTCCAATATCGACATAACCTGAAAGGCCACTCAGCATGGAAGAAGCCACTGCTCCAAACCGCCATAAAAAAGCCAGACTACGGTTTGCAACTGCACATGGGGACAAAAATCATATTCTTTGGAGAAATGTCCTCTGGTCTGATGACACAAAAGTAGAGCTGTTTGTCCAGAATGACCATCGTTATGTTTAGAGGGGTAAAAAAGCTGAAGAACACCATCCCAACATGGAGCACGGGGGTGGCAGCATCATGTTGTGGAGGTGCTTTGCTGCAGGAGGGACTGTTGCACCTCAGAAAATAGATGGCATCATGAGGTAGGGAAAATTATGTGGATATATTGAAGCAACATCTCAAGACATCAGTCAGGAGGTTAAAGCTTGGTTGCAAATGGGTCTTCCAAATGGACAATGACCCCAAGCATACTTCCAAAGTTGTGGCAAAATAGCTTAAGGACAGCGAAGTCAAAGTATTGGAGTGGCCATCACAAAGCCCTGATCTCAAACCTATCGGAAAATTGTGGACGGAACTGAAAAAGCGTGTGCGAGCAAGGAGGCCTACAAACCTGACTCGGTTACACCAGCTCTGTCAGGAGGAATGGGTCAAAATTCATCCAATTTATTGTGGGAAGCTTGTGGAAGGCCACCCTAAACGTTTGACTCAAATTTAACAATTTAAAAGCAATGCTACCAAATACTAATTGAGTGTATGTAAACTTCTGGCCCACTGGAAATTTGATGAAAGTAACAAAAGCTGAAATAAATCTCTCGATTATTATTCTGACATTTCACATTCTGAAAATAAAGTGGTGATCCTAACTGACCTAAGACAGGTAATTTTTACTAGGATTAAATATCAGGAATTGTGAAAAACTGAGTTTAAATTTATTTGGCTTAGGTGTATGTTAACTTCAGACTTCAACTGTATGTACAAATTATAATCGTGCAATAGCAGAGCATGAAAGTTGCCACATCAATGTTACACTGAGTTAATTAGTTCAGTTATTGTTACTAAATGTTACTAAATGTTACATTCCAATGTAATTTACTGTTATTAGTTATATTCCATTCCATAAATTTTTTCCGGTTCCGGTTGGAGCGAGCGGTCGCATCTACACTTCGGTCCGCAGGTAGTATAACTTTTCATTACATTTCGTTATAGTACAACGGTTTGATTTGTCTTATCTTAGCAATTTCTTCTTAGCTAGCTACATAGCCGTCTTTGTATCAACGACAATTGCATATTATCGTATTTCGTCGTCCTAACGTATCTGCCCAGCTAACATCCACTGTCCACTAGCACTGTAGAAACTATTACACTCAACTGAACGACTCGATTAGCGTAGTGTCAGCTAGCTACATAGTTGTCTTCGCTGTCTTCGTATCCAAGATAATTGTGCAGTTTAGAGTGTGTAGACTTAGAGTGATTATCTTAATTTACCGAGGTTAGCTAGCCAGCTATTTGTCGTCCTTAACGTAGGAAATGCTGCTAGCTAGCTAGCCAACAGCTAGCCAACCTCTACCGAATTGAACTCCAACTACCCGGTCAACATTCCGCGTCGCTCCACAGGTAGTATCACATTTTTCATTTCACTTCATTACAGTACAACGGTTTGATTTGTTTGATCGTAGCTAGCCAGCTACATAGCCGTCTTTGTATCTAAGACAATTGTGTAGTCTAGAGCGATTTTCTAGGTTAGCTGGCCAGCTATTGTCGTTCTTTTAACGTAGCTAGCCAGCTAGCCCCCGAATAGCAGCACTGTAGTAACTATTACAGTACAACGGTTTGTTTTGTTTGATCGTAGCTAGCTAGCTACATAGCCGTCTTTGTATCTAAGACAATTGTGTAGCCTAGAGCGATTTTCTAGGTTAGCTGGCCAGCTATTGTCGTTCTTTTAACGTAGCTAGCCAGCTAGCCCCCGAATAGCAGCACTGTAGTAACTATTACAGTACAACGGTTTGTTTTGTTTGATCGTAGCTAGCTAGCTACATAGCCGTCTTTGTATCTAAGTCAATTGTTTAGCCTAGAGCGATTTTCTAGGTTAGCTACATCGCAGCCACTACCAGCTAGCCTACTCCAGCAGTACTGTATCATTTCAATCATTTTAGTCAATAAGATTCTTGCTACGTAAGCTTAACTTTCTGAACATTCGAGACGTGTAGTCCACTTGTCATTCCAATCTCCTTTGCATTAGCGTAGCCTCTTCTGTACCCTGTCAACTATGTGTCTATCTATCCCTGTTCTCTCCTCTCTGCACAGACCATACAAACGCTCCACACCGCGTGGCCGCGGCCACCCTAATCTGGTGCCAGCGCGCACGACCCACGTGGAGTTCCTGGTCTCCGGTAGCCTCTGGAACTGCCGATCTGCGGCCAACAAGGCAGAGTTCATCTCAGCCTATGCCTCCCTCCAGTCCCTCGACTTCCTGGCACTGACGGAAACATGGATCACCACAGATAACACTGCTACTCCTACTGCTCTCTCTTCGTCCGCCCACGTGTTCTCGCACACCCCGAGAGCTTCTGGTCAGCGGGGTGGTGGCACCGGGATCCTCATCTCTCCCAAGTGGTCATTCTCTCTCTCTCCCCTTACCCATCTATCTATCGCCTCCTTTGAATTCCATGCTGTCACAGTTACCAGCCCTTTCAAGCTTAACATCCTTATCATTTATCGCCCTCCAGGTTCCCTCGGAGAGTTCATCAATGAGCTTGATGCCTTGATAAGCTCCTTTCCTGAGGACGGCTCACCTCTCACAGTCCTGGGCGACTTTAACCTCCCCACGTCTACCTTTGACTCATTCCTCTCTGCCTCCTTCTTTCCACTCCTCTCCTCTTTGACCTCACCCTCTCACCTTCCCCCTACTCACAAGGCAGGCAATACGCTCGACCTCATCTTTACTAGATGCTGTTCTTCCACTAACCTCATTGCAACTCCCCTCCAAGTCTCCGACCACTACCTTGTATCCTTTTCCCTCTCGCTCTCATCCAACACTTCCCACACTGCCCCTACTCGGATGGTATCGCGCCGTCCCAACCTTCGCTCTCTCTCCCCGCTACTCTCTCCTCTTCCATCCTATCATCTCTTCCCTCTGCTCATACCTTCTCCAACCTTTCTCCTGAGTCTGCCTCCTCAACCCTCCTCTCTTCCCTTTCTGCATCCTTTGACTCTCTATGTCCCCTATCCTCCAGGCCGGCTCGGTCCTCCCCTCCCGCTCCGTGGCTCGATGACTCATTGCGAGCTCACAGAACAGAGCTCCGGGCAGCCGAGCGGAAATGGAGGAAAACTCGCCTCCCTGCGGACCTGGCATCCTTTCACTCCCTCCTCTCTACATTTTCCTCCTCTGTGGTCTGCTGCTAAAGCCACTTTCTACCACTCTAAATTCCAAGCATCTGCCTCTAACCCTAGGAAGCTCTTTGCCACCTTCTCCTCCCTCCTGAATCCTCCTCCCCCCCCCTCCTCCCTCTCTGCAGATGACTTCGTCAACCATTTTGAAAAGAAGGTCGACGACATCCGATCCTCGTTTGCTAAGTCAAACGACACCGCTGGTTCTGCTCACACTGCCCTACCCTGTGCTCTGACCTCTTTCTCCCCTCTCTCTCCAGATGAAATCTCGCTTCTTGTGACGGCCGGCCGCCCAACAACCTGCCCGCTTGACCCTATCCCTCCTCTCTTCTCCAGACCATTTCCGGGGACCTTCTCCCTTACCTCACCTCGCTCATCAACTCATCCCTGACCGCTGGCTACGTCCCTTCCGTCTTCAAGAGAGCGAGAGTTGCACCCCTTCTGAAAAAACCTACACTCGATCCCTCCGATGTCAACAACTACAGACCAGTATCCCTTCTTTCTTTTCTCTCCAAAACTCTTGAACGTGCCGTCCTTGGCCAGCTCTCCCACTATCTCTCTCAGAATGACCTTCTTGATCCAAATCAGTCAGGTTTCAAGACTAGTCATTCAACTGAGACTGCTCTTCTCTGTATCACGGAGGCGCTCCGCACTGCTAAAGCTAACTCTCTCTCCTCTGCTCTCATCCTTCTAGACCTATCGGCTGCCTTCGATACTGTGAACCATCAGATCCTCCTCTCCACCCTCTCCGAGTTGGGCATCTCCGGCGCGGCCCACGCTTGGATTGCGTCCTACCTGACAGGTCGCTCCTACCAGGTGGCGTGGCGAGAATCTGTCTCCTCGCCACGCGCTCTCACCACTGGTGTCCCCAGGGCTCTGTTCTAGGCCCTCTCCTATTCTCGCTATACACCAAGTCACTTGGCTCTGTCATAACCTCACATGGTCTCTCCTATCATTGCTATGCAGACGACACACAATTAATCTTCTCCTTTCCCCCTTCTGATGACCAGGTGGCGAATCGCATCTCTGCATGTCTGGCAGACATATCAGTGTGGATGACGGATCACCACCTCAAGCTGAACCTCGGCAAGACGGAGCTGCTCTTCCTCCCGGGGAAGGACTGCCCGTTCCATGATCTCGCCATCACGGTTGACAACTCCATTGTGTCCTCCTCCCAGAGCGCTAAGAACCTTGGCGTGATCCTGGACAACACCCTGTCGTTCTCAACCAACATCATGGCGGTGGCCCGTTCCTGTAGGTTCATGCTCTACAACATCCGCAGAGTAGCCGACCCTGCCTCACACAGGAAGCGGCGCAGGTCCTAATCCAGGCACTTGTCATCTCCCGTCTGGATTACTGCAACTCGCTGTTGGCTGGGCTCCCTGCCTGTGCCATTAAACCCCTACAACTCATCCAGAACGCCGCAGCCCGTCTGGTGTTCAACCTTCCCAAGTTCTCTCACGTCACCCCGCTCCTCCGCTCTCTCCACTGGCTTCCAGTTGAAGCTCGCATCCGCTACAAGACCATGGTGCTTGCCTACGGAGCTGTGAGGGGAACGGCACCGCAGTACCTCCAGGCTCTGATCAGGCCCTACACCCAAGCAAGGGCACTGCGTTCATCTACATGTCAATGTTTTTAAGTGTATGTAAATTGTAAAGTCTTTTGTAAAGTATTTTTCGTTATATGTCGGACCCCAGTAAGACTAGCTGTCGCCATTGGCGTCAGGCTAATGGGGATTCTAATAAATCAAAGGGTTCATTATGTTGGCTACAACCTTCCAAACACTCAGCACTTATTAGCTATTTATGGTGTGATGTGTTTAAGCATTTCTCCAGAAGAACTGCCCTAGTTTGTCTGGACTATTCCTCCATTTTAGTATCTCTACTTGAGCATCCTTGCTGCTTTTGGTATTTTCACTCTATTGTTATTCAGTGTTTTAGAATTTAATTAATAAAATGATCTAGCTGGTATTTTCACTGGATATCTGCAGACAGCCTAGTCATACTTCACTTAGAAAACATGAGCATATATAAAGCTAAGTGTTACAAAATTACTCTTTATTTATTTAGCAATACTCTCTTGGACTATAATATCAATAAGCTCCTAGACATGGTGTCAAAAGCCAGATAGAACTATTGTTCATACATAATTTAGCAACCAGGTCTCATAGACTAGAAGTAAATCCGGGACACTCAAATTAGTATAATATGTTGCTATGGTTACATAAGACAGAAGGTTACTTAAAGCAATCATGTAAGAAGGGATGGGTGGATGGGTTGACATATAACGCCAATGTGTAGCAACCCAAATGTTGCGTGTTCAAATTTCATAACGGACAACGTTATAATTTTAGCCAATTAGCAACTTTTCAGCTACTTACTACTTTTTAGCTGCTTTGCAACTATTAAGAATGTTAGCTAACCCTTCCCCTAACCTTAAACCTTTAATCTAACTCCTAACCTTAACCCTACCCATTAACCTAACTCCTAACCTTAACCTTAACCCTATCCTTAACCCTAATCCCTAGCCTAGCTAACATTAGCCAGCTAGCTAATGTTAGTGTTAGCCACTTAGCCACCTAGCTAACGTTGGCAACCAAACAATTGGAATTGATAACATATCATACATTTTTGCAAAAGCGTTACATATTGTACGTTTGCAAATTAGTATCATATCATACAAATTGTAATTTGTAACATATAATACGAAATGGATGCTGGACCTCCACAAAGTACTACATTCATACGAAATGTAACAGATCATAATAAAAAGTGTGTCTTGGATTTACATACAGATTAATGCGAAATGATCTGAGACTAGGTTGCATTTAGGCTTTAAAAGGTTTAAAAATATAAATAACGGAAATAAATTATAGCTACAGTACAATGATTCAAACTTGAATTCAAAACACAAGAGAGAAATATACTGCATATAACATATTCAACATGACATTCAAAGTGAGACCATATACACACCAGTCAGTCCCATCATAGAATTATGGAACTAAAGTTCACCATCTACTTACTGAACTCTTCGAACCAAAACATTTGCCACGGGCCAATAAAAGTAACAGTGTTTCTACTACAAGTGAAAAAAAATCACTTTAGGAATTAACATGGTTATACAATCCAGTATACCTGTAAATAAATATACTCGGTTCATTGTATACTTCCATCAACAAACTCAATTTTCAACTTCACTTATCCCTGGAGAACTGTGGACTGACAACACCAGTGAGACCCCTGCCGAAAGGGTTATCTGAGTCCAGGTCAAGCTGTTGCTGATTCTGTTGTTGATTTTCAGCTATATTCGTCATACTTCTAGATACCAAAATGTTTCTCAGGGGTAGGAACCGATGGAACGGGAGCCCATGTTGCGGTGTGGAGCCTTTTGAGGTGAGGGACACATAAAGTTTGTGATGTGAAGAGAAGAAACGAGAGTATCCATCAGCTAGCAGCAGCTCTCTGAAGGTGCAGTCAGTCTCTGTGTAGTGGCTCTGAGGAAATGGATAACATCGAAAGAAATGTGTTAGATGCAGTGAAGCAAGGCCTTTAGCTGTGCCATATTTCATGCTATAGTAGATTATATTTGTCCACTGCCCACCTGTCCCCTCAACTGGCCAATGCTGTCCACACAGAGGAAAAGGGATGAGGACACACCCTTGATAACTGTCTCACCTTCTCGAACTGACCTCATCTCCAACACACCTGAGAACACACAGTAAACACATTCAATACAAATGTCATCTATTATTCAGGTGTTTGGGAGATGACTTATAAAAGTATAAACTTCATAATACTAAATTCTGTAAGGTCTATCTGTCTGTCAAACACTCACTGCACTCACCTCAGTGAATTTCAGAAAAACAAATAGTGAAACATAAAAAAGTGATCCCTTTTAGATTAAACTATACTAAATATATTCATGTCAATGAATAATTTATTAAAACACACTGTTTTGCAATAAAGGTCTGGAGTAGCCTCATCAGCACTTTCTGGTGGGCTCCCGAGTGACACAGCGGTCTAAGGCACTGCATCTCAGTGCTAAAGGCATCACTACAGACACTGGTTCAATTCCAGGATGTATCACAACCGGCCATGATTGGGAGTCCCATAGGGCGGCGCACAATTGGCCCAGCGTCATCCAGGTTAGAGTTTGGCCGGGGAAGGCCGTCATTGTAAATAAGAATTTGTTCTTAACTGACTTGCCTAGTTAAATAAATAGTATAGCCGGAGCACAGCTAGTTTCCGTCCCCTTCAATACAAAACCTAGAAGGCTCATCATTTTTACCCCATTCCGTAGACTTACACAGTAAATATGACGACTTCAGGAGGACGTCCTCCAACCTATCAGAGCTCTTGCAGCATAAACTGACATGTTGTCCACCCAATCAAAGGATCAGAGAATGAATCTAGTACCAAAAGCATAAGCTACAGCTACCTAGCACTGCAATGCATAAAATGTGATGAGTAGTTGGCTCAAAGAGAGAGAAAGATAATAGTTGAACAGTTTTGAACAAATTAATTTCTTCCAAAATAAAGGAAAAGCAAGAGAGAGAAAGATAGAGAGCTAGCTATATTTCATAGTATTTTTTCACATTCACTTACTTAGCTAGAAAATGCAGCTATCTAATTTAGCCTACACAAACACCTGGCTCAAACAGAGAGCTATGCTGTTTTAGCTAGCTGGCTATGCTATCCAACACTGGAACTCTTCCAAGCCAAGGTAATCTTTTCGTTTTATTAATTTATTGCCATTGGGGCCCGCCAGTGTAACTGTTAAACTGCTTGCTGTACACAGTACTGCATGAGTGTAGTTTACTAACGCGTAAGTTGGAGTAGCTATTTTGACTATGACGTTAGCTAATATGGTGACAATGATGTAGGCTGTGTGTAGCTGTTAGCAGTTATGGTATGAAGGTTTGGCTTGGAAAGGTTTTTCTGCCTGGTCACAGACAGCTGTTTTGTTGTGCACTGAAGTCCACAAGTGAAGGGAAAAGGTGAAAGGAGGACAGCGCGGAGATGCGAAAAATAGTTATACAACGAGCAAAGTGATCATGTTGTTTGTATGTGGCTGCTATGAAAGTGAACTGTGTGTGCGGGTTATCAGAGGTGTTTTAATTCCACCGTTTCTTAAACGGAAGCAAATGGAACAAAACAGGGATAAACATACCTGAATTTGTCCAAAATAAACTCTTCTTTGCAACTGTTTGGAGTAATGATTACACCCTAGATTAGCTAGATGCAGGCAAGAGTGTGCAAGGCGATATTGAATGTGTCATTGTCTGTTAACTTGATTAATACACATTTTCTCTCGACCTGTGCACCTACCTTGTAATAGAAATAAGCCCATGCTCATAAAAAAAGTCCTCCCTAATCTTAAACGGCACCGACAGCCACTGACTTACTGTGAGAGGTCTGAGCAGGGCTTCCTGTCACTTTTCCATCTGGTGTCATCTCCAGAAACAGTTCTTTTCTTTGATTATCTGTGAGGGGGGGGGGACATTACATGTAAACATGACAACAACAACAACAACGACAAAAACAGTATTTAAGAGGCAATAACTATTACTACTAGGAAAGAAAGATGGCCTCCATACCGCGAGCATAAACCGGAGGATCGATAAGTACACACCTGAAATAAGTTTTGTTTTTGAAGTGAATGAACATAAGACAGAAGAGAAGTGAGCTTAATACCTGTGTAGAGATGTCTTTCTCTGACTTGATCATTGAAGAGCAGGAGTGGGTTGGAGTCAGGAATATATGATGATATAGAGAGAGATAGGAGGCCCAGAAGGGAGCAGGAGAACAGGGAGATGTGTGCACACAAGGACATTTGCGAGATGAAATTGACGAGAGAGCTCTTGCACAAAAAAAAAATAATAATCTGGTTCTGCAATATCAACAGAATAAATTAAATAAATAACAAATAAATAGAGAAATAACTACAAAGCTGTCTTCACCCCAAATTCTAAAATGTAGCACGGTGTGCATCCTTATAAAGGAGGTAATGGAGAACGTCAGGGGGAGGTCACAGGGATTGACGGTATAAGGATGAGTCAGGTCAATTCTAAGGAGTTTATATAATAACATAAAATTGTCAGGACCTGGAGAATGTGAAAAGCCCATGGTAGGAAATGCACAGTGGCTATATAAGGGCTTCCTCCTTGTCGGCTCCTTCTAATATGAATAGAATTACTTTTTACTACAGTGACATTTATTTCCAGCATGTTATGCTCATGGTACGCATCTTGGTATTTACTAGAAAACTGTGGGCAGTGTCAAACAGCAAAATTGGTAACAAATTAGAGCTTATGGTTTCCAACTTTCCTATATGTTTAATGCTCTTTTCAAGTGTTAAAAAACAAGTGTTAAATTGTGAAACAGCTAAACACTTATTTGAAAGTGTTTCGGTTGGATTCAAACATTTACCATTTTCACGAGTCTTCAAATAAATACATCCTCGTTGTTTTTCTTCCATACCGATTGCTCAACGTCATGGCGGCTGTGTTAGTTGAAGACGGGGAAATGTCGGGTACTGATGACAATGTTTGTATTATTTTGAGTGTGTATAAGACAGGGGGTATGCTGTGGGGTTTACAACCGTCGTTAAGTATTTGTTTACTGAACTCCAGCTGCAGTAAGACACTTTAACGGGGTCCAGGACAGTCAGCCTGCAACAGTCACACATGCATGAGCACACTTCTGAACAATGTAGGACATGACCACTGCGCTGTATTCTCCTGAATGAACGTGCACACGCAGTCATCTTGTTGGACGGGGATCCAGTTAGCGTGGATGACACCTTCCGACCATTCTCGTAATAACAAGGCTTGAACTTTGACTGAATCTGATGTTCTCCGATACGAGTGTCATGGAATGTACGTCATTGTAGAATGACGGGTGAATTTGCCCTTTGACATTTTCCAATACAGGCACACTTCACTGTTCTGAACTCGCTCAAAGTGACATTGCTTCATTGAAGAAGTTTTGCACATTACCGTAGGCCAGACTAATTGACGCCGAGCAGTGAAGAAATCTCTATCGACGTGTCTTCATGATGACGAATGAAGGATGGAGTCCCACCAACAAAGTCCTATCGTCACTGCAGATTCACCCAGAGAAAGTGTACCTATGTAAGGATGTTTTCCACACTGCCCTAGACAAGTTTATTGGGGTTAGAGAACTTCCCGATTTGTTTAGATTCTCTGCCAAAACACTTGGTTAAACTATGAAAAATTAGGTTAAAAGCTGTGTAAAATGTTGATTTAAATGTGCTCTATGAAACAATTTACAGATCATTTTGTTTTCCTCACAGTTCGGCGTGTACAGAGCATGAGGAGGAATAAGGGGGAATTTCCCAGCCTTCAAGTTTCCAGAGAAATCCCATGTAACACACGAACACGAAGTAGTGTTATTGTCTTCAGCCTCAGAAACAGGAAGAAGCTGCTGTTTTGATGCAACGAACGTGGCCACCTGCCAGTAAACAACTTACTCTATAGCTTCAAACAACGGATACTGTATGTTATTGACACGAAGGGCTATTTTCAGGTGGAATTGTTACATCGAGCGCCTTTAATTGAGAGAAAACAAGTCAATGTTAGCAATGTGAGTCAAACTGAGGACTTGGGAGAAAACGTGTAAATATCATCACTATACAGTGTAAACATCCACACAACCATAAGAGGGAAGAATGATGAAAATCAGGAAATCATCAAGTAACCTGTCATTTCCTGTTGACCTCCCGTGACTTTATTTGGAATAGAAAATATAAAACGGAAGAAAATGAACAAACACTCAGTTCCCATCCATTTTACAGGTCTTTTTTAATTACAGCTTTTACAATCATTATCATTATTGTTATCATATTATATTTAATTATCCTCACTACTCTTCATTATTGATATTAGTTTAAATCATAACACAATTTGTTTTTAAAATGTACACATACAAGTAGTATATCTTAATGTCCATAATTTGAAACGTATTTACTTTTCAACCTAAAATGAAATTACAGTCAATCTTAACTAAGTATGAAATTAAAATACCATCCAATACATACATACTGTACACACACATACATACTACACACACACACACACACACACACACACACACACACACACACACACACACACACACACACACACACACACACACACACACACACACACACACACACACACACACACACACACACACTTACCTACCTACATACAATAGAGGTTATCATTTTTAAAAAATGATAAAAAATAAAATACACCCATTTTACAAATTCCTTACCCAAGTTTTCACGTCATCAGATGATTGATTTCATTACTCTCACTCTATGTTTTTGTTTTGGCATGCATATTAACACAAACGTTCAATTATTTTCTCTTTTTTTAACAGGACTTTGTCATAATGCACTTCACCAATTGTCCAAGGTCCTTCTCATCTCATGGTGTCGTTTATGGCTTAAGAACATACGAATCCATTCCCTCATTCCCTCGCATCCTCTCCCTTCATAACACTTTATAACCCTTATGACTCTGTCCTCATACAGTACATTGTTTCTCGACCTCTGGTCCCTGGACCGACAGCAGTCCCTATGGTGATTCTCACCGATCCCTCAGATGTTTAGCTGTACCTGACCATAGTGAGTACTCAAATGCTAGTTTTAATGTAAGTGCCTCCCCAAAAGAGAAGGACCATAGCTTGTGGGTCCTGAGTAAAGGAAATACCTTAGCTCGCCTGTCCACGGTAGAAAAAGGTTGAGAAACAAAATCCTAATACCAGTTACTGAGATAGGGTATGCATGTTCTATCGACAATTCAAATCAAAGAAACGTCTATCAGGGTCATCATTCTGTTGATCCAAATGGAAATGCAGTTTTACATCCCAATGAAAAAATATAAGAGTCATTGTGTCAATTTTCCCATTTCACACATGGAAGAAGAACTTCACACTGGGAGATGGAGTCATTTTTTACAGCATCAAACAGCTTCATGCCACAACTGTGGACTAAGATGGAGGGAGAGAGAGAGAGAGAGAGAGAAAAATGGACAGACATACATTCACTCTATTTTAGTATCTTTTCATTCTCTCACATTGCCCTTGTTTCTTCAAGGATTCCAGTGGAATTCTTTTTTGTTTGTGTTCTATTCTCCATTTTGTTGATGATCTTCATCTTTTTTTCTTCAAAAACGTATTTTTTTTTTTTGGGGGGGGGGCTCTCTAAAACAAAGACAGGATAGATAAATAATGATGCAACCATAAAGTAGAACTCAATTTCAGTATGGGTCGGTTCTTGTCTGAAATGTGTTTGGAAAACTGAGATTACTGAAAGGACTGAGATATGTTTGGATGAAAGGTTACTGAAATGACTGAATTGTTTTTAGGATGACTGAGAACACTGAAATGAGCTAAATGAGTTTCAATAACTGATATGAATGACTGAAATACAGTCTGTTTGGACGCATGAGATTACTGAAATTACTGAAATGTACTTGGATGACATGCTTGGGTGACTGAAATTCAGACAATCTTACAGAAGGTGACAAAAAACCATTCCCATTTTTTAGAAGTTGATGCTTTGTCGAGCCAAGACCCTAAGGAATTATTTCGGACTACTTTGCAAACTTGAAAACGTTCATGATATTCTTTGGCAATCAAGTATTTCTCTCACCTGATGTGCTTATCTCTAGCAGGAATATGTTCTCACTGACCCCGACTCACCCCTGGGCCCAGAGTTCACTGAAACAGACAGCAGTTTTCAAACACCTGTCAATGACACTAGACCTCCAGTCAATAACACTGAAATGAGTGGTCAGCATGGAACCAATGACTCATAGAGCAGGTTTCCAGTGGGAAAGACATGAAGAAGAGGAGCCCCTCACCTTCACTCTGGACTTTCCTCAGGGTGACGGAGGGCGTGGAGATGGCGGAGGCACGGAAGTTGGCGGGTAATGTTTCTGAGGAGTCAGAGGTCACGCCCCGGAGGTCCTTCTCTCTGAACATCTTCCTCCACGAGGGCGAGCGTGTGAACGTCTTAGTGCCGTCCTGTCAACAAGACGCAGAGGATTGACACACAAAAAATATTGTACCATCCAATTCATTATATTTCCCAAGTGCTAGTTAGGTATACTAAAGAACAGCATGTGGAAAAAATACATGCACATGGGCAGGTAGCCTTGAGGTTGCTGGTTTGAATACTGGAGCTGACAAGGTAAAAAAAAAAAAAAAAAATAATTACAGTACCCTTGAGCAAGGCACTTAACCCTAATTACTCCAGGGTCGCTGTACAATGGCGACCCTGGCCTTGAACCCACTCCCTGCAAGTTTCTCAGGGGGAGTTGGGATATGCAAAAAAAAAACATTTCCATTACACATCTAGTGTGTGACAGGACAAATATAAGCACCTCCCCCCAAACAGTTAATGTTGGTTGAAGCAAAATGGCCTATCTTGAAAAAAGTGCCTGTCTTTATGAGCAATAGTCTTAAGTAACCAACTAAATTTTTAAAATGCGTTTTACCTCATCTGGTCTTCTCTCAGTTCCCATGGAGATGAGGGCATTGTACTCCTTCTCCAGCATCTGCCTCGCCTGGGAGAGAAATAATGAGTGTTTTAAGATTATAATTAAGATTATCAAGTGGATTTCATGATTAAGATTATCTTGATTAAAATGTAATGTCCAAACAGTTGCAGGTAAGGGAAATTAAGTAGGTTGGTGATTGTGGTGAATGAGGGTTATTGTGATTAGACTACAATAGTAGAATTGAGCGCATGTGCTCTGACTTTCGAGCATAGTGGTGAGTACCCGCATGTTCTGACTTCTAAGTTCAGGTACCTGTGTGTTCTGATTGGGTATCTGGAGGAGCAAGGCAAGGTCAGTGTAGTCAAACGTGTCGTCCAGGGCTAGGAGGGCCCCATGTACCCCACTCTCTGTGAGGTTATCTGCAAACTCCTTTAGCCCAATGGCCTGGACCCAACACATCACTCGCTCATTGGACCATACCATCACATCTACGGAGGGGGCAGAAAGCTAATACAGTGAAACAGCTACTACAGCAAAACAGCTAATACAGTGAAACAGCTAATACAGTGAAACAGCTAATACAGTGAAACAGCTAATACAGCGAAACAGCTAATACAGTGAAAAAAGCATTTGAGAGACTGAAATAATAGAATATTTTGCCATACAACATTCATTTGCAATGTCAAAATCCAAATCCCAGACGTGCCCCGAAATATATCACGGCTCAAGTTACCTGTGTGCAGTAACTTCTCACCTTGGTTCTGATGTTGGCTCTCATCCCTCCTCCTTTCAAGCTCCTTCCTGTCGTAGTTCAAACGCTTCAAGCACATGATGCCATAATGCAGACTTACCCTGAGAGAGAGAAAGAGAGTGAGAAAGAGATAGTGTTACTGTCAATGTCCTCACAACCAAAGACACAACCACTATAAAATCCTGATGCAGACAAATTAAGGTGGAAAAGAAAAGAGAAAAAAATAACTCTGAAACAGAGAAGAGGAATGAAAGAAATGTTGGAAAAACCATCGGTAGAAATGTGTAACTAAGCAGAGGACACTAGACGATCCGATATTAGCTTTGGTGTTTTCATGCGGCACACAAATGAAGGAAACAGATTTGTGCCAAATCCATACCAACATTTTTGGCATGAATCTGCTTCCATACACGGATTGCCTTTCGATGACACTAAACATTGATTGAAATGATTTGAATCCAACCTGTGGAAGCTGTCCACCATTTTGAGCTGTCCCCTCAGCTCCTTCTTGGTGAGGTGGTCCAGCATGCGGGCGTCCACCAGGGACTCCATGAAGTAGGAGCGGTACTGGGGTAGACCCAGGCTGGGAAGCCACTCATTCCCTACCCACTCATGGTTCATGTCCCCATAGGCAAGGATCTAAATAGGGGAAGAGAGAGAGAGAGAGAATCAATGTCCACTGAGAGACAGTTTATTTAAAATATCCTTCCAAAATCTCCTGTGAGATACAGTACCAGTCAAAAGTTTGGACATACCTACTCATTCAAGGGTTTTTCTTTACTTTTACTATTTACATTATAGAATTATAGTGAAGACATCAAAACTATGAAATAACACATACAGCATCATGTAGTAAGCAAAAAAAGTGTTAAACAAATCAAAATATATTATACATTTGAGATTCTTCAAAGTAGCCACCCTTTGCCTTGAAGACAGCCTTGCACACTCTTGGCATTCTCTCAACCAGCTTTGTGAGGTAGTCACCTGGAATGCATTTGAATTAACAGGTGTGCCTTGTTACAAGTTCATTTGTGTAATTTCTTTCCTCCTTAATGCGTATGAGGTAATCAGTTGTGTTGTGACAAGGTAAAAGACCAAGTCCATATAATGACAAAAACAGCTAAAAAAATCAAATAAAACGACCGCCCATCATTACTTTGAGACATGAAGGTCAGTCAATCTGGAACATTTCAAGAACTTTGAAAGTTTCTTCAATCACAAAAACCATCAAGCACTATGATGAAACTGTCTCTCATTAGGACCGCCACAGGAAAGGAAGACCCAGAGTTACCTCTGCAGCAGAGGATACATTCATTAGAGTTACTGTAACTGCACTTTAGAATGCAGCCCAAAATAAATGCTTCACAGAGTTCAATTAACAGATACAGTTGAAGTCGGAAGTTTACATACACCTTAGCCGAATACATTTAAACTCAGTTTTTCACAATTCCTGACATTTAATCCTAGTAAAAATTCCCTGTTTTAGGTCAGTTAGATCACCATTTTATTTTAAGAATGTGAAATGTCAGAATAATAGTAGAGAGAATGATTTATTTCAGCTTTAATTTCTTTCATCACATTCCCAGTGGGTCAGAAGTTTACATACACTCAATTTGCATTTGGTAGCATTGGCTTTAAATTGTTTAACTTGGATCAAATGTTTTGGGTAGCCTTCCACAAGCTTCCCACAATAAGTTGGGTGAATTTTGTCCCACTCCTCCTGACAGAGCTGGTGTAACTGAGTCAGGTTTGTAGCATCCTTGCTCGCACATGCTTTTTCAGTTCTGCCCACAAATTTTCTATAGGATTGAGGTCGGGGCTTTGTAAGGGCCACTCCAATACCTTGACTTCGTTGTTCTTAAGCCATTTTGCCACAACCTTGGAAGTATGCTTGTGGTTGTTTGTCCATTTGGAAAACCCATTTGCGACCAAGCTTTAACTTCCTGACTGATGTCTTGAGATGTTGCTTCAATATATTCCTTTAAGTTTCCTCCCTCATTATGCCATCTATTTTGGGAAGTGCACCAGTCCCTCCTGCAGCAAAGCACCCTCACAACATGATGCTGCCAACCACCTTTCTTCACGATTGAGATGGTGTTCTTTAGCTTGCAAGCCTCCCCATTTTTCCTCCAAGCATAACAATGGTCATTATGGCCAAACAGTTCTATTTTTTCTTCATCAGACCAGAGGACATTTCTCCAAAAAGTACGATCTTCGTCCCCATGTGCAGTTGCAAACCGTAGTCTGGCTTTTTTATGTCGGTTTTGGAGCAGTGTCTTTTTCCTTGCTGAGCGGCCTTTCAGGTTATGTTGATATAGGACTCGTTTTACTGTGGATATAGATACTTTAATACCTGTTTCCTCCAGCATCTTCACAAGGTCCTTTGCTGTTGTTCTGGGATTGATTTGCACTTTTCGCACCAAAGTACGTTCATCTCTAGGAGACAGAATGCGTCTCCATTCTGAGCGGTGTGACGGCTGCGTGGTCCCATGGTGTTTATACTTGCATACTATTGTTTGTACAGATGAAACGGGTACCTTCAGGTGTTTGGAAATCGGTCCCAATGATGAAACAGACTTGTTGATGTCTACAATAGTTTTTCTGAGATCTTGGATGATTTATTTTGTTTTTCCCATGATGTCAAGCAAAGAGGCACTGAGTTTGAAGGTAGGCCTTGAAATACATCCACAGGTACACCTACAATTGACTCAAATGGTGTCATTTAGCCTATCAGAAGCTTCTAAAGCCATGACATAATTTGGGGGAATTTTCCAAGCTCTTTAAAGGCACAGTCAAATTAGTGTATGTAAACTTCTGACCCACTGGAATTGTGATATAGTGAAGTATAGGTGAAATAATCTGTCTGTAAACAATGATTGGAAAAATGACATGTGTCATGCAAAAAGTAGATGTCCTAACTGACTTGCCAAAACTGTAGTTTGTTAAAAAGACAATTTTTGAGTGTTTGAAAAACAAGTTTTTATAACTTCTAATGGCTGGGGGGGAATCTGGATAGAAAACACTCTGAAGTGTCTAAAACTGCTTTAATGATGTCTGTGAGTATAACAGAACTCATATGGCAGGCATAAACCTGAGAAAAAAATCCAACCAGGAAGTGGGAAATCTAAGGTTTGTAGTTTTTCAACTCATTGCCTATCGAATATACAGTGTCTATGGGGTCATATTGCACTTCCTAAGGCTTCCACTAGATGTCAACAGTCTTTAGAACCTTGTTTCAGGATTCTACTGTGAAGGAGGAGGGAATGAGAGCTCTTTCAATCAGGTGTCTGCCATGAGCTGATCACGCGCACTCCCGTGAGAGGTTGCTGTGTTCCTTTTCATTTCTGAAGACAAAGGAATTCTTCGGGTTGGAACATTATTGAAGATTTATGTTAAAAACATCCTAAAGATTGATTCTATACATCGTTTGACATGTTTCTATGGACTGTAACAGAACTTTTTGACTTTTCTTCTGGACCTAGTGATCGCGCCTCATGAATTTGGATTTGTGAACAAAATGCGTGAACAACAGGGAGGTATTTGGACATAAATTATGGACTTTATCAAACAAAACGAACATTTATTGTGGAAATGGGATTCCTGGGAGTGCATTCTGATGAAGATCATCAAAGGTAAGTGAATATTTATAATGCTATTTCCGACTTCTGTTGACTCCACAACATGGCTGATATCTGTATGGCTTGTTTTGTGTCTGAGCGCTGTACTCAGATTATTTCATGGTGTGCTTTTTTCGTAAAGTTAAAAAAAAATCTGACACAGCGGTTGCATTAACCTCTTGATGCTATGGGGGCGCTATTTCATTTTTGGATAAAAAGACGTGCCCGTTTTAAGCGCAATATTTTGTCACAAAAAGATGCTCGACTATGCATATAATTGATAGCTTTGGAAAGAAAACACTCTGACGTTTCCAGAACTGCAAAGATATTCTCTGTGTGTGCCCTAGAACGTGAGCTACAGGCAAAACCAAGATGAAACGGCATCCAGGAAACCAGCAGGATTTTTGAGGCTCCGTTTTCCCTTGTCTCCTTATATGGCTGTGAATGCGAGAGGAATGAGCCTGCCCTTTCTGTCGTTTCCCCAAGGTGTCTGCAGCATTGTGACGTATTTGTAGGCATATCATTGGAAGATTGACCATAAGAGACTACATTTTCCAGGTGTCCGCCCGGTGTCCTCCGTCGAAATTGGTGCGTCTTTTCAGCTGCTGGTATATTTCCATGCAATTCTGAGGGGGAAGCAGGCTTCCACGAACTGCATATCAATGAAGAGATATGTGAAAAAACACCTTGAGGATTGATTCCAAACAACGTTTGCCATGTTTCGGTCGATATTATGGAGTTAATTCGGAAAAAGTTTGACGTTGTTGGTGACTGAATTTTCGGTTCGTTTCGGTAGCCAAATGTGATGTACAAAACGGAGCGATTTCTCCTACACAAAGATTCTTTCAGGAAAAACTGAACATTTGCTATGTAACTGAGAGTCTCCTCATTGAAAACATCCGAAGCTCTTCAAAGGTAAATTATTTTATTTAATTGGTTATCTGGTTTTTGTGTAAATGTTGCGTGCTAAATGCTACTCAAAATGCTAAGCTAGCTTAGCATACTCTTACACAAATTAGTGAATTGCTGTGGTTCAAAAGCATATTTTGAAAATCTGAGATGACAGTGTTGTTAAGAAAAGGCTAAGCTTGAGAGCAGGCGCATTATTTTCATTTTATTTGCGATTTTCAGAAATCGTTAACGTTGCGTTATGCTAATGAGCCTGAGGCTGTATTCACGATCCCGGATCCGGGATGGGGAGTATCAAGAGTTAAGGAGAATTGGATCTATAATTCCAAGTATAACACTTGTATCTTTTATCAATGTTTATTATGAATATTTTTGGAAATTGATGTGGCTTTGCAAAATCACCGGATGTTTTGGAACTACTGAACATAACGCGCCAATGTAAACTGAGATTGGATATAAATATGAACTTTATCGAACAAAACATACATGTATTGTGTAACATGAAGTCCTATGAGTGTCATCTGATGAAGATCATCAAAGGTTAGTGATTCATTTATCTCTATTTCTGCTTTTTGTGACTCACCTAACATAATCATTTACCATGCTTCCGTCATAAAGCCTTTTTGAAATTGGTTTATCTTTAAAATGGTGTAAATACTTGTATGTTTGAGTTATTTTAATTATGAGATTTCTGTTGTTTGAATTTGGCGCCCTGCACTTTCACTGGCTGTTGTCATACCGATCCCGGTAGTGGGATCTAAGCCATAATAAGTTTTCATCTCAACACTGTACATCTCAATGTACATCTCAACATCAACAGTTCAGAGGAGACTGCGTGAATCAGACCTTCGTGGTCCAATTGCTGCAAAGAAACCACTACTAAAGGACACCAATAAGAAGAAGAGACTTGCTTGGGCCCAAAAACACAAGCAATGGACATTAGACCGGAAATCTGTCCTTTATTCCGATGAGTCCAAATTTAAGATCTTTGGTTCCAGTCGTCGTGTCTTTGTGAGACACAGAGTAGGTGAACGGATGATATCCACATGTTTGTTCCTACCGTGAAGCATGGAGGACGAGGTATGATGGTGCTTTGCTGGTGACACTGTCAGTGATTTATTTAGAATTCAAGGCACACTTAACCAGCCTCGCTACCACAGCATTCTGCAGCGATCATTTGTTTTTCAACAGGACAATGACCCAAAACACTATTTGACCAAGAAGGAGAGTGATGGTTCTGCATTCGATGACCTGGCCTCCACAATCACCCGACCTCAACCCAATTGAGATGGTTTGGGATGAGTTGGACTGCTGTGTGAAAGAAAAGCAGCCAACAAGTGCTCAGCATATGTGGGAGCTCCTTCCAGACTGTTGGAAAAGCATTCCTCGTGAAGCTGGTTGAGAGAATGCCAAGAGTGTGCAAAGCTGTCATCAAGACAAATGGTGGCTACTTTGAAGAATCTAAAATATAACATATATTTGGATTTGTTTAACACTTTTTTGGTTACTACATGATTCCATATGTGTTATTTCATAGTTGTGATATTCTACAATGTAGAAAATAGTAAAAATAAAGAAAAACCCTTGAATGAGTAGGTGTGTCCAAACTTTTGACTGGTACTGTAGATAGATAGAGTTAACCTCAATTCTAGTCCTGAGTATATTCGATACTTTATTTTGAAGTGGACAAAAAGTCTGTAAAAAAGTATTGATCAAAATCTAAGGAAAATGCCCAAATTGCTGTATCGGATTCATGGTCTGTTTACAATGTGATATAATTGATTTAATTTCCTGTTCATGACAATAGTATTCATGACAAAAACTACAATAATATCTCACCTGGTCCCAGCTGAACTCCTTCACTTCCTTCAGTGGAGGCAAAGGAAAGGGATAGAGAGAGAAGGGGATAGAGGTGGAGGGAGAGGGAAAGGAACGATTGCCAGGATGTGTTTTTACGGTAATTGACAGGAGGCGTTATGGAGAAGAAAAGATGTAAGGAAGGAAAGGCAGAAGGAGGAATAGTTTGTTAGTGAATGAAAATTAGTTGGAGAAACACTACACTCAAAGAGAATTTGGGGGAGTAGTGGGGAAAAGGTGCAGCGACACATGCCTAATCAGAGACAAAGACAAGGAAAACAAATTGTAAATGGAATTTCATTCAGCATAGTCTCAAGTTGCTTGTTGATTTCAAGCAAGTTGGATCTGTACCATCAATTCTTATACAGTTAGGAATTAATAGAATATTGTTAGATAATTGAGTTGCACCAAAATCTTGGGATGTCTTAATTGGTCAAACATAGATTAAATCACTTTTGAAATAAGATCGTGTGTAGGAGAACTAAAAGCAAATATAAAAAGATAGAGACAGGCAAAACAACTTACTGGTTTTATGGCAGCAGTCAGTGACTCCATTTCGGCATGAGTCATCCATATATCACTCGTCGACTGTGATGTCATTGAGGACAATTTGAGATTCAGATGAAAAAATAATAAGGATATGTTTACAGTTTGCATACATTTTCACTCAGACTTATTCAAACTTCTATATGTGCAGCAAGTATGTTACTGAACATATGCTAATGTTTGTGTGCGTGTTTGTGAGTGTATATGCTGTTACACTTACGGAGCGTGTGCTGGCCGGTGCCGAGGGGCTGGTGAGGGACACCATCTCCTGGATGGCCAGGCGCAGTTTCAGGCGGTGCAGGGGGTTACTGATGCCAATCTCCCGCTGGATCTCTGTGTCCGACAGGTTGGCCATGATGGCACCGCTCTTCACATTGGCACGACATGCTGCCACATACCAGGCGGGCATGCCCACCCACAACTAAGAGGAAGAGGAAAAGGAAGGGGAGGGGGAAGATGTATCTGCTTTGGGAATATTTACAAAAATATTCCCTGCCAATAAGGATGCTTTTAATATGTTCATCATGTACAGTACATTATTCAGATTCATTCATAGTAAGATGGAGCACCTTCAGGTAAAACAATGCACATGATATCCTCCCAGATAGTTAACCAATGAGACTTCATACCTCAAGCCATGTAACCACCGTGGGGCCATCCCATGAAGCAAAGGGAAGACCCTGGCGACAAGCTTCTTCTAGCAGGTCGTGCTTCTTCTTGCTGCGGCGATCTTTCTCCACAGTGCCAGTTCCCATCTTGGCCAGGGCCAGGGGGTCAGCTGAGCCCAGGTCATCGGAAGGTGTGGAGGCTGAGGTCAAAGGTCATGTGAGAAACTACTCCCCATGATTACTGGACAATCTCTCTTGCCATAAATCTTTTGTTTTTCTTCTAAAAACATAGAAAAATGCTACCCTGGTTGATTATTTAAAAGAATATTGAGTATAACTGTGTACACTGAGTATACCTAACATTAGGAACACATTCCTAATATTGAGTTGAACCTCAATTAGTCGGGACATGGACTCTACAAGGTGTTAAAAGCGTTCCACAGGGATGCTGGCCTATGTTGACTCCAATGCTTGTGTCAAGTTGGCTGGATGTCCTTTGGGTAGTGAACCATTCTTGATACACACAGGAAACTGTTGAGTGTGAAAAACCCAGCAGCATTGCAGTTTTGATACAAACCGGTGCACTTGGCACCGACTACCATACCCCTTTCAAAGGCACTTAAATCTTTTGTTTTGCCCATTCACCCTCTGAATGGCACACATGCAGTGGCTTGCGAAAGTATTCATCCCCCTGGATTTTTTCCTATTTTGTTGCCTTTCAACCTGGAATTAAAATAGATTTTTGGGGGGTTTGTATCATTTGATTTACACAACATGCCTACCACTTTGAAGATGCAAAATAGTTTTTCTTGTGAAACAAACAAGAAACAAGACAAAAAAAATGAAAACTTGAGCGTGCATAACTATTCACCCCCCTCTGCAGAGCCACCTTTTGCAGTAATTACAGCTGCAAGTCTCTTTGGGTATGTCTCTGTTTCCCCTTTGCTCCTGTTTGTTTCTAGTTTTCCAGTTTTTTTGACCATTCTGCCTGCCCTGACCCTGAGTCTGCCTGCCATTCTGTACCTTGTCACACCACACTGGATTATTGACCTTTGGGCTATGGCATTATGGGAAAAACAGTTGGCCATATGCTTCAGTCTGGAGGAGTTCGTGGCGGAGGTAAAGGAAGTTTTTGATGCTCTGTTGTCCGGGAGAGAGGCTGCCCAGAAGGTACTCCAGCTTCGGCAAGACTCCCGCAGCGTGGCAGACTATGCTGTGGATTTCCGCACGTTGGCAGCTGAGAGCCTGGAACCCAGAAACACTTTTTGACATGTCCCTGCACAGAGTATCGGAGGAAGTAAAAGACGAGCTAACTGATGGATCTCGACTCGCTCATCGCCTTGACCACTCAGATCGATGGGCAACTACGGAAACGAAGGAAGGAGAGGAGATTTGATTTCACTCGCCCGCCCAAGGATTCCACCTCGCCTCCGAGGCATCCCTGACGACCCCAATGGCTCCGTTACCGAGAGAAACCGAGTTCCCCCGTGAGTCTACAAAGTCTGCCGATTCAACTCTTGCAACTAGGCAGAGCAGGGCTGTCTCCAGCTGAATGGATATACAGGCTTCACACTAAGAGTTGTTCCTGACATCATAGTTCCTGACATCTCCATGTTTGTTGACACATGTACGATCTGTGCAGCGAACAAGACACCTCGGCAAGCACCGGCTGGTCTCCTTCAACCTCTGCCTGTTCCTCACCGTCCCTGGTCTCACATATCCCTGGACTTTGTCACGGGTCTCCCTCCATCTGAAGGCAATCCCAACATCCCGAAAGTGGTGGACCGGTTTTTCAAAGCCGGCCAATTCATTCCTCTCCCCAAGCTACCCTCTTCCAAAGAGACGGCCCAGCTCATGGTGCAGCAAGTCTTCTGGATCTATGGACTCCCAGTGGACATGGGTCCGATTGGGGTCCTCAGTTCTCGTCCCGGTTCTGGAAGGCGTTCTGCACACTCATTGGGTCGTCGGTCAGCCTGTCCTCCAGGTTCCATCCCCAGTCCAATGGCCAGTTGGAGCGAGCCAACCAAGACCTGGAGATGACTCTTCGCTGCCTGGTCTCCGCCAACCGCACCACCTGGAGCCAGCAACTAGTGTGGATCAAATACCCCTGCAACACCCTTCTTTGTTCTGCCACGGGTCTCTCGCCCTTTGAACGTTCCCTGGGTTATCAGACTCCGGTCTTCCCTGAGCAAGAGGAAGAGGTCGGCATACCTTCAGCTCAGATGTTTGTCTGCCGCTGTTGTCGTACCTGGAAGAGAGCCCGGTCAGCCCTTCTCAAGACCACCTACACATATCAACAAAAGCGGACCGCCACCGGACCCTGGCATTGTCATGGGCAGAAGGTATGGCTGTCCACCCGGGATCTGCCCCTCCGTGTGGAGTCCCGCAAACTTTCCCCCGGTATATCGGCCCTTTCCCCATCTCCAAGGTCATTAGCCCCTCTGCTGTTCATCTTCTGTTGCCCTGTACCCTCCGTATACATCACACTTTTCATGTGTCTAGAATCAAACCCATGTCTCACAGCCCTTTGTCTCCTGTTTCCTGACCCTGAGATTGCCTGCCATTCTGTATCTTTTGGACTCTGATCTGGATTACCGACCTCTGCCTGCCCTTGACCTGTCGTTTTGCCTACCCCCTGTTCTAGTAATAAACTTTTGTTACTTCGACACTGTCTGCATCTGGGTCTTCCCTAAAACGTGATATGGTCAGTATATGTCATGGAAAGAGCAGGTGTCCTTAATGTTTTGTATACTTAGTGTATAATAGTGTATACTTTATAAGTAAACAGTTTGTGTGCAAAATACAGGTGACCTTACATTGTTTCTAACCCTCACACCCCACACATGGTCAACCGGTGGTGAAAAGTACTGAAGGAAAAATACTAAAAGTACTACTTATGTATTTTTGGGGGGTATCTGTACTTTACTTAACTATTAACATTTTGGGCAACTTTTACTTTTATTTCACAACATTTCGAAAGAACAATTTGTATTTTTTACTCCATACATTTTCCCTGACACCCAAAAGTACTAGATACATTTTGACAGGAAAATTGTCCAATTCACACACTTATCAAGAGAACATCGCTGGTCATTCCTACTGCATCTGATCTGGCAGACTCACAAAACACAAATGCTTCATTTGGAAATGATGTGTTAAAAAAACATTTTTTTAAATGGTGCTGTCTTGTTTGCTTAATATAAGGTATTTGAAATGATTTGATACTTAAGTACATTTTAGCAATTCCATTTACTTTTGATACTTAAGTTTTTATTAAAAAAAATACTTTTAGACTTTTACTCAAGTAGTATTTTACTGAGTGCCTTTTAGTTTTACTTGAGTCATTTTCTGTTAAGGTATCTTTACTTTTACTCAAGTATGACAATTTAGTATTTTTTCCACCACTGTGGTAAACTCTCTAAATTGACTTACCCAGAGAGGCAGACTGACTCCCAGGTCCTCCGATCCTCCCCTTCTCCTTCTTCCCAAACAGGCGTCCAATGGAGGACTTGATGCTCTTCTTCTTGCTGGCTTTGTGGAGAGAGTCCTGACTACTGGTGTTTACAAATTAATCACAGAACATCACTGGTGAACAAAAAATGCAACCATTTCAAATAAGGAAATCAGGCAATTGAAATAAATTCATTAGACACTAATCTATGGATTTCACGACAGGGAATAGAGATATGCATCTGTTGGTCACAGATACCTTTAAAAAAAGGTAGGGGCGTGGATCAGAAGAACCAGTCAGTATCTGGTGTGACCACCATGAACATTAAATTATCTGGCAACAGCTCTGGTGGACATTCCTGCAGTCAGCATGCCGAACTGCACACTTCATCAAAATCGTGACACATCAGTGGCATTGTGTGACAAAACTGCACATTTTATAGAGTGGACTTTTATAGCCCCCAGCACAAGGTGCATCTGTGTAATAATCACGCTGTTTAATCAGCTTCTTGATATGTGACATCTGTCAGATGGATGGAGTATCTTGTCAAAGGAGAAATGCTCACTAACACTTACTAATACTTTACATGTTGAGTTCATATTTTTGATCATTATACATGATGGTCACTGAAATAGTTGGTTATCCAGTCTACTTTATATCCATTCTATTGGCATTAATATATTTTATATTTTATTTTATTCAACCTTCATTTCAATACAGAGTGATATACTTTCCATTACCTAGCTTCCCAGCAAACACACATTGTCTCAATGTTGACTAAAGTAACAACTGTACCTGCGGAATTCGCGGTGATCATCCAGCCCAGCCCCTGGGTGTGTGTGAGTCATTCTATCCAATCGCAGAGCACGAGGAACCGGAGGAGGGGTGGAGTCAATCAAGGCTAGCGCCCGGCAGTCGTCGCCCTCTTTGCTGTTCTGTATTGACAGACAATCAGCTCAAGTGAGTCACCGTAGACAACTATTTTAATCAAATCCCAAATAAAATAAAATAGTCTTGGTGACATACACATGGCTGGCAGATGTTATTGCGAGTGTGGCGAAATGCTTATGCTTCTAGATCTGACAGTGCAGCAGTATCTAACAGGTAATATCTAACAAATCCCACAAAACCTAATACACACAACCTAGTAAAGGAATGGGATGAGAATATATAAGTATTAAATATATGGATGAGCAGTGAGAGAGTGGCTAAGATGCAATAGATAGTAAAGAATAGATAGTGAAGGATACAGTATATACATATGACATTCTTAAAGTGGCATAATTAAAGTGACTAGTTTTCCATCTATTAAAGTGGGTTATGATATCAAGTCTGTAGGTAGGCAGCTGCCTTTCTGTGCTAGTGGTGGCTGTTTAACAATCTGATGGCATTGAGATAGAAGCTGTTTTTCAATCTCTCTGTCCCAGCTTTGATGCACCTGTACTGATCTAGCCTTCTGGATGGAAGCGGGGTGAACAGGTAGTGGCTCGGGTGGTTGTTGTCCTTAATGATCTTTTTTTGCCTTCCTGTGACATTTTTTTATTTTTTATTTATTTAACCAGGTAGGCAAGTTGAGAACAAGTTCTCATTTACAATTGCGACCTGGCCAAGATAAAGCAAAGTAGTTTGTTCGACACATACAACGACATAGAGTTACACAAGGAGTAAAACAAACATACGGTCAATAATACAGTAGAAAAATAAGTATATATATACGATGTGAGCAAATGAGGTGAGATAAGGGAGGTAAAGGCAAAAAAAGACATGATGGCAAAGTAAATACAATAAAGCAAGTAAAACACTGGAATGGTAGATTTGCAGTGGAAGAATGTGCAAAGTAGAAATAAAAATAACGGGGTGCAAAGGAGCAAAATAAATAAATACAGTAGGGGAAGAGGTAGTTGTTTGGGCTAAATTATAGATGGGCTATGTACAGGTGCAGTAATCTATGAGATGCTATGACAGCTGGTGTTTCAAGCTAGTGAGGGAGATAAGGGTTTCCAGTTTCAGAGATTTTTGTAGTTCATTCCAGTCATTAGCAGCAGAGAACTGGAAGGAGAGGCGGCCAAAGGAAGAATTGGTTTTGGGGGTGACCAGAGAGATATACCTGCTGGAGCGCGTGACATCAGGTGTTATAGGTGTCCTGGAGAGCAGGTAGTTTGCCCCCTGTGATGTGTTGTGCAGACAGTACCACCTTCTGGAGAGCACTGTGGTTGTGCCGTACCAGGCGGTGATACAGCCCGACAGGATGCTCTCAATTGTGCACCTGTAAAAGTTAGTGATGGTTTTCGGTGACAAGCCACATTTTTTCACCATCTTCACCACACTGTCTGTGTGTGTGGACCATTTCAGTTTGTCGGTGATATGTACACCGAGGATCTTAAAACTCCACCTTCTCCACTGCTGTCCTGTCGGTGAATAGGGGGTGCTCCCTTTGCTGTTTCCTGAAGTCCACGATCATCTTTTTTGTTTTGCTGACATTGAGTGAGAGGTTATTTTTCTGACATCACACTCCGAGGGCCCTCACTTCCTCCCTTGTAGGCTGTCTCGTCGTTTAGTCATTTAGTCATTTAGTTCAGTTACCTTAGCTTTCTTGGGAACAGGAACAATGGTTGCCATCTTGAAGCATGTGTGTTCAGCAGACTGGGATAGGGATTCATTGAATATGTCCGTAAACACTCCAGCCAGCTGGTCTGCGCATGCTCTGAGGATGCCGCTAGGGATGCCGTCTGGGGCTGCAGCCTTGCGAGGGTTAACACGTTTGAATGTTTTACTCACGTCGGCCACGGAGAAGAAGAGCTACCACAGTATTTGGTAGCAGGCCGTGTCAGTGGCACTGTATTGTCCTCAAAGCGGGCAAAGAAGTTTTTAATTTGTCTAGGAGCAAGACGTCGATGTCCGAGACGGGGCAGTTTTTTCTTTGTAATCCGTGATTGTCTGTAGACCCTGCCACATGCCTCTTGTGTTTGAGCCGTTGAATTGCGACTCCACTTTGTCTCTATACTGACACTTTGCTTGTTTGATTGCCTTACGGAGGGAATAACTACACTGTTTGTATTCGGTCATGTTTCCAGTCGCCTTGCCATGATTAAATGTGGTGGCATGTGCTTTCAGTTTTGCGCAAATGCTGCCATCAATCCACGATTTCTGGTTAGGGAAGGTTTTAATATTCACAGTGGGTACAACATCACAGAGTCCGCCTATACATCAATGTTATTGTCTGAGGCTACCTGGAACATATCCCAGTCCAAATGATCGAAGCAATCTTGAAGCGTGGAATCCGATTGGTCAGACCAGCGTTAGATAGCCCTAAGCACGAGTGCTTCCTGTTTTTAGTTTCTGCCTATAGGAGGGGAGCAACAAGATGGAGTCATGGTAAGATTTGCCAAAACGAGGGCGGGGGAGGGCCTTGTATACATCGTGGAAGTTAGAGTAGCAGTGGTCGAGTGTCTCTTTGATTAATGCCCTCCTTGCCTGGTCAGTGAGTTTTGGTGGGCGGCCCTCTCTTGGCAGGTTTGTTGTGGTGCCATATTCTTTCCATTTTTTTTTATATTGGATTTAATGGTGGTCCATGGGATGTTCAAAGTTTCAGATATGTTTTATAACCCAACCCTTATATTGCAGACCCTGGGGCCTTTCAGAACAGGTGTAGATATACTGAGATCATGTGACAGATCATGTGACACTTAGATTGCACACAGGTGGACTTTATTTAACAAATTCTGTGACTTCTGAAAGTAATTGGTTGCACCAGATCTTATTTAGGGGCTTCATAGCAAAGGGATGAATATATATGCACACACCACTTTTCCGTTTTAATTTTTTTAGAATTGATTTAAACAAGTTATTTTTTCATTTGACTTCACCAATTTGGACTATTATTTGTATGTCCATTACATGAAATCCAAATAAAAATCTATTTAAATTATAGGTTGTAATTTAACAAAATAGGAAAAACACCAAGGGGATGAATACTTTTGCAAGGCACAGTATATATATATATATATTATTATTATTATTATTTGGTATTTTTTTAACCCTTTTTCATGATATCCAATTGGTAGTTAAAGTCTTGTTGTCACATCTGCTCCTGCCACACCCCCTAGTGGACATCCAGTGTCTCACTGACCTGCAGCCATTCCCCCAGTTCCTCTCCCTCTCCCCTTCTCTCTGTGTGTGTGGTTGGAGACAGGTGTGCTGGAATGAGAGCAGTTCCCCACCAGCTGCAACCCGTTCCATAATCAAGACCTCTACAAATACTCAGTCCTGCCACTTCCACTCTGCTAGATCATAATCTCTGCTCAGTCAGTATTATGCTTCTAGCCTTTTATGATTATTCAAGATCCAGTTTCCCTGCTGTGCCTGTTTCCCTGCCTGTCGCTGTTATCCTCTCACTGCAGTTTTGCCACTCTGACTCTGGTACTCGTCTCCTCTCACCACCCTACTACCCTGTTTAGGATTCAGCTCACCATCACTTCCTTGGATTTCACTTCGGACCTGTTAACCCTGTCTCAACCCAGCTCACTCCAACCTCAGCCTCCACATCTGGTTTCCTACAACCCACCCAAGCTTCGTCTGACCTGCACTCCTCTCTCCCTGTGTTGCAGTAAATATATTGGTTCATTCATTCCTGTTTCCTGGTCTGAGTCTGCTCTTGGGTTCCCCTGTGCTGCTCCGCGTAACACTTGTCCCATCGCTGCAACTCCCGTACTGACTCAGGATAGGCGAATGTCAAGAGCAATGCGTTCTCTGAAACACGACCCTACTAAGCTGGACTGCTTCTTGACACACTGCTCACATAACCCTGAAGCCAGCCACACCAATTTGTCGGAGGAAACATCATCCAACTGGCGACCAAAGTCAGCTTGCAGGCGCCCGGACCACCACAAGGAGTTGCTAGAGCGTGTTAGGACAAGGAAATCCCGGCCGGCCAAACCCTCCCCTAACCTGGACGACGCTGAGCCAATTGTGTACCACCTCATGGGTTTCCCGGTCATGCCTGGTTGTGAAGCACTGCACCACTCATGCCTTAGAGCACTGCACCACTCAATAGGCCCGAGGTACACACTTGTCTATATACAGTGCCTTGCGAAAGTATTCGGCCCCCTTGAACTTTGCAACCTTTTTCCACATTTCAGGCTTCAAACATAAAGATATAAAACTGTATTTTTTGTGAAGAATCAACAACAAGTGGGACACAATCATGAAGTGGAACGACATTTATTGGATATTTCAAACTTTTTTAACAAATCAAAAACTGAAAAATTGGGTGTGCAAAATTATTCAGCCCCTTTACTTTCAGTGCAGCAAACTCTCTCCAGAAGTTCAGTGAAGATCTCTGAATGATCCAATGTTGACCTAAATGACTAATGATGATAAATACAATCCACCTGTGTGTAATCAAGTCTTCGTATAAATGCACCTGCACTGTGATAGTCTCAGAGGTCTGTTAAAAGCGCAGAGAGCATCATGAAGAACAAGGAACACACCAGGCAGGTCCGAGATACTGTTGTGAATAAGTTTAAATCTGGATTTGGATACAAAAAGATTTCCCAAGCTTTAAACATCCCAAGGAGCACTGTGCAAGCGATAATATTGAAATGGAAGGAGTATCAGACCACTGCAAATCTACCAAGACCTGGCCGTCCCTCTAAACTTTCAGCTCATACAAGGAGAAGACTGATCGGAGATGCAGCCAAGAGGCCCATGATCACTCTGGATGAACTGCAGATATCTACAGCTGAGGTGGGAGACTCTGTCCATAGGACAACAATCAGTCGTATATTGCACAAATCTGGCCTTTATGGAAGTGGCAAGAAGAAAGCCATTTCTTAAAGATATCCATAAAAAGTGTTGTTTAAAGTTTGCCACAAGCCACACCAAACATGTGGAAAAAGGTGCTCTGGTCAGATGAAACCAAAATTGAACTTTTTGGCAACAATGCAAAACATTACGTTTGGCGTAAAAGCAACACAGCTCATCACAAGGAACACACCATCCCCACTGTCAAACATGGTGGTGGCAGCATCATGGTTTGCGCCTGCTTTTCTTCAGCAGGGACAGGGAAGATGGTTAAAATTGATGGGAAGATGGATGGAGCCAAATACAGGACCATTCTGGAAGAAAACATGATGGAGTCTGCAAAAGACCTGAGACTGGGACGGAGAATTGTCTTCCAACAAGACAATGATCCAAAACATAAAGCAAAATCTACAATGGAATGGTTCGAAAATAAACATATCCAGGTGTTAGAATGGCCAAGTCAAAGTCCAGACCTGAATCCAATCGAGAATCTGTGGAAAGAACTGAAAACTGCTGTTCACAAATGCTCTCCATCCAACCTCACTGAGCTCGAGCTGTTTTGCAAGGAGGAATGGGAAAAATGTTCAGTCTCTCGATGTGCAAAACTGATAGGGACATACCCCAAGCGACTTACAGCTGTAATCGCAGCAAAAGGTGGCGCTACAAAGTATTAACTTAAGGGGGCTGAATAATTTTGCACGCCCAATTTTTCAGTTTTTGATTTGTTAAAAAAGTTTGAAATATCCAATAAATGTCATTCCACTTCATGATTGTGTCCCACTTGTTGTTTATTCTTCACAAAAAAATACAGTTTTATATCTTCATGTTTGAAGCCTGAAATGTGGCAAAAGGTTGCAAAGTTCACAGGGGCCGAATACTTTCGCAAGGCACTGTAAGGTCCCACAGTTGAAAGTGCATGTCAGAGAAAAAAAAAACCCTGAGGTCAAAGGAATTGTCCGTAGAGACAGGATTGTATCGAGGAACAGATCTGGAGAAAGGTACCACATTTTTTTTGCTACATTGAAGGTCCCCAAGAACACAGCGGCCTCCATCATTCTTAAATGTAAGTAGTTTGGAACCACCAACACTCTTCCTAGGGATGGACGCCAGGCCAAACTGAGCAATGGAGAAGGGCCTTGGTCAGGCAGGTGACCAAGAACCTGATGGTCTTTCTGACAGAGCTCCAGAGTTCCTCTGTGGAGATGGGAGAATCTTCCAGAAGGACAACCTTCTCTGCAGCACTCCACCAATCAGGCCTTTGTGGTAGAATGGCCAGACGGAAGCCACTCCTTAGTAAAAGGCACATGACAGCCCGCTTGGACTTTGCCAAAAGGCACTTAAAGACTCTCAGACCATGAGAAACAAGATTCTCTGGTCTGATGAAACCAAAATAGAACTCTTTGCTTGTATGCCAAGCATCACATTTGGAGGAAACCTGGCATCATCCCTATAGTGAAGCATGGTTTTGAAGGCAGGGACTGGGAGACTAGTCAGGATCAAGGGAAAGTTGAACGGAGCAGAATTAAGAAAGATCCTTGAAAATCTGCTCCAGAGTGCTCAGATCCTCAGACTGGGGTGAAGGTTCACCTTCCAACAGGACAACGACCCTAAGCACACAGTCAAAACAACACAGGAATGGCTTTGGGACAAGTCTCTGAATGCCCTTGAGTGGCCCACCCAGAGTCCAGACTTGAACCCGATCTAACATCTCTGTAGAAACCTGAAAATATCTGTGCAGCAATGCTCCCCATCCAACCTGGCAGATCTTGAGAGGATCTGCAGAGAAGAATGGAAACTCCCCAAATACAGATGTGCTGAGCATATAGTGCCATACAGAAGAAGACTCAAGGGCTGTAATTGCTGCCAAAGGTACTTAAACAAAGTACTGAGTAAAGGGTCTGAATACTTATGAAAATAAAATATTTCCGTTTTTTCATTTGTATAAGTTTGCAAAAAAGGTTCAACGCAATAGTCCGGGTAGCCATTTGATTAACGGTTCAGCAGTATTATGGCTTGGGGGTAGATGCTGTTCAGGTGCCTTTTTGTCCCAGACTTGGCGTTCCGCTAACGCTTGCCGTGCAGTAGCAGAATGAACATTGTATGGTTTGGGTGGCTAAGGTCTTCGAAACATTGTTGGGGCCTTCCTCTGAAACCACCTGGTATAGAGGTCCTGGATGGCAGGGAGCTCGACCCCAGTGTAGAGGTTTTAATGGGTCCCATTCCGAAATGGACCTGGGGCTTTCCCACTTGAACCCAATATGCATAAATTCATTTTTAAAATATAGCGACCTGTTCCAAATGGACCCGAGGACATCCAGACCCATTCTGTATAGACGCCATTTTAATTCATTTTAATTCCACCTTCCATTGATATCCACATTTTACCACACACGGAGGAAGGCTCTATGACTGTAGCCTATTACTGCTTTGATGACTCATGATTGGCCAACCACAAGCTACACGTGCCATGCTCCACTCTCGTGAAAAGCAAGAGTAGCAGCATAAAGAATAACATTTCTCTCTCTCTCTCTACTGCAGCAGTCACATTTGGATCTGTATGGGCCCTTCCAGGCAAGTCAGTTAAAATTACACATACCCGAGACCCGTAACAATCATATCAAATCCAACCCAGACCCGTGACATTATTTTGAATTCTGCATCTGGACCCACTCCGTTACCAGTGGATCTGTGAAGACCTCTACCCTAGTGATGTACTGAGATGTCCGCACCAACCTTTGTAGCGCCTTGTGATTGAGGGCGGTGTCGTTTTCATACCAAGCGGTGATGCAGCCAGTCAAGATGCTCTCAATGGTGCATCTTTAAAACTTTTTGAGGGTCTGAGGGGACTGCCAAAAGGTGCTGTTGTGCATTTTTCACGACTGTGCTGGGGGACAGGACCATGTTAAGTCCTTAGTGATTTGGACACCGAGGAACTTGAAGCTCTCGACCCGCTCCACCACAGCCCTGTCAATGTGGAAGGGGTGTGCTCACCCCTCTGTTTCCTGTAGTCCACAATCAGCTCTTTTGTCTTGTCGATGTTGAGGGAGAGGTTGTTGTCCTGGCACCACACTGCCAGGTCTCTGACCTTCTTCCTATAGGCTGTCTCATCGTCGACGGTGATCAGGCCTACTACCGTTGTGTCTTCAGAAAGCTTGATGATGGTGTTGCAGGCATGCGTGGCCACACAGTCGTGGGTGAACAGGGAGTACAGGAGGTATCTGGGATGATGGTGTTGATGTGACCAGCCTTTCAAAGCTTTTCATGGTTACAGATGTGAGTGCTACAGGACAATAGTCATTTAGGTGGGTTGCCTTTGAGTTCTTAGGAACAGAGACAATGGTGGTCTGTTTGAAACATGTTGGGATTACAGACTGGGACAAGGAGATGTTTTAAAAATGTCCGTGAAGACACTTGCCAGCTGGTCTGTGTATGCTCTGAGAATGAGCCCTGGTATTCTGTCTGGCCCAGCAGCCTTGCGAGTGTTAATCTGTTTAAAAGTCTTACACACATCTGCCAAGGAGAGAAAGATCACACAGTTGTCTGGTACAGCATGAGCGCTCATTCTTGGCTCAGTGTTGTTTTCCTCAAAGCGAGTATAGAAGGCATTCAGCTCGAATGGGAGGTTTGCATCACTGGGCAACTCACGGCTGGATTTCCCTTTGTTGTCCATAATAGTCCGCAAACCCTTCCAGATCCGACAAGCATCTTAGCCGGTGTAGTAGGATTCTATCTTAGTCCTATATTGATTTTTTTCCATGTTTGAGAGAGAGTGTTCATGTCTGTGTATTGTTCCTTGAAAATGTATAGCTCTAGCATTTAGCCCGGCGAGGATACTGCCTGTAATTCATGGATTCTGGTTAGGATACGTATGTACGGTTGCTGTAGGGACGATGTCATTGATACACTTATTGATGAAGCCCGTGACTGATGTGGTAAACTCCTCAATGCTATCGGATGAATCCCTGAACATATTCCAGTCTGTGCTAGTGAAGCCGTCTTGTAGCTTAGCATCTGATTCGTCGAACCACTTCTGTACTGAGCATGTCACTGGTACTTCCTGTTTGAGTTTTTGCTTGTAAACAGGAAGCAGGATGATGGAGCCATGGTCTGATTTTCCAAAGGGAGGGCAAGGGAGGGCCTTGTATGCTCGTTGAGTGCCTGCTTAGTGCCATTCTCATTTTGTGGTGGAATGTCGACAGCAGTGATGATTAGAGATGAAAACTCTCTTGGTAGATAAAAAGGTACGCAATTTACCATAAGGTATTCTAGTTCAGGTGAGCAAAAGCTTGAAGCAGCACACCAGTTGTTGTTTACAAAGAGGAACACCCCTCCCCTTTGGGTTTTGCCTGAGTCTGCTGTCTAGGCGCAACGAGGCATGGAGAAACACTTGAATTTTATGTCCATATCACCCGTCAGCCACATTTCTGAAAAGGATAGAATATTGCAACTTTTCACGTCCCATTGGTAGGAAACTCAAAAACGAAGCTCATCCATCTTGTTATCAAGTCGACCATCTCCGTCAGCACCATCTCAACCAGTTCTTAATGTAAACTGACATTATGATGTAATTTCAATTAGCCTTACCCGTTGGGTTGCCACAACCACGAAGACATACATTGAAATGCAAGATGCTTCCAATCCCAGATAGCCACAGCCGTAAGGTACTGTACCTGTCTGTCTGATTCTCTGGCAGGGGAATGTGGCAGTCGGGGGGTGGAATGTCCAGAGCTGGGGGGTGAAGGGGAGGCCAGGGTGGAGGAGGTGAGGGAGGGGGTCATGTAGCCCCTCCCCACGCTGTCCCTGCCCCCACCCAGTGAGGAGGGGGGGAGAGGAGAGGAGTCCAGGGCCACGCTGCTCACCCGGCTCTCGATCTCCTCCGCCCTCAGCTCAGTGCTCTCCTTCTCCTCCTGGATCAGCCTGAGAGGAGATGAGGAAAGAGAGAGTAAAAGAGAAAGGGGAGGAGAGGAGAGGAAGAGAGATGAGACAGAGGAAGCAAGTGGAGGTCAGTGGAAAAGTAAGGAAAGGAGAAGAGAGAGGGAGAAAGCAGAGCGAGAGGAGTTAAGGAGAGGAGGGGGTACAAAAAGAGTGAACATAACTCACGTTTATCATTTTACTCCTAAACTGAGGACAGCCGCAATGAGATGAGGAATAAATGTTTGTGGTATCAAAATCAAATCAAATCAAATTGTATTTGTCACATGCGCCCGAATACAACCATACTGTGAAATGCTTACTTACAAGCCCTTAACCAACATTGCAGTTCAATATGTAGAGGTAAGAAAATATTTACTATGTAAACCAAGTGAATTTTTAAAATAATAATCTAACCAAAAAGTAACACAATAAAAATTACATAACAATAACGAGACTTTATACAGGGGGTACCGGTACCGAGTCAATGTGCGGGGGTACAGGTTAGTCGAGGTCATTTGTAGTTATACAGGTTAGTCGAGGTCAAGTTTTGTCGTGCCCTCTTCACAACTGTCTTGGTGTGTTTGGACCATGATAGTTTGCTGGTGATGTGGACACCTTAATAATATGCTTGTGGAATAAACCTCTGGATTGAGTAAAGCAAAGGAGGTGTGAGTCTTTCTTTCTGTATCTGCGGAATTCACTCCTGGTTTGGACAAAGCAAAGGCAGAGGTCAATTTTAGATATGTGTTTTTGTATGTGGAATTGACCTCAGGATCACCCATTGAATGGGAACAGAAGATATTTCATATGTGGCAAAAGGGGTTTATTGTGATTTGTATACAATGTGTTAATCTCATGCTGTTAACCCGGCCCCTTTGCTGTGTGAACCTAACTCATGTTAGGTTGCCTCTGATTATCTGAACGGGCGCACCTGCTTGGATCCCCTTGTAACGAGGGAAGGATACACCTTTCTCTCTCCCTCCTCCCGCACTCGTTACAGCATCAAACGCTACCGCAACAGCCACAGCCAGTTAGCTACCAGTCTAACAGAACCAGTGACGAAGCAAGCACGGACGAGAGGCAGACGAAAATAAGCAGATGGAAAGAAGCAGATGGTGGGCACGTGTACCACGCTCACTGGGAGTTCGACAGGGTCCATCGACTACTGGGAATCTGGTGAGCTTGTCCAAACACTGTGTGTGTTGAAGTGTGGAGGCGAACATAATTGAGGAAGACGAGGCCAGGAATTGCTGTGGTAGCTTACTAGTAGATGGTGGTAGAATTACTGGTGTGTGTGTGCTTGTGTGTTCTTGACTAGTGGAGCGAGTTTAGGTTCTAGATTGTAATTATGTCCCGTCGTTGTGGCACCCCCTACTTTGATTTGGTTTAGTCCTTCACTTCGCTATTGTTCCTGATGATTTAACATAGACTGACAGACAGAGTTATTCAGTGATTCAGACGTCAAACTGTCACCAGTTCTGTCTTGCAGTTCTTATGAGGATGTTGTGGGTGGCCTTGACTCGACTCTCCTAGATCTCGGAACTTTCGCCACAGCCCGTTCCTCGAGTGCACTAATGCTAATCTGCACTATGGGCCTACCTTACAGTGGCATTGTCAACAAGGATTGAACACTATTGTGTATTTTATCTTCATTGGCATTGGAAAAATAATGAGATGAACAATAAAACAATAATTTAAAAAGTTGTCCATAATAAATATCAGAATGTTATTCCAGTCTCATCTTCTTCATGTGGTGAGCAGTGTGAGCATCCACTTATTCTAGGAACTAGTGTTGTTTTTGTAGCTATGTCTATATTTACATTTACATTTTAGTCATTTAGCAGATGCTCTTATCCAGAGCGACTTACAATTAATACATTCATCTTAAGATAGCTAGGTAAGTACATTTTCCCTGAACAAAGTATTTATCAGCAAAGTCAGTGCTATTGGGAAAAGAGAAGTGATTTTTTTTTTTTAAGTGTGCCACGACAGAGGAGGGGCTTTGACTGGGCTGAGATGGAGCTGTCTTACCCGAGGGGTGGGAGGGCCAAGAGAACAGAAGTGGAGGAACGGAGTGCTCGAATTGGAATATAGGTTTTGAGCATAGCCTGAAGGCAAGGAGGTGCAGTTCCCCCTGTTGCTCCGTAGGCAAGCACCAGGGTCTTGAAGATGATGCGAGCTTCGACTGGAAGCCAGTGGAGTGTGAGGAGAAGCGAGTCACTGCGTTGATGTTTGCAGAGAACGACAAGAGTGTTGTCCAGGGTCACGCCAAGTTCCTTTGCACTCTTGGAGGGGAAACCTGTGGAGGTGTCAACTGTGAGGGCCAGGTCTTGGAGTGTGTTTGCCTTTCCTGGGAGGAAGAGCAGCTCTGTTTTGTCAGAGTTGAGCTTAAGGTGGCGGGCCGACATCTAAGCTGAGGTGTCTGCCAGACACACATAGATGCGTGTCGCCACCTGGTTGTCAGAAGGGGGAAGGCAGAAAGTAATTGAGTATCATCCTCATAACAATGATAGGAGAGACCATGTGAGGATATGACAGAGCCGAGTGACATTGTGTAAAGAGGAGAGGGCCTAGACCTTAGCCCTGGGGGACGCCAGTAGTGAGACCATGTGGTGCAGATGCAGATCCTCTCCATGCCAACCGATAGGAGCAACCTGCCAGGTAGGATGCAATCCAGGAGTGTGCAGAGCCTGAGACGCCCAACCCTGAGAGGGGAGAGGAGGCTCTTATGGATAACAGCGGAAAGATATAGGAGGATGAGAACAGAGGATAGAGAGTCAGCTTTGACTAACTTTGTCGGGCAGCTGGGCATCATTATTCGCAGTTCTGTGTGTGGGGGAACGGATGTCGCCAGCAGAGAAGGTAGAGAGGAGGGAGTTGGGAGGATGATAGGTCCTTCGGAAGTTTAATTTTACTCCATTTCCACTCAGCTGCCCGGGTAAGGGCTGAGTGGGTAGGGTTGGAGGAAATAAAGCGAGATCAGTAAGAGAACAGCCTCTAGTGAAGATGAGGTCAAGCGTATTGCCTGCCTTGTGAGTGAGAGGTGACCGGAAAGGGTGAGGTCAAAAAAGAACAGGAGTGGAAAGAAATAAACTGAAGTCAGGCGTCGGGAGGTTAATGTCACCGATTACAATGAGTGGTGAGCCATCGTCGGGAAAGGAGCTTATCAAGGTGTCAATCTCATTGAGGAACTCTCCAAGGGCACCTGGTGGGCGATAGATGACAACAATGTTAAGATTGAGTGGACAAGTGACAGTGACAGCATGGAATTCAAATGAGATGATGGACAGATGAGAGAGGAAGAGAAAATCTCCACTTAGAAGAAATGAGTAGCCCTGTGCCACCACCCTGACGACCAGATGCCCTCGAACTATGAGAGAACACGTTGACGACGAGAGAGCAGCTGGAGTCGCAGTTTTCTCTGGGGAAACCCATGTCACAGTCGGGGACAAAAAGTGTCGGGACTGAAGGGCAACGTGGGCCGAGATGAACTCAGCCTTATTGGCCGTAGATCGCCAGTTCCAGACACTACCAGCGACCCAGAATTCCATATGGGTTGTGCGTGCAGGTAAACGAAGCTAAAAGGGTTGCAGAAATAGGGTGGGGAGACGTCTGTAAAAACCTGCAGGGCGAGGAGTGAACTGGGATGGGAAACACACACATCCTTGCCAAAGCTACAAAATGAGATTGTCAGAAAATAACTTGTTAAGATACTCAAGTGAGAGAGTAGTGTGATTGACTGGTTAGGCAGAGCTCCCCAGGCTCTGGTTTGAACCTGGACTGGCGTACACTACTTATCTTTACCGCCTCACAAATCTTCTTTGGTAGTTCTGAGGCATTTGTAGGTGTGTTTAAAGACCTCAAAACCCATTATTCCTGTTCGCGGTGTAGCTGAATACTTACTTGATCTCCTTGTTGATGGCCTCCAGTTGCTCCTGCAGCATGATGGCAAGGGTCTGCACGTCCGTCTGTCCGCTGGGCGAGAGCAGCTCCGAGCCAAACAGGGTCTCCCTGTCGTCCTCGTCATCTGAGCAGCCCCCCTCGACTCCCCCCTCGAACCCGGGACCCAGCATGTTGCCACTGTCCCACTCTCCATACTGTCGAGAGACCGGGGAGGAGAGAGAGGAGGGGTGAAAGAATTAAGTATGAAAGAATTAAGCGAAAGGGGAAAAAGTAGAGATGATTAAATGAAAGGTTGCCTCGTCATGTTTTTCCTACAGGCAGTTCAACATGACTTGGAATGCTGTTAGCTACTTTTATCCTTGCATATAAAGTCACAACACAAACAAAATGGCCCCCATGTGTAGGAGTGACAGGTCACTCAGTCAATCACAAATAATGAAAACACATTAGGCACCACACAGGTAGCTAGCCTGGTTCTATATAGGAGTTGAAACCCTGATGAAGACAGCATAGCTGTCGAAACGTTGGTATTTATATATATTTTTTGCATTGGAGCCATAAGTGTGCGCAATTTCTTTTGTTTTCTTTTTGGAGGTTGGCTATAGCCCTTGCAGTATGGAACCAGGCCACCAGGGAGCTACAGTCCTGTAGGAAGTCGATGAGATCCTCACCTTGTTGCTGTCATCCCTAGGGGGAGCCCATCGGCCGCGGTGTGCCCTCCGGACCACCACGCCACTGGAGGAGCTGCCGTAGCCGGCTGGGAGGGAGCCACCACCCTGGGGGTAACGGAGCTCGGAGGCACTCCCTGGAAGAGATCTTCGAAAAAGGGTGGAGGGAAGTGAGCTCACGTTGCTCGTCCTACAGAGTTTGTGAGATTTTATGAGATGAGAAAATAAAATTGCTTTATTCGTTATAGCACTTTTTTTTATTTTATGTAATGCCGCCATTTCCTGAATAAAATTAACTTTTTGAATGAAAATATTTTTCAAATATTCAAACAAATTGAGTTATTATGACATTTGATCCTTAATCACAACAATGGTTTATTTGTTACATTCACTACATTAGAAAAAAAATCTAATTCTACATCAACTGACAGAAAGTGAGAATAACAACGTAAACTTAAAATCAACTCTTCGTCCTGTTCGTCTCTTTGCTAAATATTTTTTGAAAAAACATTTAGAAAGTCTATTTTACGAAGGGTAAATGTTCATTTTCCCTCGAAAGAGAGAACAAATGTGTTAAATTTGATGCGTTTATTAAAAAAAATGTATTTATAAATACCCTTGAAGCTCCATTGTGGCTAACCTGGAATAGGAAGAGCCAGGCCTGCCCCTCAGTTGATCCAGCTCCAGCTGAATCCTCTCCAGCTCAGCTATGAGCTGGTCCTAGGAGAGAGAGACAGGAGCAGAGTACAGTACAGGATTACATAATATTCCAGTAAAGAAAATTTCAACTTTTTTTCACATGCATCTATTGCCCTATTAAAAGAACACAACAAAGCATGGATACAGAAGCAGGCAAGAATAACTAAAGAACAGACAGAACTAATTGATCACAAAAGTCTCGGTCTCAAAACACTGTTGTCGGTGCAGAGCAGTGTGATCTGTCTCCGGTTCTTGCAGCAAAACACATAAACCCTTGCGATGATAAAGAGGAAGTTGCATATCGAGACAAGGGAGTACTCAAAAAAATAGGTGGTTCAACAAGGGTTCTTCGAAGATCCTCAACGTTCTTCGAAGATCCTTAGGGTTCTTGGCACTGACGATTGCCCCCAAAAGGTTCTTCCATGAACCCCATAGGAGGCGGGGTTCATCGAGGAACCTCCTTAGTTGGTGGGGGTTCTTGCAGGAAACTGAAACATTTGGATTTGAAAGACAGCAGGTGCAGGCACTTAACTAAAAAAATGTAAAGATCGCCTCAATTTAAGGTACATTTTGTTATGATCTCAACTCATACTGTTCTATGATACCATTTATTTTTTCATATTTGTGCAAATCTTTCTAAAATGGACACAATCCAGTGGATATCAATCAAGCAAAAAGGTATGAATATGTAGGCTATAACAATATGTTGGAGGCTAGCTGTGTTGGGTGGCTAACCGCTCACGTTTGTGTCTGTGTCTGCAGGTAGAAGAGGCGGCATACAAAGGTATGTCAATTGGTATTGGTACGTCATGCAGATCCCATTTACCATCCTCCTCCCTTGCCTCTTCAATGAATATCCCATCGGCCTTTACATTATGGACACGGTGTGGGTATGAAAACCATTATCAGAACAGTTTTCATCGCTCACATTCACCACAAACACCAAGGCACGAACGCTGTCGATTGCATGTTTTGGTTAATCTGTATAATTACAACATTTGTGGATTCACAGACTTCACCCTCCCTCAACCTCCGATGAATACAACATGAAACCTGTTCGATCAACATGCACTGCAAATTCATTCTGGCTATGGATATGGAGAACATCAACACATTAGCATCAACATGCCAGATGAAATACCCATTGGACTTGGGGCTCTGCTGGGAGTTTACCTCATATTTCATATTTGAATTCCGCTTTGCCACGAAAATCAAAATAAACGCGGAAAACTAAAACACTGTGTTATTGTTGTGCGTATTGTTATTATTTATAATTATTTATTATTATTTCTATTATTAATAATAACAGGGGGGGGTAGTTCAAATATTAACCCCAAAGAGATTCCTCAAAAGGTTCAGTGAGTATCCATTGAAAGGAAGAACTTATAGGGGTCCCCCCCACAGTTTCAATTTGAACAACTCCCAAAGGATACTCCAGGAGCCTTGTTCTTTTTAGAGTGAGCATAAACTACCTACCCTATTATTCCAAAAAGGGTTTGCAAAAGTCAGTGTATAGCCGTAAAATGCAGTCCAAAGTCTTCCTGACAGTTTTAAATCGGTATAAAGTACAGCTGATGTGCTCATCACATGTATATACAGATGTAAAGTACAGCTGATGTGCTCATCACATGTATATACAGATGTAAAGTACAGCTGATGTGCTCATCACATGTATATACAGATGTAAAGAACAGCTGATGTGCTCATCACATGTATATACAGATGTAAAGTACAGCTGATGTGCTCATCACATGTATATACAGATGTAAAGTGCAGCAACAACATAAATAATGAAACCTGACCCGACTGGATTACAATAAGGGGAAGATATGTACCTTGTTCGCTAGCAGATCATCTTGGATTTTCTTCATGTTTGCAAGCTCCTCTGACAGGGAATTCTAAATGAGGGGAGGAGTGATTGTGCCAAGTTGACACATGTTTGCTGTTGATTACGTTGATTTAAAAAAAATAATACTTACTGAGCATTAATGGTAATTTTAGGTTAACTTAGCGTATGGTTAACAAAGCTTTAGAGCACCTTCTCCTCGAGGGCAGCCATTCTCTCTTTGAGGTGAAGCTGCAGTCTCTCGTTGGACTCGGACAGTAGCTTGTCCACCGTGTCCGAGAGGCGTTTGTTGTGTTCGTCGTTCATTTTCTCTCTCTGCCTTGCCTGAAACGTAGACAAAAGGACACAGTCGGGGGGGTCAAGGCAGAAAACAGATGTGAAGGAGAAAAATAATAACCAACTTTGGTTTCGAGTAGCAATAAGAGTTCAAACAGTTCACAAAGACACGATTGGGTTTTAACGGAGGGGACGGAACACAATGTAACACTTCACCACTTATCATTTACATTTACATTTAAGTCATTTAGCAGACGCTCTTATCCAGAGCGACTTACAAATTGGTGTATCGGCGGCATAATGTGTCGCAACTTGTCAGAATCCCGCATGAGACTCAGTAAAAGGCAAGTGGACAAACAAACAGAGCATTGTTACCCTCTGCAATGCCTGATTTTTCTCTTCAAGTTGTGCCTCCATCTGTCGTAGTCGCTCCTCAAAGTTCCCATGGCGCTCCTCTGCCTATAAAAGAGAAGCGAGAGGAAGTGTCTGTACATGGGATCAAACATAAACTCAGACTAACACATTGAATGATAGATTGGCTGCCAATAAGAGGACAACTCGGATCGTACAGACGGACAGACAGGAAACACGGGAGACCGACAAAAACTGAAACAGAGACGGACGCGTTCAGGTAGAATGTGGAAAAGAGACGGATGGACAAAAGAAACAGTTCCACGGACAGACAGTTCAGATCCACACTTGATAACAGGATCAAGACCGTGAACGCAGACATCCCGTACACGACAGTACCTTGTTGAGGGCAGCCACTCTCTGGGCGAGCTGGGCCTCTATCTCTGGCAGTGTCTCGGCCCTCTGCAGGGTCTGCTGGAGCTTCTGCTTGGCGTCATCCAGACGCTCCTGGAGCTGCCTGTTCTTCTCCTCACTCTGACAACACACAGGAAGAGAGGAGGGAAGAGAGCGGATGAAGTCTGAGATATTCTGATACGTTGTACTAAAATCCAAGTCTGAGTCCGAGGGCCGTTTTTCTGCACCTGGATTAAGCCTTGCCTTGGACTAACACACGCTTTCAATGGAGATTCTCCATTTAGAATGATTTACCTGTCAAAGATAAATCTAGATCCAGGAAATTGGCCATAAGAATCAGGCTCTGAGTATTAAAAGACGTTACTCTGGATATAACCTATCCATTTGCACAGGGTTACTGTACATCTATGTAAGCCACGCTCGTGGTCGTTCGTTAACCAATCACCTGTCTGTGCAGTGACTCCTTGCTGGCCAGCTCATTCTCCAGCTTGTCTTTGACATCATGTAGAGAGGTTGCTTCCCTCTGAGCACTGAGGTACCTACAAACGACATGGACACATTGTTATCAGGGGGGGGGGAGATATTACCAACGATGAACGTCGGTCAAGATGACCGGCAGCGAGCATTGTAAACGCAAAAGCTATTTGGCACGAATGGAACGTAAATGCTTTTCACCAATTTAATGGCGCCTAAATGATGTTTAAGTGCATTTATGCTCCACTACATCCCTGACCATTAGTTATGAACTTCCACTCTTCACAGCATGTAGAGACACGAAGCCAACTCTTGCAGTGCGCTGCGACAATTGAAAATACCCAAACAGTGAGATAAAACGGCGAGATAAAGAGGTAAGCTGCGAGGTACAGGTGTCGGTGACACCTTGGTGACAACTTTTCCGATAACGAGGAAAACACCTGGTGGTTTGGCACCATAGTCCCAGGTGTTAGAAACGGTGTTAAAAAGAGGGTTACCTGCGCTCTAATGTAGTGATCCTCTCCTCCATATCCTCCCTTTGGCACAGAGCCTGAATGATGCAGAGACATAGCGAAGCATGTTTAAAACATCCAAAGAAACACATCAATTATACATGGCACACTGTACCACTCCGAACAGCATCAAATGGCAACCTAAACATCTAACAGGGGAATGTGCACATTCAGAATTGACTACTGATTGACTATTCATTATCACGTGTGTTCTGTCATTGTATACGTGCACAGGTCCTCTTGTCTATCTTGTCACTTACGGTTCTTCTTTGGTTTTCTATCCAAGAGGTACAACTTTAGTATCGGTATCACAATATAGGCACACATGTGTAATATAAGTAGCTAAATAGGCCTTGTATTATGTATTATAAACCATTTACTATTAAAGGAGCAATCTGGGATTGGTACAGCCATTTGTTTGGACTTTGAAATGAATAGCCATGATGAATATGACTCATAAATGCCTCTTTTCCCTAAATTCATACTAGGCATTCCAATGCACTGTGCTTTGAGATATTTGCTTTGGATGAACATAGTGGGATGGAACAGTCGCTGGAACAGAGAGGCCCGGGAGCTGATAGAATCTAAGTCAGGTGTGGGCCAACTACTGCCCGTGGATCGCATCTGGCACGCCAGCCAATTATTGTTATTTTATTTTTTGGGGGGGGAAATGGTTGTTTTGTATGAAATAAATGCTCCAGGCTACATTTGAACATCTAAAACTAAGTAGAGAGTATGTAGAAATGATAATGGGCGTATTTACTTTGTAAATACCTTCCTTATTTCTGGCCTGCAAATCAATTTTGACAAAGAAACCCCCCCTCCCCCCCTCCCCTAGTAGAATTTCATAATCCCGATGTGGCCCTCTAGCCAAAAGGTTTGCCCACCCCTGATCTAAGGCCTTGGCCAAGAACAGATTGGCCTGACATACCTCCTTCACATCCCTCTGGAGCTTCTGATTGGCCTCCTCCGACTTCGTCACTTCCCTCCTGGCGGCTGCAAGCTGTTCCTCTATTTCCCCAACCTGACGTGACACAAGGAAGAGCAATAAGATGGTTAAGGGACAATAAGGGACCATAACAGAACAGAGGGCCTTCATGAGTGAAGACGTGAAGCACTGGTTTGGGCAGAGGCAGGGTTATGTTAGCTACATAGAAAAAGACTGTCATGCACTGTGTGGTTTTTGCAGAACAGATGCAATGCTATGACTATCCACAAGAGGGAAGAGGGGAACTGGTTTTAACAATCTTCATACAACCCCCAACCCGAATCTATTTTTCTTTATCGCTCTTCTCTCTCTTCTCTCTTTTTCACCCTTGTCACTCTCTCTCTCTCACACACACTATTCTTGGGAATGGTTCATAACGGTATAGGCTAGATTATGATTCATTATAAACTAGGCAATGCATATATATACATGTAGGGCAGGCTACATACTCTCTCTCTCTTTCTCTCTCTCTCTATCTCTCGCTCTCTCTCTGTTGCTCTCTCTCTCTCTCTTTCGCTCTGTCTCTTTCTCTCTCTCACTCTCGTTCTCGCTCTCTCTCTCTCACTCTCCCCTCCCTCTCTCTCTCTCTCTCTCTCTCTCTCTCTCTCTCTCTCTCTCTCAAACCAACCTGTCGACACATAAGGGCCAATCTTTCTTTCAGCTGGGAGAGCTCGGCTCTCTGCCGCTCTATCTCCGTTTCTCTCTGTCTGTCGATCTCACCGTCGTCCAATCCAGAGGAGGGTCCATTGGGTAGGCGCTGTTGTCGCCGGGGAGATGGCATCGAGAAAGGAGAGCGATGGGGAACAAGATGAATTAGACCCATCATCAGACGGTTGAAGATCAAAGAGACAGACTAAAGAAGAAAACGGCATCATAACGCCAGTTATCTGCTAATGTGCTGCTGTTAACTTTAGGACACAAACAAACACAAACACTGGAAACGACGTGCATGAACCCCCCCTTACGTCTTTCCCGCCGTCCAACCCTTGTTGTCGTCTTTTAATTTGGTCTCTTAAAGAGATCACCTGCAAGAGAGGTAAATGGTGAACAAAATATATTGAATGCATTTTCTTATTATCGTGAAATGGAGCATTAACGTGCTCTAATAAAACATGTGTATCCCGTATGGCTTTTACCTCTTGAGCGGATGCTTGTAGTTGATCCTCCAAAAGGGTCACTCTCTCAAGGGCAACACGGAGTCGCTCTCGAACCTTATGGAAAAACAAGAAATGACTGAGAAACACTGAGAAACGTCTGTATAGATCTTTTCCATCAAAGCAACAAACAACAAAAGCGACTGTTGAGAGAAAGCTACAGTAGCTGCTTATGAGTTGGGATGAAGACCCCAAAATGGCAGCCTGGTCGCCCACCTTCTCATCCAAAGCCTTGTGGTGCTCAAACAGGGACTTGAGGGCCTTGAGGACCTCCACTTCACTGGAGACCCCCGCTGGGGACTGGGCCTGCCTCTTCACAACCGTCATCCTCAGACTGCGCTCATGACGAGACACAAGACACTCCAGGTGCTCTAGTAGCAACTGCGGGAGGAGAGAGAGATAAAGTGATTGAGGTAGAAGAAGAGAGAGAAAGAAAGAGAGGCAGAGGAGTAACAGATGCAAGGATAGAGATGGAGAGAGAGGCAAAGTAAAAGGGGAGAAAGAGAAAGGAGAGGAAAAAGAAAGAAAAGGGAGGAGAGAGAAGGTAAGAGAGGCGGGGGAGAGGAGAGGGAGAGAGACAAGAAAAGGTGGCAGAAAGACCGAGTACGATTGTTTAGAGGGAGCAGAGAGGGTTGGAAGAGCATGTAGCAGAAAGAGAAGAGGGAGAAACATGTGGAGAAAAAAGGAGGGAAGGAGAAAATGTGAAAGTGAGTACTAGGGAGGAGAAGAACGAGTATTTCAAAGTCGATGCCACAACTATGATGTGTGAGAAAGAACAAACACAACTGCTGTGAGAGTGCTAGCCAGTAAAATGGCCGATAAACATCTTACACGTGTGTTGTTTCTCTCCGCCTTGAGCTCAGCAATCTCCTCTTCCCTCTCCAGTAGCTGCTCCCGGCAAACATTCAGCTCCTTAGTCAGCACAGCAAACTCCTGCAAAGCCCCCAAGCAACATAACATTCATGAACAATATGGGCGACCTGTAACATGCTCACATGCACACAATCAAAGTAGATGCAAAATGACAGGAAATATACTTTGACCTGCAAGGTGTGCAACCAACTCTGTTAACACTCACTCACACACACACACACACACACACACACACACACACACACACACACACACACACACACACACACACACACACACACACACACACACACACACACACACACACACACACACACACACACACACACACACACACACACACACACACACGCACACACACACACACACAGTCTCAGGCTCGTAACCTCCTCTGTGAACTGGCCTTCAAGGATTATATCACTGTGTTACACAATGATACTGCACTGAAATGCAATGGGGAGGCGAGAGACGCTCACAGCATTGACGTGTCACTTACAGTGCAAAACTGGAAACACACTGTCAACAACAGTGCGAGTCAAATGTATTGCCATCACAAGGTAATATAACATGCAACCATCGTTTAATTATTCTTTATGATCACAAGCCTTCCCGGGAAAAAAACAACATGATCTCTATTACTTGGAGGGGGAAAAAAACACCAACAACTTCAGCTTCATTTTGTAGGCACAAGGTTTAGAACCTTTGTTGTTGAGGCACAAGAACCACTTGACTACCTTCAGACTAGAGGACTGCAACGGCGACGTGTTACGCTGCAACACAAAGCCACAGTAACAGTTGAATTGGAAATGCAAATCGGAGATAAGAGAAGGGGAAGTATACAGATGGTGACACAGTCGGACCGTTGGCGCTCGGCCTTCTGGGATTGGTCCTCGTTTGGGTTAAAGCTCTGAATTTCACTTGGCATCTCTTCTCATTTCTTTTTTATTCCATCTCTCTCTTATTCTCGCTCTCTGACTGTATGGTCATTGGATAGACCATGGGCTCCATTCATTAGCACTCATATTGAAAGAGTAGCATACAAACTTACCCTTTATCACATGGTCCAAATAGGTTGTCGTGTGCTATGTATACTGTACAGTTCACATACGTTTGTTTGTTTATTCTACGGAATGTGTGTTGTGTACTTATATATGAAACGTATTAGCTCCAATCTCAAATCACAGAACGGTGTTGGGGTACTGTTCCACAATCTAGTTTTCACAATAAGCTGTGTGTGTGCCCAGGTAGAGGATAGGTTAACAAAGATAAGTTTCATCGAACCTGATTTAAATATGATCTTTTTGAGGGAGAATATACCCACTGAAGAAGATTAGCCCTCCACCTACGGTGGCCATGAAGGTCAATCTAATGAAAAATATGAATATGGTACTACTGTCTAATTCCCTATTAAGCTATTGCCAATAACTGTATAGTTATTACCGAGCTAAAAACAAAAAACAAAAAAATCCCTCCCTCTGAGATGAAAAATTGCTAAAAGAAAATGCTGAAACAACTAAGGGAGCAAAAATACAAAAAGGGAACACAAGCACAAATCCTCTCCATGTGTAAGCACAATACTAGTGTGGCTATTCTAAAAAGGCAGTAGTAGAATGAATTGATGTCCCTGTCTACAGCCTATAGTTATTTCTCTACGTGGTGGATGGAGCACACTGATCTGTCACTACAGGGACTTCTTTCGAGCCAGCTTGGCTCTGCAACTGACACATACACACGCACGTACGAACACACTCACACACACATGCGGTCGCACACACACACACGCACGCACCACACACACGTGCGCACACAACGCACACACAACGTGCACACAACGCACACACACACACACACACACACACACACACACACACACACACACACACACACACACACACACACACACACACACACACACACACACACACACACACACACACACACACACACACACACTTAGACATGCCAATCACACCCACATTGTCACATGAACATATACTGACAGTACCCACACTCATACACCGATGTACTATACACAACCCCCTGTACTAGGCCTGGGTGATATATCGTTTATACCGTATACCGGGATATTTCAAAATACTGACGGGGTTGGTGGGTGTGTGCTACGCCTCTGCTTCGAACTATAAATTAAGTATACATATAAGCAATCAAAGATGTAATAAATGATATCCAGCTCAGGCCTCCAGCTATGCATTCGGTTTGCTAACTTGCTAGCTAAGTGGCTAGATGTCAAGATCAAGCTTCTTGGTTACAGCAGATTCAATCTCCTCCTAGATCAAGATCCCTAATGTTTTTTTGTTTCATTTTTTTTTTAAAGCGTCCCCCTGTGTGCAAATTCGGTAATACATGGTACAGAAACAATATGACGGTATGAAAATCTGGTTATCGCCCAACTGTACCCCATACACACCCAAACACAACTGCACCACACACACACACACACACACACACACACACACACACACACACACACACACACACACACACACACACACACACACACACACACACACACACACACACACACACACACACACACACACACACGCGCACACGCACGCACACACACACACACTATACTGTACCTGTGGCAGGGCGATGGACAGCTGTCTCGAGAGGGAGTCCTTCTCATGGCCCAGCTCTCTGAGGCGTAGCTGGGCCGTCCCAAGGCTGTCTTGGGTCTCCCTCAGGCTCTCCAACAGCCTCTCCCTCTCGGTCAGCATGTTGACCATCAGGGATTCCAGGTTCCCTGTGCTGCCTCCCTCGTCACCCCCGCCCCTGGATTCCCCTCGGCTACCGTAGCCCCCTCCCCCCATGGCCCCACCAGGGCCTCCAATCCCAGCCCCAACCCCAGGAGAGGAGGGGCCTCCTCCTCGCCCGTCCTCCGAAATGGTGGGCATCACCTCACACATCATCATGAGACTGGAGAGAGTGTGGTGGGCTCCAGGAGAAAACGTCTATGTTAGGAGTGCTTGTTTACGCAAAAGCCCTGTGTGCAGGGGTTCCGTAGGTCAAAGTGCGTGTACGTGTGATTCGTGGACAGAATGTCAATCTGTTACCTCACTTGCATGCGAGCTTCTGTTTGAGCCTGTTAATCTCATCACTGAAATGACAGTGTTAAAAAGAGAAATCGTTGCTTTTTTTCTTCGTCAAAAATAGCTTTCAACCAGTCGTGTTCAACGCTTCCTCTTCACTCTCTCTAATTTTATCTATTGCCTTAATTATTTTCTCCAAAACAACACCAACAAATAGGCCTAGTGGATTTTTCTCTCTCACAGCTTTTTCTTACTATGCAACAGTCTGAGTTTTGTTTACCATGATGGAACTATGTGATCTTGAAGGACCAAAGCAGTAAGAAATTATCTATGGGAAACTTGGCTGTGGTTTGAATATAGGATTGGCTGAGGGTGAGGAAGGGGAGGGGCCGCAGGAGAGGAACGCCCGCCTTCCGACTCGGTCCACTGGTTGGGTCTTCACAGCACCGGGAGAGATAACTGAAAGAAATGAAGATAGACGAAGTGTCACACTAGTCCCACCTTAGTTAACACACTGTATACAACAAAATAGAAGCTAGGCCAATACTACTACTACTGTAAGACAATGGCACAAACAGAAACCTTGTACTGCAACTCTTTGTAAGTGTAGACAGATAATAACCTGGAATATGCAATTTAATGTACAGGGCATGGGTCGTATTCAGCAGGGCTGTAACGAATCTCTTCGTCATCTGAGGAGGAGTAGGAAATATCAGACCAATATGCAGCGTGGTAAGTGTACCTCATAATTTATTTGACTGAACGCACAAAACAAAATAACAAAGTGAAATGGAAGAAACGAAACAGTTCTGTAAAGTGACATACACTAAACAGAAAACAATCACCCACAACTCAAAATGGGAAAAACAGACTACCTAAGTATGGTTCTCAATCAGAGACAACGATCGACAGCTGCCTCTGATTGGGAACTGTACCAGGCCAAACACAGAAATACAAACATAGAATGCCCACCCCAACTCACGCCCCTGACCAATCTAAAACAGAGACATAAAAAAGGAACTAAGGTCAGGAGGTACCCCCCCCCCCCCCAAAGGTGCGGACTCCGGACGCAAAACCTAAACCCATAGGGGATGGTCTGGGTGGGCATCTGTCCGCGGGGGCTGCTCCGGCGCGGGACGTGGGCCGCACTCCACCATAGTCTTGGCCCACTGAAGTGGCGCCGCCGACCTCGGACGGGGGACCCTTGCAGCGGGCCCCGAATAGACAGGAGACTCCGGCAGCGCCGGACAGGCGGGGGACTCCAGCGGTGCCGGAGTGAAGGGTGGCTTTGACAGCTCCGGAGTGAAGGGCGGCTCTGGCAGCTCCTGACTGATGGGCAGCTCTGGCAGCTCCTGACTGATGGGCGGCTCTGGCAGCGCCGGACAGGCGGGAGACTCCGGCAGCTCCGGAGTGAAGGGCGGCTTTGGCAGCTCCTGACTGACGGGCGGCTCTGGCAGCTCCTGACAGACGGGCGGCTCTGGCAGCTCCTGACAGACTGGAGAACCTGGAGGGAGGAGACGGAGAGACAGCCTGGTGCGTGGGGCTGCCACAGGACCCACCAGGCTGGGGAGACCTACAGGAGGCCTGGTGCGTGGAGGAGGCACCGGATGGACCGGGCTGGGGAGGAGCACTGGAGATCTGGTGCGCAGCCTTGGCACCACTCTTCCAGGCTGGATGACCACTTTAGCCCGGACCCTCCAGAGTGCAGGCACAGGTTGAACCGGGCTGTGGGTGAGCACTGGAGATCTGATGCTTACCACTCGCACCTCTCCCTTAGGCTCAATGCCCACATTCGCCCGGCACGGGCGGAGGTCAGGCATAGGGCGCACTGCACCCTCCCAGTGCCCCGGGGACATAGCATGTAGCGCCGGCGCAGGATACCCTGGGCCGAAACGGCGTACCGGAGACCAAACACTCTGGGCCGGCACAATACTCCCTGGCTGGATGCCCACTCTCGCATGACACTTGCGAGGGGCTGGGATGTAGCGCACCGGGCTAAGAACGCGCACTGGAGACACTGTGCGCTTGACCGCATAACACGGTGCCTGACCAGTACGATGCCCGCCACTGTAAGCACAGGGAGTTGGCTCAGGTGTCCAACCTGACTCTGCCACACTCCCCATGTGCCCCTTGTGCCTGTTGCGCTGCCATGCTAACTTCTCATATCGCCGCCGCTCGGCTTTTGCTGCCTCCAGCTCTTCCCTGGGGTGGCGATATTCCCCAGCCTGTGCTCAGGGTCCCTTAACGTCCAAAATCTCCTCCCAAATCCAGGAGTCCAGAACCCTCTGCTCCAGGTTACCACGCTGCTTGGTCCGTTTTGGTGGGTGATTCTGTAACAAATCTCTTCGTCGTCTGAGGAGGAGTAGGAAATATCGGACCAAGTGAGTGTCCCTCATAATTTATTTGACTGAACGCACAAAACAAAATAACAAAGTGAAATGGAAGAAACTAAACAGTTCTGTAAGGTGACATACACTAAACAGAAAACAATCACCCACAACTCAAAATGGGAAAAACAGGTTACCTAAGTATGGTTCTCAATCAGAGACAACGATCGACAGCTGCCTCTGATTGGGAACCATACCAGGCCAAACACAGAGATACAAACATAGAAAACACAACATAGAATGCCCACCCCAACTCAAGCCCTGACCAAACTAAAACAGAGACATAAAAAAGGAACTAAGGTCAGGACGTGACAAGGGCGAATGTTTTAAATGTTTTGCAATGGAAAACAAAACAAACGGTTTTCTTATTGGACAAGTTCAGGTGGCACCTCCCCATTTCAAAATGTTTTCTTCCTACTGAACATGGCCCTGTTATTGACAACATGCAGGAATGGCCCAAACACCTCAGGCTCAAGGAAGTGCGTGTTATATGTATTAGTGTATTCTCTGTGATGAACTGAGCCAAAACAAGACCGGAAGTCACCAAGCCTGGTCCTGGAAAGCTGCAGAGTTTTTTTTCTGTTTCATTGTATAATAAACACACAAGTATGGAAAACCCAGTGCCAAATGACAATGAAAAATATTTTGGTTTCTAGCGAGATAGTCTTTCAACAAATTTGATTGGAACTGAAAGGGGGAAGAGCCATTGAAACGAAATGTGGTAGTGGGTGAACCGTTGAACGTTCTTGACTTTTGATTCCCTTAAATTTATTCTCAATCTTTCTGCATTATGAAATGTAAATGTGATGTAAGGTATTGTAATGATGTTAATCCCCAGTTTTTTTTTTATCCCAAAATTATCTAAATTAAGATTTTAAATAAATAAATATAGTCCATTAAATATGAAATAAATGAGTGTTCAGGCTTTTGTGACCACACGGACTTATGTAACGTAATCTAAAGGCGGTTCCAGAACCTCGCCTCTCCAGACCGGGGAGCACACCGGCACATGCTGGTTCTGTAGTCTTTTTGAGAGAAACTAGTACTGGTACAGTAACAACAATGGGCTGTCCGGGAAGACTACAACTCCCAGACTACAACTTCAAGCTTATTTCTCACACCTGTCCAATTGGAGATAGTGCAAGTCAGACCATCAGAACCACGAGTCAGTCTGGGTATCCACTTTAGCCAGCATTCCCTCCATGACCTGCCAGGAGGGTGATGTCTGGCTAACTGTAACCCACCCAGCACCTATTGGACCTGAGTTACTGCTGCTGCTATATCAGCCTCTTCCATCTCATCCGGAAGTGCTGAGGAGGACCACCAAGGCCCTCTTTCATGCAGTAGTCTCAAACCCTGGTCCCGGAGAGCTACTGGATGTGCAGGCTTTTGTTCCAGCCCAGCAATGACACACCTGATTCAGCTCTGAGGTAGAGGAACGTAGTGATGCCCAGTGCACTGCCTGTAAAAGGGACTAGAGAGACAGACTAGAGAGATGGATATTAACAGTGACACATTGATAAGCAATGTAGAACACTGCCATAAGCTCAAAGCACAAACAGACTGGACAACCAGGCATATTGCCCTTTGCCCTTTAGCCTCTGCACTTCAGGACCAGTACTAGACATGTCCCAAGCCAGGCTCCTCAAAACATCATCCCAAAATTAATGTAGTAGTACTTTCATTATATTTGTGCGGTAGGCTATTCAAACATGTTAATGGCAATACAAATAGCTGACACAAGGATACAAAGGCGACAAACCTGCTCACGTTATTATATAGAGTCCAAGACAGTTGGGCTTGTGATAATATTTCCATCATTTTTTATAGCAAGAAAAGGACAAATAGGGCCAACTGCTTTTAGGCATACTCGGCTTATGAAAGCTAGTTGGTCATCTAGCACCTTGTCTTTTTGCGCCTGACACACTGACTAATATGTCATGTGGACTAATATCATCAAAGAGTTACTAAATTATCTCTGTATACTATTTATCATCATTATTGTCATCATCCTCATCATCCTCATAATCTCTGTCAACAACCCACAGCTCTCACGTTGCTGGTTGTGGTTGTTCCCAGTCGAGAATAGTGAGTTATCTCATGGTTGCTCTCTATATGGCCAATTAGGAGCAGGCCCCAATCTTGAACCGCATTAGGTTACTAAAATATAAGCTGTATACCAATGGGGGGTTAAGGGAAATATAAAATGATCGAGAGAGAGAGAGTGAGATGAGGAAGGAAGGAAAGAGCAAGGCAGCAAAAACAGCACTGTTCACCAGACATTGGGGCGGGGATGAGTGTGGCTCCTGGCTTTCACTATTGCCGACAATGGAAGAAAGAGGGGCATGATCTGTTCAACATACATTTGAGTCTATATACACAGCAATTCCACACACAGAACAATTATATATTTTACATTTTTACGCATTAATGATGACTGATATGGCAGTTGTTTGTCCTGTGGCACATTATCCACAAGAGCGAATACAACATAGCCTCTTTCCATCCATCTCATACCACGAAACGCATCATTGGAATCAATAACTGATTTTTGGCAGCTCGGCAGACAGAATGAAAGAAACGGAAACCAATCAAACATGCCTTTAATCGCATCCCCGACGGTGTTTCAGTGCTGAAAATGACGCGTTTGGACATGCTAGGCAAAGATATACCTCCATTTCTGAATGTATGGAAGAAAAAGGACGATTTGATGAAACACAAACAGCACCAGACAACTACTACTACATTCGTATAAACGAATAGCCTCGACGCACTACCTGTATTTGTCCATGATTTTGAGACATGCCTATGTTCATAAAAACATCCGCAGTTTGCATTAAGATATCTCGATGGTTAACTCTCATCATGGCATAGGATATAAACTACTCGGTATATGGACAACAGAAATACACAGAACGGGTTCGAAAATTGCATGTCACACATTTTGGATACAATTTAGTCCAGAGACAAACAAGAGACAAGAATGGTGATAAGAATATTCTTGGAATTGGTTGCTTCCTAAAGGTAGCATATAGGCTACGATTTATTCGTTTATTATAGGCTTATAATAAACTAGGTACTGCATATAACGGCTACATATGCTGTTAAATGTAGACAACATTATATTTATCTCTCTCTCTCTCTCTAGGTATCACCTCACCTAACTGTATGCAAACGCAAAAGGGAGCGAGCGCGCGCGCCCTAAATAAATCGCGGTGTGTGTTGCTAACGCACCTGTCAATGCCTGACATTCCGAGCATTGAATCATTTATTTTATTTATTTCCCTCCCTCCAAAACGCTTTCCCCCTCCCTTCCGACAATACAATAAACATAACTCGTTATCGGCTACACACAAACGCGCACACATTTTCACGGACTCATTTGGACCGTTACAATAACGCGTGCATATTTTCTCAATTCATGCCATAAAAAATTGGGTTGCGAGGAGTGGTGGAAGTTCCATCCTTACCACATTCATCACGCGACATCCATATTGTTCAAATCTGACGTTAAATATTCTTCGGATCCATCTCCGCTGATTTTGCCTCTTTCAAAAACCCGGATATATGGTTCCCCCCGTCTCTCTCCTTTCCACAAACGGCATAAGGGAGCGGGGAGCAACGCTACACCACCTTACCATAGCATCCCCCTCTGTCGGATTGGAAGGTAATGGGTCTTAAAGAAACATTCTCTCAGCATTCTCCGCATCTCTCTGTGATTTACGCGCGCGCGCACACGCACGTACACACACACACACACACACACAGGCCAAACAAACACCTGATTAATTATAGTCTACTGTAAATGGCTATGAGAGACAGCTAGGCCATGTTGACAGACAGACAAACTTAACCATCGTACATGGACCACACCATGCATAATGGAGACTTGCGACATCCTCAATATGATACGAACAGAACGAATGAAAGTGAACCTGGTGTGCATTAGGCGAGTTGGCACATAGTTTATAGCCCTTCTGAGACACATATCACCTATGTTCTGGTGTCACAAATGTGCGCGATTTGACTTCACCAGATAAGTCATTTTTGTGATGGTGTAACCATATCAGAATTAGGCCGCAGGAAGGAGGAGATGCGGTGCAATCAAAAGCTACACGCTACTTGTACAAACAACACTTTTAGTTTTGAACATAGGCCATGATATTTGTATTTTCACTCACGACACCAATCAAGAGTGAATATGTAGCAGAATGTACATTTCTAAATAGTTGTTTGTGCCTTGATCTGACCCGGCCAGTTCTTTGCATAGCAATGAAATTAGATGACACGTATTTATGTTGCTAATATTATGCAGGAGTAAGTGTTTTATTTTATTTGAAGACATACACGACACAAAAGTATGTGAAACTATCCATTCCGTGCTGAGCATGGTAAGAAAACCAATACAGGCAATACAATATGACAAGAATGCTATTATATGTTTATTACATCAAGTGAGCAGTTTGTACATTTAGTTACCATGTTGTTTTATGGATATGTTGACGTGTGAGTAGAACCATATACCATGTATATACAGTATACTAGCCTATGTTCAATTTCATTGCATGTTCCTGTAAAACAAATAAACAAACAAGACATTGTTTGATATATAGGTTTATGAAGACATTGATAGCATATCTCAGGTAAACAGATGAGCCGGGTTGAGTCGGAAAACAGAAGGTAGGGCTGTCTTTAAGAGCGAGGAAGCCCGGCAAGAGGTGATGTAATGTGTTCTCAGACAATGATGTCATCGACTGAGACACAGCAAGGATTTAAAGTGACAAAGACCTTATTAAAAACCCAGTTCCATTCTGCGTTAGGCCTGGTCAGAGAAGAGTTAATCAGAGGAGTAGCAGTCTAAAGGACCAGTGTTGAGGAAAGAAAGCGCTATTGATGAAAGGAGAGGAAATATGTCATATATATTCGTAATGTTATAATAACACAGCCTTAGTGCAACATATGGTAATGCCGGACATACGTTTATTAATTAGGACATTTGAGATACAAAACGCGAGCACAATTCATGTTATATAGTGAGAACAATAATACGTGTTATTGGTGAACAATGAACAACCATCCAACTGTGATACATAGGGGTGTATTTGCTCAGTGTTAGATATGTAAACCGGGTGGCATAATTGTGTAACCTCGGCCGTTTGACATGTACTGTGCATGCGTTTATTGCTAGTACTGTACCCTACATTGTATTCATATGATCACAGTATATACGCACATGCAGGTCTTGTGGTGAATTCCATTTTCTGTTGGTAGCATATCCTGATTATCGATTTCTTTTCTGATCACACGCTTTTTCCGGACTTAACCTTTAAAATAACTTTAGATGTTGAACTGTTTTCATTGGGAAACATCATCATCATTCTCCTTTCCCAGATATCTCTCTTCTCTTCTCCTCAATACACTATTTCTCTCTATCACTTTCACCCCCCCCATCTAGCTCACTCCAGTCTCTGTTGTACTACATCTTCCTTGTCATCCTCCATTTTTGTAGTCCCTCTATAAACTTGTCCGCAGCACTGTTACTCTGCCTCTTCCAAATGAGGCACTTCGATCCGCCCTTTCCTCCTCGTACAGGCCTAGCGAGTTGGTTTTGGATGGGCTCCGTCTATTTTGGACCGCGTGGTTTCTCTCTCCACTTACACTGCTATTGGCCACCTTCAACTCTCCAGTTCCCTCCTGTTCTACCTTCATATCTACTGTTCCACAATTCTCTTGTCCTGTTTCTGCCCTTCCACACATATGCATAAAGGGGACCTGTTCTGATTCAGGATGATTCCACGATTCGGGATTAGGTCTCCTCCATTCTTGACTTTGCATGATTTTCCCTTGACTCTCCTGAGATGGTTCCTCTGTTGCTTTGGGCAAAGCGTCATTGTCAGATATCTCTTCATAGATGCATAGGTCATGTCCTGGTTTGGATGAGACGCACAATGTTTGATTAGCAGATAGTGGTGCGTTCCGGTCCTTAGATGTTAAATCTTGCGGCTCATTGGTTGTCGTGATGTCTCCGCTATCGTCTGTGGCTATACCATGACTTGTGGACGATTCTGAATGGTGACAACCTTCGATTTGTTGGTCTGTTGGTCTTACCACCCTATAGGTCACTTCATCTGCTGTTGAAATGTCATTGGTTGCCCCCTCAATCTCTTCTCCTTGATTGGATACTGATTGCCCATCAGTCATTGTAATGTCCGTGTCTGACAGATTGATGTCACTTGTGATTTTATAGAAGAGTGAATGATTTTCCAACATTTTCTCTAAACTTTCACTGACAGAAAACATGTCACCATTGGAATCAGTTCCTACATCATGAGCTGTTGGATCATTGTCCACATTCAAGGTTTCCTTTTGGCACAATGTCTCTATTCCGTGGTCTCGTAAAGGTATGAACTCTCGCCACTGATTGGTTGAGAGGAACCATTCTGCTTTCAGATTGGTGGACAGAGAACTGCTTTCAACGTGATAGGATAAGAGTTCCTTTTGGTCTTCTTCCTGTTCTTTGTCTTCACACCTCTTGAATTGCAGGCCTCCATCAGTTTGGTATACAGTCATCGAGGAGATCTTATTGGAGGAAGTGGATGGTGCCTTTTCTTTTTTACATTTCATGATACCCTTTCTGTCACCGTGACCTTTGTGCAGTGTTTTGTTCCCAATATGACCCTCATGACCTTTAATGTGCCCCTTCCCCTCATCTTCATAAAGAGTTTTCTCTCCAGGGGTCGGAGGTTCTACTGTCCTGTTACTACGTAGAGCCCTCCCGTCACCATGACACCAGCCTCCGCAGACATCCTCACAAGGCCCAGAAACTGAAAAGTACAAACATTTCTGGAATTGGTGTGATTCTCTGACAGTAGAAGAGCATAGACTGTATAATTACCGAGAGCAAACAAAGCAGAAAGCGCAAACTTTCAGCATACATTTATCAAAATAACTCATATCACATCAAGCCAACATGAGTGTTTGTACTTAGGACATTATGAGTGATTCAGAGGGGTTAAATGCGGAAGACACATTTCAGCTGAATGCATTCAGTTGTACAACTGACTACATATCCCCCTTTCTCTTACCTGGCATCTCCCGGCTCTTTCTGGCCTTGTCATAGGTCTTCTGTGTAGAAGGGGTGTTGTGGAGCTCCTGTCTCTCCATCCTGGTCAGTGGATGTCCGGGCACCACGGCACTCTCTCTGACTGCACTAAGTGAGAGAGGGGAGGAGATTCAGAGGGAGAGAGAGAGAGAGAGAGAGAGGCACAGGGTGGCGGAGGGACAAAAAGAGGAGATGGAAGGAAAGCCCCTGAGATTAAAGCTAGATTCGTAGATGCATGCAAACTCATAAAGAAAACACATGACAAGAACGTATAGCAACACAGAGACAGGTATACACAATCTATCAGTGGAGGCTGGTGGGAGGAGCTATAGGAGGACCGGCTCACTGTAATGGCTGGAATGGAGTAAATGGAACAGAGTCAAACGCGGCTTCCATGTGTTTAATGTGTTTAATACCGTTACATTTATTCAATTCCAGCCAGTCATCAATGACCTCCGTCCTCCCATAGCTCCCCCCACCAGCCTCCACTGCAATCTATCTATGTACAGTATAATATATAGAGTAATTGATATCCCTTCTAATAAGTGTCTCTCTACATAGTTAAACACACTGATCTGTCACAGAAGGGATTCATCATAACCCAGCATAAATACACACGCACACACACACACACACACACGCACGCACACGCACACACACACACACGCACACACACACACACACACACACACACACACACACGCACACACACACACACACTGAATGAACAATGAACCCCACCTCCGGATGACTCTCTCCCTGATCCTCTCCACACGTCTCAGTTTGGCCTCTCTCTGCTCAGGGGTGAGGTCAGGGTCCGGGGCAGATGTTAGGAGAGTGGCGTGTCCCTCAACCTGTGACATGAAAGCCACAATCCTGAGTCTTTGTCTGTGTTTCATGGATCATTCATAAGTTATATTCTTTCGGAATCAATGGGTGTATATCATTACTTGAAATTGCAGTTGAACAGAAGGAAATCATCCAAATTGTGACTTTGAGCTTTGTGATATGCTTAGCTGTACAATAGTAAAAGGTGAAACTGTCATTAGGGATGACCTAATGTCACACACAGGAGGCTGCTGAGGGGAGGACGGCTCATAATAACGACCCGGAACGGAGCGAATGGGCTGGCATCAAACACCTGGAAACCATGGAAACCATGTGTTTGACGTATTTGATACCATTCTGCTCCAGCCATTACCACCAGCCCGTCCTCTCCAATTAAGGTGCCACCAGCCTCCTGTGGTGTCGCAGTTGTTTGGCCATCACTGGCTAATTAGTTTGTAAAAAGCCTTTATTAGAATGTGACTCGTGTTTCATAACTGAAATAAGAGATGAGATGAAATGAACTGTACTCATCTCACCTTCTCTTCCTCCCTCTGACATCCTCCCAACACTTCTCTTGTAGTGTCATGACCCCTATCCTCCTTTCTTACCCTGGGATCAGATGCCCCGCCTCCAATAGAGGCCACACCCCCATTGCCCACAACGGCCCAGTCTTGACCCTGCTGGGGCCTCAGGGCCTCCACAGCAGACTCTGTGTTGGACGCCTCTTTCCAGGGGTCCTCTCTGAAGGATCTGGTGGTGACATTGTGGCTCTGCTGGGCCCTAGTTGCATTGAGCCCATAGGAGTTCTGCTCTTGCCTCGCTGAAGCTAGCTCCTGTAGAGCCCTAGCCAACCGTTTGGCCGGCGGCTGCTCCTGGCTCATCTCTCTCATCTCTGCCTGGGACCAATTGGAATTTTTATCAGGCATCTCAAATAACTGCCTTCTAGATGCTTTCTGGGGTATTTGCTTGCTTTGCTCTGTCAATCTTCCTGAGGAATCTGCTCAGGCAGCGGAGTGGCCAACTCGGGAGGGGGGTCCTCGACAGAAACGCGTCGGGCAACCAGAGAGGACGGCAAGACGGCTGTGAGGACTCTAGTCACCCTCAGAGGAAAGGGGGCCTAAAACAAAAAAATTACTCATTCACATGTTTAGGCCTGCATATATGCATATATGAAGTTTATTTCCAAATAATATTCACAAGTTTTTCTTCATGTGTGTGTAAAATACTACTGTTCTAAGATTTTTTTATTCGTAGATAAAAACATTTTTTTGTTGTTGCAAAACTCTACACATCCATTGTTTAGCTGGAATGGAATGTTTGTATACTGTATATTGGACACGGTGCCTTCAGAAAGTGTTCATACACCTGGATTTATTCCACATTTTGTTGTGTTACAGCCTGAATTCAACATTGATTGAATCCATTTTTCCCTCCCCAATCTATACACAACACCCCATAACGACAAAGGGAAAACATATTTTTAGAATTGTTTTAAATTGTATTGAAAATGGAATATCTCATTTACATAAGTATTCACATCACTGAGTCAATACGTGTTAGAATCATCTTTGGCAGCGATTACAGCTGTGACTCTTTTTAGGTAAGAAAAGCTAAAAGCTTTGCATACCAGGATTGTACAATATTGTTCAAGCTCTGTCAAATTGGTAGACCGCTGCGCCACTCGGGGGAGGCCATTCTGTTTGTTTTTTTATCCCCCCCCAAAAAATCCCTAGTCCAAGCCGATGACAAGCATACCCATAACAGGATGCAGTCACCACCATGCTTGAAAATATGGAGAGTGGTACTCAGTGATGTGTTGTGTTGGATTTGCCCCAAACATAACGCTTTATATTCAGGAAATAAAGCTAATTTCTTTGCCACATTTTTTGCAGTTTTCCATTAGTGCCTTATTGCAAACAGAATGCATGTTTTGGAGTAATATTATTCTGTACAGGCATCCTTCTTTTCACTCAGTCATTTAGGTTGGTATTGTGGAGTAACTACATTGTTGTTGATCCATCCTCAGTTTTCTCCTATCACAACAATTAAACTCTGTAACTGTTTTAATGTCACCATTGGCCTCATGGTGAAATCGTAGAGTGGTTTCCGTCCTCTCCGGCAACTAAGTCAGGAAGGACGCCTGTATATTTGTAGTGACTGGGTGTGTTGATACACCATCCTAAGTGTAATTAATAACGTCACCATGCTCAAAGAGATATCAAATGTCTGCTTTTTTTTTTTTTTTTTTACCCATCTACCAATAGGTGCCCTTCTTTGCGAGGCATTGGAAAACCTCCCTGGTCTTCGTGGTTGAAGCTGTGTTTGAAATTCACTGCTTGACTGAGGGACAATGCAGTCCATGCAACTTATGTGACTTGTTAATTAAGCACATTTTTACTCCTGAATTTATTTAGGCTTGCCACATTGTTTACTCCATGTGTAACTCTGTGTTGTTGTCTGTTCACACTGCTATGCTTTATCTTGGCCAGGTCGCAGTTGTAAATGAGAACTTGTTCTCAACTAGCCTACCTGGTTAAATAAAGGTGAAATAAATAAATAAATAGAAAATAACAAGGGAGTTGTTCTTCTTGACTCAAGACATTTTAGCTTTTCATTTTTTATAAAAAATAAAATAATTTCTGAAAACACAATTCCACTTATGGGTTAATTGAATGTAGGCCAGTGACATCACATCTACATGTAATACATTTTAAATTCAGGCTGTAACATTACAAAATGTGAAAGAAAAGTCAAGGGGTGTGAACACTTTCTGAAGGCACTGTATGTGGTTGTCTCACTTAGCTACCTTAAAATCAATGCCCTAACTGCAAGTCGCTTCGGATAAGAGAGTCTTGCAAAATAACTAAAATGTCAAATGTAAATGTTTTACACACAGATCTCATATTATTGATCATTTGATTTGATTTGAATTCTATGGATAATAAGCGTCTTGGAATGAAACTTCATATTAACATACAGTAGTGTGTACACTGAGTATACAAAACATTAAGAACACTATTTCCATGACAGACTGACCAGGTGAATTCAGGTGAAAGCTATGATCCCTTATTGATGTCCCTTGTTAAATCCACCTGAGTCAGTGTAAATGAAGAAGGGTGGGGGGCAGGTTAATAAAGAAGGATTTTAAGCGTTGAGACCATAAAGACATGGACTGTGTACATGCGCCATTCAGAGGGAGAACGGGCAAGACAAAACGGTAGTGCCTTTGAAAAGGATGTCTGATAGTACGTGCCAGGCACACCGGTTTGTGTCAAGAACTACAACGCTGCTGGGTTTTTTCCACTCAACAGTTTTCCTGTGTGTGTCAAGAATGGTCCAACACTCAAAGGACATCCAGCCAACTTCACACAACTGTGGGAAGTATTAGAGTCAACATGGGCCAGCATCCCTGTGGAACACTTTCGACACCTTGTAGAGTCCATGCCCAGATGAATTGAGGCTGTTCTGAGGGCAAAAGGGGGGGGGAGTACAACTCAATATGAGGAAGATGTTCCTTAATGTTTGGTATACTCAGCGCACTGTATATATCCATACAATGTTGGATCATAGGTTCACATACATATTGGATCATACATAAATCCATTACACACTAATCCTCATAGAACCAACCTCTTCTTTCGGTTCTGAACTTTGATACTGGGTTTGGCTGGTGGGACCGGACATAGGCGGTTTCCTCCGACTGGCTACCCTTTCCTGATGTCTCCTCATCCTCTCAATCTGCTCCTCTTCACTCATCCTTCCCTTCTGAGGGGAAAAAAAGGAGGCTCTAGCACAACGTGTACGACTCCAATACACAGAAGTCATGACTGGTTGTCGCGAACGACTGAGAATGCCCGAGCACGCATCGGTAATAGTGCTAATAGAAAATCTGTGATACTGTGTGAGGGAGAGGGAGAGGGAGAGGGAGAGGGAGAGAGGGAGAGAGAGAGAGAGAGAGAGAGAGAGAGAGAGAGAGAGAGAGAGGAGAGAGAGAGAGAGAGAGAGAAGGGGAGAGAGAGAGAGAGAGAGAGACGCGTGTCCCTGCTTCCCTCTGTTGACTGTCAGGGGTATTGCAACATGCCCTAATTGTAAGGAACCTGATCAAGACAATAAAAAAATGCAGTTTGGCATTTACTGAGATGACTCACGTACTGAAGGAAGCTCTGCAGAGTTGTCACTAGCTGGCACAGCCGCAAAGTCATACAATCCTAGTTTAAACCTAACCCTAACCACAAGGTTTAAAATCATGGTGCTTGCAACGCCAGGGTTGAGGGTTTGAATCCAACAGGGGACCAGCATGAAATAGTATGAAAAATGTATGCACTCGCTACTGTAAGTCGTTCTGGATAAAAACATCTGCTAAATGACTAAACATGTAAATGTAAACCTTAACCACACTGCTAACCGTAATGATCAGTTTTGTTTTCATGAATTGGTCGATGTAGCCCATTTTGACTTTGCAGCTGGCCCATCAAGCGTAAACCACCCAGTCCTCTACCCCCCAGGGCAAAACTCATGACAATAAGAGTCAACCTTGTTTTTGAATTTGACTTTGAATATGTATTTTTTTTAACCTTTCAGTTACTGTATTCGTATTCCATCAAGTGATTTGCATTTGGAAAAGGTGCAGACGGTGGGGACGTAGATTAATTAGACCATCTTACTTTATTTGTAATGTCTGGTGTGGACCATCTTGAACTAGACTGAGATTCTGTGGGTGACAGAGATCGAGGGAGTGAGGGAAAAGGAGTGTATAAGAATTAGTAATTGATAACATGAAGAAAACCTGACCAAGAAAGTACAGTACAATGTACCACCATCAGAAGGGACGATTGTCTCCAAGGCAATTAAATAACCATTAAGTCTATGCTGCTGTTTGCCGTAGTTATACCATAACGGTACACTCTTAGAAAAAGGATTAAAAAAGTGTTCTTTGGCTCGTCCCCACAGGATAACCCATTTTTGGTTCCAGGTAGAACCATTTTGTGTTCCAGGTTGCACCCCTCTGTGGAAATGGTTCTACACAGAACCGAAAAGGGTTCTACGTGGAATCAAAAAAGGGTTCTTCAAAGGTGTTCTCCTATTGGGGACAGCCGAAGAACCCTTTTTAGGTTCTTAGATAGCACCCTTCCCCCCCCTAAGAGTGTAGATAGGTAGTTCAAGTACTTGATAGTCAAAGACATAGTCATAAACCCCATATCATACTAGCTACCTGATGTCTCTCTCTGTGTCCTGTCACCATGGAGATCAGATTGGCTGTTTCCTCTTCTGTCCAATGGATCTCCTGGGCCACCGTAAATGCCCTGGAGTACATACACAGAAATCACGGAGGGAGTTTCCACTATTGCTAGATCTACAAAATGGAGTGCAAGTGCCCAATTCGGGACAAGGGTAGAAAATCAGGATGCAACCTATGTCTCTCTCTATATTCACCTCGTAGTTCGGATTCATCCACACATGCCCCTGGTCTCTTCCCTGATTGGTGTCTTGGAGCTCCTGGGGTAAAGGGGGGCGGGCCGGAGGCTCTGATTCCACCCCCTGACAAAATCATAAACATCATTAACCAATCAAAGCTCATTGTTTGCTATCATTACACCAACAGCGCCCTTATAAGAACATTGAATCATATGCCTTATCCAATATTCCTTTGGATATATTGACAGAGTGCAGAGACTCCACTCTGACTTGGTATCATTCCACAGCACTATAATAACCTACTAGGGCACTGGTATTGTGGTATGGTCGTCGTACTGTACCGTTGGCAGTTCACCCGGCATCCTCTCTGTTGGAGATCCAGGGGTCCCCGGGTGTGAGGATGACTTCTGGAATACTGCTGTGGGAACTGAGAAAACACACACACACAAGGTGAAGAGAATAAGTTGATACAAGAGCCATACTGTACACTGTATCTCTACATACCTGCATCTGATTGCTCCCTCTTCCAATGTGTACATACCCTGTTTGTTCCTAAGCATGAGCAATATGAGGAAATGTTCAGACAAAGTAGGAGTGTTTCTGACCGTTACCTGTGTGCCTCTGGAAGCCCAGCAGGACCCGGAAGTTATCCCTGTTGACCCTGAGTCCAGAGAGGATGTCGTCCATCATCCACAGCTCTCTCTGGGCCTGGGACTGCTCCTGAGGAGGGGTGAGATGAACTTTGTTTTTTTTCTACAAAATTTAACATGACCCATGGCCCTTCTAACCAGTTCTTTTTAGAACAACATAAATAAACAAAATGGCCACATTCATCAAGCTGGGTAAGATATAATTATTAAACATGTTTATAATAATTAAGGTTTATTCCTAGGTTCTGGCCTTTCTAGGGAGTTTTTCCTAGCCACTGTGCTTCTACACCTGCATTGCTTGTCTTTGAGTTGAATTGATCATGCAACATTGAACACGGTGAGCTTGCCCCTATATCTATTTTTGTGTCCCCAAGTTAGCCGTGGCTTTTGAAACAAAACAAAGCCGTGGATGGCCCCATAGACTTCTTTCCTGGCCCCATAGATTTCTCTCCTGGCCCCATAGACTTCTTTCCTGGCCCCATAGACTTCTCTCCTGGCCCCATAGACTTCTTTCCTGGCCCCATAGACTTCTTTCCTGGCCCCATAGACTTCTTTCCTGGCCCCATAGACTTCTTTCCTGGCCCCATAGACTTCTTTCCTGGCCCCATAGATTTCTCTCCTGGCCCCATAGACTTCATTTCATAGATTTTCCTGGCCCCATAGACTTCTTTCCTGGCCCCATAGACTTCTTTCTTGGCCCCATAGACTTTCCTGGCCCCTCTCCTGGCCCCATAGACTTCTTTCCTGGCCCCATAGACTTCTCTCCTGGCCCCATAGACTTCTTTCCTGGCCCCATAGACTTCTTTCCTGGCCCCATAGACTTCTTTCCTGGCCCCATAGACTTCTTTCCTGGCCCCATAGACTTCTTTCCTGGCCCCATAGACTTCTCTGGCCCCATAGACTTCTTTCCTGGCCCTGACTTCTTTCCTGGCCCCATAGACTTCTTTCCTGGCCCCATAGACTTCTTTCCTGGCCCCATAGACTTCTCTCCTGGCCCCATAGACTTCTCTCCTGGCCCCATAGACTTCTTTCCTGGCCCCATAGACTTCTTTCAGGGTACATGGAAAAATAGAAGTTTCAACAAAAAAAAGTGACAATGACATTTGATTTGGTCCCTTCAAAAACACCCACTGTTCCTAGGCCGTGATTGAAAATAAGAATTTGTTCTTAACTGACTTGCCTAGTTAAATAAAGGTAAAATAAAAAAACACCCATTAAAACACCTTATCCCTAGAACAACATTTTAGGCTAGTTTCATACCCTCAGCTTATCATCAAATAATGTGTTTAGGAGGAGTTCTTGGCTGATTCGTGTGATTTAGCCTGCATTTTGTGATGACGTCGATCTATCAGGTCCAACGAGCACCTTTATTAGGGCTTTGATTGATAACTACCTTTTAGGGATGGTGAGAGCCAGATGTGGCAGATCTTTCCAATGCTGCAGTACAGTACATTCCTCTGAATACTACGCATTTTCTGTATTATGTTAGTACCCTATTAGCACATATTTGTTTTTATGATAGTGATAACATGGACCGTCACACTGTTGTACTGTCTATTTCTGGACGGGGGAGGGGGGGGGGGTATCTGAAACAATGTGTAGAAATGATTTGATGAAACTTTTTCAATCTGGCCTTGTAAATAACACACTGTCTAATCAGGTTGTGCCAAACTTTCAGTCTGAATGACGTATGCTTTGAAGGGACTGGAATGCATCAGGCATGTGTTGGAAAGTTCAGGAAAGCAGAAGGAAGATCCTCAGGCAATCATTGTGTATTTCATCTTTCCCAAAATGTTTGGTTTTAAAAGCATGCTGGCGGTGCTTCTTTTTGTATTACTGTGAAATAATACAAATTGAATTTCAGAATGTCGCGGGGACCCATCAGGAATATACCTTGTGTGGGTGAAACCGACCATTGTGGGTATGGGAAACATTTTATGAGTTGCAGTGTACATACTGTAAATCCAATTCAAGAACATTGCAATAATATGAATGTTATAAGAGAACGAGAGAATCTGTAAAGTGTGACAAAACTGAGGAGTCTTTACTTGTGGCATCCCGAAATTACAGACGTGCTGCAGGTGTGATCGGAACACAGACAGCTCGCTCTCCATCCTCTCATACTGGCTCCACACTCTATCCATTTCCTGTACCAAAAAGTAAACAAATGTACGTCAATTCGGGGTTAAGAAATCAAGTTCAGGTTCATAATATGATCTTGCTGATGTGGATATCAATGAACATTTTTGTTCAACGCTGGTACATCATAAAAATCATAAACAATTCCTAAAGAATTCTTTTTTTTTTAAAAGGTATCAGTTCCATCACCAATGAGACATCGCACATCCTTGCTCGGATAGTGACCAGTTCTTCCTGGAGCAAGGCCTTCTGGGTGAGTGCTCCTTCCTGTCCTCGGAGTCCTTGGTTCCTCCACTCGTCCAGTTGCAGCCTGGTCATCTCTAAGGCGCACTGGACACTGTCCTAGAAGAGAGGGAGAGATGGGAAAGGTCAAAAAGTTTGCGCAATACATACTACATCATCGCAATACAGGAAAGGATTGTAGAAGCTTCCAAAGGTCAAAGTTTGCGGTGCGACAACAGGCGCTACAATGGAAAATGTCACCAGATGAAACCATCGACTACACAGTCAAGTCAAGACAGAGTATGTGTGAAGTGTTGAGTGAATAACAACAATTGTGTGGGCCATGGAAAGGAAACTGTAAGCTGAAGGTACTGACCTTGTCAACTTGTAGATGGGCCAGCTCTAGAGAGAGAGACTGGAGAAGCTTGTCACACCCACACAGTCTAGTCAGCACAGCCTAACACAATCAAAAAAAAAACAGTTCATCAATCAAACACAGTTCAATATGGAGGGGGGGGAGTGCTGAGGAATATTTTTTTACAACGGGATGGGGAGGTGCTGACAAGTATTTTTCTCCACTAATACAGGAGTAATAAAGGCCTAGTTTACACATTTTGCGGGCATCCATTTAAAAAAAATAATTGTTTAAAGATTTGTCAGCACCTCTACTCCCTGAGGCTATGGTTCAATTAGTGAAAAACTACAATATAGAAATCATTGAAACAATAAGAAGGATATATTGACTACATTTCATTAAAGGGCGCAAATACAAATATTCTTACGTCTGTTTCACTCTCAAGAGGCCTGACGGGTGGCGGCGTCTCTTTCTCTTTGAACATCTCGGACTTGGAAGACTGTAAGCAGAGAGTTCATGACAGCTCATGACCTAACCAATTCGTTTTTCATAACTGATTTTGACACACTTCCTCCTATAACTCGAATGAAATCCCAAATCACACAAGGTATCAACGTATGACTTCCTTATGAATAATGGAATGTATGTGTGTACATTAGAAAGTGTACCCCAAATGCCCTTTACTCCCAGCAAGAGTAAAAGGAAACCTTGGGAAAAGAATATCCTTGTTTGTGTGTACATGTTTGGGTTTGAATCAAGTTTGCTTGAGTGAGTGTTTTCTTTTTGTGTTTTGTAGAGCCATCGTCTCGTAATGCTACACAAAACATCGAAATATTTTTTTGAGACAAGATATACGTTCAGATATAGTATGTCTTTAAGTTCAATTATTATGAAATGAGTTTGCCCATGAACTCTACAGTCGTTGACACATGCTTTATAGTGCATGACAAAACAGGCTGTATGGCTACTGCCAGTATTCTCCTTTGCAGAAATACAATGGTGTTGAAACATAAACTTTGACCTCAACAGAGTGTAGTAGGCAATTCATTTCACAATCACCAACAGCACATTGATCTGAACACACTGAATCTACGACAGCCTCGTGTTGCCAAAACTGCAGCTAGCTACATGTGGCACGAACAACATAAAACATAATTGTCAAACAACGTATGTGACGAACAGAGATTGAAAAAAAAAGACAAATACCGAACACAAAGGATATCGCTAGACAAGACAGTTTTACGGTTATTGGACACACTCGCCAGTAGCTAGACAACAACAGGGCGGACAGACGGCAAACATCTCTCTAGGATGCTGGCTGTTCCATAGACCTCCAGTCATTTCACATAAACTAGCAACTGCGCAGAAATGGTATCCACTAGTTCATCTGACTCTAGGGGGATATATATACCTATCTCTTGAATAGTACTGAACATGAAAGTGTTCCCCTAAATACGTGCAAGCCAAGTGTCATTATTGGTATAACTTGTCATCAGTGCAGGTACTAAATTACAAGTCTATGGCTTATTGTCATCTAAAGTGCTACAGACAAAACACAACATTAACAAGTAACAACATAAAAAGCTAGTCAAACACAGACCACAGACAGACAGACCACAGACAGACGGGTTGTACCATAGGTGGCGGTAGCAGACAGACAGACATATGGCTGCGATGGTGATGGTGGTGGTGATGGTGGTGGTGTGGGGGGTGAGGAGCATGGGGAACTCTTGAAGATGGGGGCAAAGGGGGCAATAAGTCTGTTTCCCCCCCTGTGGAGTAGCTCTGAATAGAGAAACAGGGCAAAAATATATACAATACAATACGTAATTAAGAATATAGAGCTATACAGGCAATATACAATAACATGGTTTATTATACAATGTCTACATGCTAATATGGATGGTTATACAAATACTTTTTTACAATCAAGCTATACAATTATTTGCCTATAAATGCACTACGATGAATTATAATGTTATTACAATTACATAATTACATACTGTAGGTATTTATTAACTCTCTGTGCACAGACAGTGTATATTCTTTGTTGATGTACAGTGCATTCGGAAAGTATTCTGACCCCTTGACTTTTTCCAAATTTTGTTACGTTACAGCCTTATTCTAAAATGGATTAAATACAATTTATTTCTCATCAATATACACACAATACGCCATAATGACAAAGGAAAAACATGTTTTAGACATTTTTGCAAGTGTATTCAAAATGTAAAAAAGTGAAATATGACATTTACATAAGCATTCAGACACTTTACTCAATTGTTGAAGCAACTTTGGCAGCGATTACAGCCTCGAGTCTTCTTGGGTATGACACTACAAGTTTGGCAGACATGTATTTGGGGTTCTCCCATTCCTCTCTGCAGATCCTCTCAAGCTCTGTCAGGTTGGATGGGGAGCTTCGCTGCACAGCAATTTCCAGGTCTCTCCAGAGATGTTCGATCGGGTTCAAGTCCGGGCTCTGGCTGGGCCACTCAAGGACATTCAGAGACTTGTCCCGAAGTCACTCCTGCATTGTCTTGGCTGTGTGCTTAGGGTCATTGTCCTGTTGGAAGGTAAAACCTTCTCCCCAGTATGAGGTCCTGAGCGCCCTGGAGCAGGTTTTCATTAAGGATCTCTCAGTACTTTGTTCCAATTCATCTTTCCCTGACTAGTCTCCCAGTCCCTGCCCCTGAAAAACATCCCCACAGCATGACACTGCCACCACCATGCTTCACCATAGGGATGGTGCCAGGTTTCCTCCAGACGTGATGCTTGGCATTCAGGCCAAAGAGTTCAATCTTGGTTTCATCAGACTAGAGAATCTTGTTTCCAAGCGGGCTGTCATGTGCCTTTTACTGAGGATTGGCTTCCGTCTGGCCACTCTACCACAAAGGCCTGATTGGTGGAGTGCTGCAGAGATGGTTGTCCTTCTGAAAGATTATCCCATCTCCAGCGTGACCATCGGGTTCTTGGTCACCTCCCTGACCAAGACCCTTCTCCCCTGATTGCCTAGTTTTGCCGGGCGGCCCGCTCTAGGAAGAGTCTTGGTGGTTCCAAACTTCTTCCATTTTAGAATGATTGAGGCCACTGGGTTCTTGGGGACCTTCAATGGTGCAGAAATGTTTTGGTACCCTTCCCCAGATCTGTGCCTCAACACAATCCTGTCTCGGTGCTCTACAGACAATTCCTTCAACCTCATGGTAGTTAACTGTGGGACGTAATATAGACAGGTGTGTACTTTTTCACATCATGTCCAATCAATTGAATTTACTACAGGTGGACTCCAATCAAGTTGTAGAAACATCTCCAGGATGATCAATGGAAACAGGATGCACCTGAGCTCAATGTCGAGTCTCATAGCAAAGGGTCTGAAGACTTCCGTAGGTATTTCTGTTTTTAATTTTGAATTACATTTGCAAACATTTCTAAAAATCTGTTTTCGCTTTGCCATTATGGGTTATTGTGTGTAGACTGGTGAGGATTTTATTTTTGATTCAATCCATTTCAGAATAAGGCTGTAACGTAACAACATGTGGGAAAAGTCAAGGGGTTTGAATACGTTCTCAAATGCACTGTGTACTGTACACTGTACATAAAGAGATTATGCTCTGTGTATATTCACACTGGTTTGTACCTTTCCGAAAGCTCTTCGTCCGCTTGGAGTATGGTGGAGGGAGGAATATACAGGCGTGGGCTAGGGGGGAAAAAAGTCAACATGGAGATTGAGATAATTAAATAATGAAAAACCCAACCTTAATCCCAACCTTAATCCCAACCTTAATCCCAACCTTAACCATCTTCTTCTTTAATTATGTAGTCTTGTCTACGCTTTAGCTTTACCTTGTCACAATAACACGCCACATACTCATTGAATCCTTCTATTATTTGAGTCTCTACCCGACATCTAAACCTTTACAGGTGTAGAATAACACCACAAATCAACAAATTGTGTCCTCCTCACCCTGTTGATTGTGTGCCATCTGTCAGTCCCTGGAGTGTGGGGGGCGGATTTAAACTCCATCTTGGGAGACGCAGGGGTGTAACACAGGGTCTGTGGCGACATGGGAGGATCCTCCTGGGGTCGAATGTCAACCCGCCCGACTGGTGTGTGGGGTCGCGATCCCAATTGACCTCTGGGGGTCAAAGAACCTGTCCCCATGAATTCTGTGGGCTTGGGTGGTGTGTTAGGACCAGAATGGAAGGGGAGGGAATCCTCATCTGTCCGGTCTCTCCTTCTGCTGCTAAATTCTGTTGGACTGGGTGTTCTGGGCGATGGGCTAAGTACACAAAATAGCACAGAATGCACAGAAGTCACCTCCTCCCCCTTTGACAATTCCCACAGAATAACCGTGCGACTTTCTAAATGTGCTTGGTGACAGAGACAGTGGCAGGTGACAGATGTCGAGACATTGAGGCTGCTTGCAAATCCTCCCGTTCTACCTTCGCCGCACGCTCCGCCTCCCTCTTGGCTCCGAATGGGGTGCCCCCATTCTCCCCCTGGCGACCTGACTTGGATTCCTCTGTGATGTGTTGGTGTGCGCAGCATTCCGGGGACCACTGAGAGAGGGGGAATGAGGGAGATCCACAGACTCACTGCTGCCACCTATCTGCGTGAAGTCCTGATAACTTGAGCAACGCCTGAGAGAACGGACAAAATGAAGGATAACGCATTTATAAAAAATAAAATATTTAGCAAATATTTTTTTGCATAATGACCGGATTATATCCTCTTTATAATGAAATACAATACAGTTCTAACTGAGTCCTGTGTTATTATTAAATAAAGGTTTTATTTAAGGAAATCCAAAGATAAAGAAGTGTCCAATTAGAGCTCTATACAGGTACCTGTTGATGGAGCCGTCTGCTTCCATACAGGCGGACTGACTGAGTGCTCTGACCCAGCCCAGCATGTCCTCCTGAGTGTCTGCACTGAAGAAGTAGGAGCGCATTCCCTGGTGCACCACCTAATGTCATGTTAATACATTATTTTACAGTGTACACACACACACACATATATATACTGTGTATACAGTATAAGCACACACAGATACTGAACCTACAGTCGACATAGTGGAAAGTGGAATGTATACGGGGTTACTTACTTTGAAAGTGTTTTTTCTGTTCTTGCATTCTCGCGGTGTGCAGAAGAGAATGTTGTAGCTGGGTAGTGGGATGCTACCCAAAACAGATTCTTCTCTGCTGTCTGGAAGAGAACGAGTTGAGAGAGGAAAAGAGATGAGAGAAGCTGGAGAAAAAAAGCTGGACGAAAACTGCACTATTTATGTCAGGTACACACACGACAACAGTATTCTTTGCTTGCCTTTGTAGTAGAATAAACAGTAGTTAGACAGGACAAACCATCTCCTCTTCCACAGTTTCAGCCCAGAGCTGTCCTACATGGGCCAAAACATTTATAAGAATGATACGATTTACAATGACAAGTAGAAACACATTCTGACGCAGCTATGAGCGTGACTAAACATTAACAAGCATCAATGGATTATTCATGAGTTCCAATATAGTGTTCCCCCTAAAAGTCCTACATCCCCATTCAATACAATGCCTGTTTCATTGCTACCTTCTAGTGATCAACACATGATCTTGGATGTTCTGTTTACTGAACAGTACCTTCTTATTGAGCCAACCTCTTATCACCACGGGGCAGTTGGGGTCTCTCTTCGCCGCCCTACATCTCTTCCCAAACGTTTGCACCCTATCATCGCCGTCCTGTAAGAGTTTGAGAGAGAACCTTTGATAACTTTGCTGATGAAATAACCTCAGTAAATGTTGGCCTTCGTGGCGTTCGGTGGCGTCAATGAGCGTTGAGCTTGTTTAAACAAAACTAAGCTAAGGTAGAGGTGGTTCAGGACAAGAGAGACAAACCTTGCTTCTGACAGGAAAAGAGGAGATTGTGACCACACTTGAGGCATGGCTCATTCTGTCCTGGTCCTCCATTCTGTGAGAGAGATACAGAGAGAGAGAGATACAGAGAGAGAGAGAGGGAGAGAGAGAGAGATACAGAGAGAGAGAGAGAGCCAGGGACAGACAGAGAGACAAAGAGAGAGCCAGAGAGAGAGAGAGAGAGAGCCAGGGACAGACAGAGAGACAAAGAGAGAGAGAGAGCCAGGGACAGACAGAGAGACAAAGAGAGAGAGAGAGAGAGCCAGGGACAGACAGAGAGACAAAGAGAGAGAGAGCGACAGAGAATGAGAGAGCCAGAGACAGAGAATGAGAAGAGACAGAGAGAGAGAGAGAGACAGAGACAGAGAGAGAGACAGAGAGCCAGAGACAGAGACAGAGAGAGAGAGAGAGACAGAGAGAGAGAGAGAGAGAGACAGAGAGAGAGACAAAGAGAGAGAGAGAGCGACAGAGAATGAGAGAGCCAGAGACAGAGAATGAGAGAGACAGAGAGAGAGAGAGAGAGACAGAGACAGAGAGAGAGACAAAGACAGAGAGCCAGAGACAGAGAGAGAGAGAGAGAGAGAGAGAGACAGAGAGAGAGACAAAGAGAGAAAGACAAAGAGAGAGAGAGAGAGACAAAGAGAGAAAGACAGATAGAGAGAGAGACAAAGAGAAAAAGACAGAGAGAGAGAGAGAGAGAGGAGAAGAAAAGAGGAATAGGAGATGAGGGACAGGAGAGGAGATTAGGAAGGTAAACATTGATTAACAATTTTATGCACTTCAGTGTCCGTATGAAAGATTTGTCATGAAAGAATGATACGTTGATGCCTAATTTTACATAGTCAATACATGTACATGTGGTTCTCTTCACTACCTAAAAAAAGGCAAACTGTGATCATAACAGCAAGAGGCCCATAATGGTTTGTACTATACAGCTTTTCTATGAAGAACTGACAGTGGCAATACCAACCAGAAGACACCAAGCTAGCACAAACACTGGTAAGTAACAAATCAAAAGCAACAGTCAATGGCGATAAGTAGGCCTAAACTTGATTCTCAATAACAACGAGTGTACTCAACAGGCCTTGCCTCACCAGACACAACCAACATTACCAACACACTACTGCATACAACTAAACAACTGTACAAACCAAACAGTGTGTTACTCCCACAAATGAATTCCCTTCAAAAAACCAATGTAATTTGCTACCAAGTACAAAATGTGACATGTAACAAGCACATATCCATACCCGAACTGTTATCCGCTATCCGTTCCTTATGAGAGGGGGGTACCGGAGTGTACTTGCCCAACCCTTTCCCCCAACTCTCTCTCACAGGGTTCTATTCTGAGCCCTCGCAGGCCCCGCCGCCCTATGGCGAAACTGACAGGTGACAGCTGCTTAGCCATGGTAGCAGGTGGGGTTCTGGGTCGTGTGTGAAAATCAATATGGCGCAGGAAGCAAAGATGGTATGCGAGACATGCGAGGGGAGCGCAAGACGGCAGCACTAGACTGCACTGCTGAGGAGGACAGGAAAGGGGAATATTTAAAAAAGGGGTGGACATGGGGGATGGGGTAACATGTTGAAGGCAAGGAAGCAGGAAGTCATTGGAAATCCGTCCATTTTGTGTGCGTTTTGTTATGTCACTGTTACTGAATCCTGTTCCTAGCTAGAAAGCTCCATAGCCACAGTCGTGGGAGTCCCCGGTTATTCCGAACGGTAACATTATTCATCTACTATCTAATCTATCAACAAGCGAGACATGGAGTGAGAGAAGACAACAAGAAGCCATTGTCAGGGGATGTTGGCCCTAGCCAACCAGAGTTTATGTGGGTGTGGTGAAATATTTGGAGAATCTCCTTCTGACCTGGTGGGGGTCGCTTGCTAGCTTGGGGAACAGAAACGGAAAATGCTAAAGAGTGCTAGCGAAGACAAACAGAGTGTTTGTGTGCCACACAGAGTGGGCTTTGTGGGCCTTGCGCTCAAGGAGCCGGGAGCATCGTGAGAATGCCGACAACGATTATGTTGAATAAATCACACAAGGAAATCATCTCTTTCCATCTAAACACAATATCTCACTAACGGAGACACTTGTATGCTGACAGTGTTCATCAAAGTCTGAAAATCGTGACCTTCAACACTCAACACACTAGTGACGACCCTCTTGACTTATGAAGATCTTATAATGACCTTGTTACTGGTAATGAGAGGGGGAACAATGGCTTTGGATAGACAGCATGACGTAGTATGACTCTGAAGCCTATCAAACAAACTAGTTTATGGCTAAACACAATTGTTACATATCAAGTGTTTTTCAGCTTAGCTCAAAATAAGTTTGGTACCATGGTCACAAATTTCAACCACAAACAATGGGTCATATACAGTATATAACATTTCAAAATGCAGATGATCTTACTTGGAATTCATACAGAGTATGGGTTACTTTATGAAAATACAAGTAGGATATGTGTTGTAACACAATATCAATACAATAAGGGCATTGTAGATCAACCAGATCAACTTGATTTACTGAGAAAATGGTGAAAATCACGAGGACCTGTTTCGTCAACCAATGGATACACAATAAATAAGGACAGGTGTTATCTGTCTAATCGGCTGTTTGTCATTTATCTATTGATATTACAACTACTCATTTCCCACAATGAATTGTGCACTGTGACTTTTGATCAAAATATCAATATGTTAATTAATAATAACAAAAGTTCATTTGGGTACAGTTTAAGTTTGTAATTTAGTTGTTATTTTTTATAGTAAAGAAGCACTTTACAACTGCTTTTGAAATTGAACTGAATTAAATATGACTAGTCTGTTTTTTTTTTGGTTGTTGGTCAAATTAAGCCTTAAAAGAGTTCTCAACATACCATCTCATATTAATTTCTCAATGAATCATAAAGATGCCATATTGCTGTACCTGACCAATCGTGTCTGCCTGCTGGCTGTCTCAACCTCCATTACTTGGCTCTAGTCCTGAGTCCTCACAGCATCTTCCCAGGGTTGGCTGCTCTGTCCTGGCTATCACAATCGCCTGTTGCCCCTTCAGTCACAACACTATCCTACTCTACTGTACTTCAATATCCTAATGTGGTAATCTCTCTTTCTATCTCTATCCCAAATGTTCTTCTGTGCTGGGTTTATCTGCACAATTTGTTCGGCAATCTACCTACGCTGTCCATTGACACTCAATCTGCCTTTCTTCCTTCTAACAGTGGGCTCTCTGTGTGCTCCCTCTTCCTCCCTCCCTCCTTCCTTTCCTCCCTCCCTCCCTGCCCTTGGCAGTCTCTCTCTTTCGCTGAGTGTGGGATTGTGACTTAGGCATTTTTTTTAAACAGCTGTTCTCTCTCTTTCTTCCTCTCTGCCCTCAGTGACATTTTATTGCTATTCCCCAGTTGATCAGAATCTAGGTTTGTGCTAAGGAACTGGGGACACTGATGTGCACACTGTTAAAATGAAGTGTTTTGTAACAGTAAAACTAGTGGCAACTGAACTGCCACCAAGGTGTTCTGAAACATGACATGGTGTGTTGTAACACCACTATTTTTAAAAACATTTTATTTAACCTTTATTTTAACTAGGCAAGTTAGTAAATAACAAATTATTATTTACAATGATGGCCAACCAGGGAACAGTGGGTTAAGAGCCTTGTTCAGGGGCAGAAGGACAGATTTTTACCTTTTACCTCCTTCTTCTGGAGTTTACAAATACTGTAAGTATTGTAATACTGTAATCAAATACTGTAAATACTGTAAGCTCTTATATTGTGTGCTGTTAAACTTCTCATTGGTCATTACAGAAGCTCAATTGTACAATATTATGTTCAAACTAAGGATACGAGAAAATACAGTTTTGTAAAAACACAAATTATACTTTCGTCCAGCATAATAATTAATGAATACAAAATCCCTTTTTCAAGACATGACTTTTTCAAATACTTTATATTTTCTTTGCAAATGATCAAATGACAACAAAACATTGACAGGGCTTTCCCATTTTTATATTGATAAAGTAAGACGGTTCAAAAATCTGTAAGGCATTTATCATATTCATATTATTCAAAATCTAGGCACATAATAATAATTAGGTGGGTGCTTACATTTGTCCTATTTCACACATGTACAAGGGTGAATTTGACTTTTTTTGTTGCATATCCCACTTCCCCCTGAGACACCCCCGGAGAGTGTGTTCATGGCCAGGGATCAACCATTATTGACAGCGACCCTGGAGAAATTTGGGTTGCGTGCCTTGCTCAAGGGCACATACACAGATGTTTCACCTAGCCGGCACCTAACTGCTAGGCTACCTGCCACCCTTAATATGGCATTACATTCCACATTCATTGGGGGAAAAAATACAGGCAATGACTGCTAATGTTAGCAGTAGCACTCTTGAAAAACGTGTACAAAAATTCAGCCTAGAGTTCAATGCGATGCGTTGGTACATGGAAGGTTGTTCAGATGTTCAGATGCACAACTTCCGGACTTGTTTCCGTGCGGTTTGTTGCTACTTTGCTACCTGCCAACTTGACGTTTTTGTTTTTACTTTTACATTTTTAATAATCGTTTTATATTTACATTTTTCCCTCACTCTACTTTTTTCATTCAACTTTTTCACCCTTGGCGCTTTATCTGGACGTGGTTCTACAGGACCTCCACCAGCCAGAGCAAAGTAGTAACATGAACATGATGCCTTCTAATTGCCGTCGCTGCAAGCCAAGCTTCAGACGCAATCGTTAGGCAAGGGTAATGTAGGTGTAGGAAAGGATGAAACAGCATCTGTGCCACCAGTAAGTACAGATAGTAGTATAAATCCCCTGGCACGGTCCCCGCAGCAGGACAACTTTCTCATGGCTTCTGGAGGGTAAATGCTGTAGGAATGCTCAACAGAAATTTTCAACCAGTTCTCCCCATTAAGCAACGAGTCGTAGTTAGAAGCCAAGTCTTCTCTGGTCTCCTCCACCCGTTACGGAGTCTGAGCGCCGAAGCCTCCCACCATTAGCTCTGACAAATTGAAAACCCTAGTCATTGGTGACTCCATTACCCACAGTATTAGAATTAAAACGAATCATCCAGCAATCATACACTGTTTACCAGGGGGCAGGGCTACCGACGTTAAGGCTAATCTGAAGATGCTGCTGGCTGAGGCTAAAACTGGCGAGTGTAGAGAGTATAGGGATATTGTTATCCACGTCGGCACCAACGATGTTAGGATGAAACAGTCAGAGGTCACCAAGCGCAACATAGCTTCAGCGTGTAAATCAGCTACAAAGATCGAGTAATTGTTTCTGAACCCCTCCCAGGTAGGGGGAGAGATGAGCTCTACAGCAGAGTCTCTGGCCCCCTCCCAGTTAGGGGAGTGATGAGCTCTACAGCAGTCTCACCACTCAATCGCTGGTTGAAAACTGTTTTCTGTCCATCCCAAAGATAGAATTTGTAGATAACTGGCCCGCTTTCTGAGACTCACCCACAAACAGGACCCAGCCTGGCCTGCTGATGAGTGACAGACTAATTCCTAGCTGGAGGGGTGCTCTCATCTTATCTATGAACATAGACAGGGCTCTAACTCCTCTAGCTCCACAATGAGACAGGGTGCAGGCCAGGCAGCAGGCTGTTCTGCCAGTTTAGTGGAGTCAGCTCAGCCATCCCCCATTGAGACATTGTCTGTGCCTCGATCTAGATTGGGCAAAACTAAACATGGCGGTGCTCGCTTTGGCAATCTCACTGGAATAAAGACCTCCTCCATTCCTGTCATTATTGAAAGAGATTGTGATATCTCACATCTCAAAATAGGGCTACTTAATGTTAGATCTCTCACTTCCAAGGCAGTTTTAGTCAATGAACTAATCACTGATCATAAGCTTGATGTGATTGGCCTGACTGAAACATGGCTTAAGCCTGATGAATTTACTGCTTTACATTTATTTTTTTTACTTTTATTTAACTAGGCAAGTCAGTTAAGAATACATTCTTATTTACAATGACAGCCTACCCCAGCCAAACCCTAACCCAGGGTTATGTTACAGCCTTATTCAAATCAAATCAAATCAAATGTATTTATATAGCCCTTCGTACATCAGCTGATATCTCAAAGTGCTGTACAGAAACCCAGCCTAAAACCCCAAACAGCAAGCAATGCAGGTGTAGAAGCACGGTGGCTAGGAAAAACTCCCTAGAAAGGCCAAAACCTAGGAAGAAACCTAGAGAGGAACCAGGCTATGTGGGGTGGCCAGTCCTCTTCTGGCTGTGCCGGGTGGAGATTATAACAGAACATGGCCAAGATGTTCAACTGTTCATTAATGACCAGCATGGTCCAATAATAATAAGGCAGAACAGTTGAAACTGGAGCAGCAGCACGGCCAGGTGGACTGGGGACAGCAAGGAGTCATCATGTCAGGTAGTCCTGAGGCATGGTCCAAGGGCTCAGGTCCTCCGAGAGAGAGAAAGAAAGAGAGAAAGAGAGAATTAGAGAGAGCACACTTAAATTCACAGAGGACACCGAATAGGACAGGAGAAGTACTCCAGATATAACAAACTGACCCTAGCCCCCCGACACAGAAACTACTGCAGCATAAATATTGAAGGCTGAGACAGGAGGGGTCAGGAGACACTGTGGCCCCATCCGAGGACATTCTAAAATGGATTAAATCCTTTTTTCCACTCGTCAATCTACACACCGTACTCCATAATGACAATGCAAAAAAAATAGTTTTTTAAGATGTAAAAAAAAATGTACAACTGAAATATCACATTTACATACGTGGAAGTATTCAGACCCTTTACTCAGTACTTTGATGAAGCACTGTTGGCAGCGATTACAGTCTAGAATCTTCTTGGGTATGACGCTACAAGCTTGGCACACCTGTATTTGGGGAGTTTCTCCCATTATTCTCTACAGATCCTCTCTTGCTCTGTCAGCTATTTCCAGGTCTCTCCAGAGATGTTTGATCGGGTTAAAGTTTGTGCTCTGACTGGGCCACTCAACAACATTCATAGACTTGTCCCGAAGCCACTCCTGCGTTGTCTTGGCCGTGTTCTTAGGGTCGTTGTCCCGTTGGAAGGTGAACCTTCTCTCCAGTCTGAGGTCCTGAGCGCTCTGGAACAGGTTTTCATAAAGGATCTCTCTGTACTTTGATCCGTACTGCTTTCCCTTGATCCTGACTAGTGTTACAGTGCCTGCCTCTGAAAAAAAAAAAAAAAAAACATCCCATGCGCGTGACGTCGGGATGCTCTCACTGTTCCAAAATGTGATTGTTTGTCACGTTCTGACCTTTATTTCCTTTGTTTTGTATTTATTTAGTATGGTCAGGGCGTGAGTTGGGTGGGCAGTCTATGTTTGTTTTTCTATGTTTTGGGGTATTTCTATGTTTCGGCCTAGTATGGTTCTCAATCAGAGGCAGGTGTCATTAGTTGTCTCTGATTGAGAATCATACTTAGGTAGCTTGGGTTTCACTGTGTGTTTGTGGGTGATTGTTCCTGTCTCTGTGTTTTGCACCAGATAGGGCTGTTTTTGGTTTTCCACGTTTATTGTTTTGTAGTGTTCATGTTTATCTGTTTTTATTAAAACATGAATCAATATAACCACGCTGCGTTTTGGTCCTCCTCTACTTCCTCACAGGAAAACCCTGACATTGTTACTTAACACAACAGTTACCCGCGCAGCCCTCAAACCAAGGCGCGCTGCCTGCAAATTATCAATAGGCTTTGTTTCAACTTGTCAATTTCTAATTATTTTCTAACAAGCTTTATTTTCTAACAACTGTTTGGATTGAGGTGTGTTCCACCTCCTTGTTAATTCGCATATGACGTAGCCCATTTCACTCTTGTGGAGAATTTATGTTTGGGGCTTTACTGAGCGGACAAACTTCTATCTTCAATGTGAGCCCAAGCACTTCCCAAGTGTTTCCCCAGATCAAGGATGAAGACATTGTGCATCTCTGGTCAGAACAGGCAATGCACAGACGTTTTCTGACAGCACATTTTCTGGCTGGCGCTCACATTGCCTTCGTGGTTGTTTGACTTACAAATTGGACTTTGGTCATGTGTTCGTTCCTATCAAAGTGGCTTATTTTCTGTATATAGTGTTTGTAAGGATTTTCGTCCTCCTCTTCTGACGAGGAGTAGCAAGGATTGGACCAAAATGCAGCGTGGTATGTATCCTTAATGATTTAATGAATACAAAATACAAAAGAACAAGAGAATCAAAAATGAAAACCGAAACAGTCCCGAATGGTGCAAACACTGAAACAGAAAAGTAAACACCCACGAAACACAAGTGGGAAAAGGCTACCTAAGTATGATTCTCAATCAGAGACAACTAACGACACCTGCCTCTGATTGAGAACCATACCAGGCCAAATGCAAAAACACAACATAGAAAACGGAACATAGACAACCCACCCAACTAATGCCCTGACCATACTAAAACAAAGACATAAAAAGGAACTAAGGTCAGAACGTGACAGTACCCCCACCAATGGTGCGGACTCCGGCCGCAAAACCTGAACCTATAGGGGAGGGTCTGGATGGGTGTCTATCCGTGGTGGCGGCTCTGGCGCTGGACGTGGACCCCACTCCACCATAGTCTTTGTCCACCTCCTCAACCGCCTTCGTGGCCTCTTTCGAGCTGCAACCCTCGCCGCCGACCTCGGACTGGGGACCATAGCAATGGGTCCCGAATGGATGGGAGATTCCGGCAGTGCCAGACAGGCGGGAGACTCCAGCAGCGGCGGACAGGCGGGAGATTCCGGCAGCGCCGGCGTGAAGGACGACTCCGGCAGCGCCAGAGTGAAGGATGACTCCGGCAGCGCCGGAGTGAAGGATGACTCCGGCAGCGCCAGAGTGGCGGGAGACTCCGGCAGCGCCAGAGTGGCGGGAGACTCCGGCAGCGCCAGAGTGGCGGGAGACTCCGGCAGCACCGGACAGGTGGGAAACTCCGACAGCTCCAGACAGGCGGGAGACTCCGGCAGCACTGGGCAGGAGGAAGGCTCTTGCAGCACTGGGCACCTGTAGGGAGGAGACGGAGAGACAGCCTGGTGCTGGGGGCTGCCACCGGAGGGCTGGTACGTGGAGGTGGCACCGGATATACCGGACCGTGAAGGCGCACTGGAGGTCTCGAGCACCGAGACTGCCCAGCCTTACCAAGTTGAATGCTCCCCGTAGCCAGGCCAGTGCGGTGGGTTGGAATAGCCCGCACTGGGCTGTGCTGGCGAACTGGGGACACCATGCGTAAGGCTGGTGCAATGTACCCCGGCCCGAGGAGACTCACTGGAGACCAGATGCGCTGAGCTGGCTTCATGGCACCTGGCTCGATGCCCACTCTAGCCCGGCCGATACGAGGCGCTGCAATGTACCGCACCGAGCTATGTACGCGCACCGGGGACACCGTGCGCCTCACGGCATAACACGGTGCCTGCCCGGTCCCTCTCTCCACGGTAAGCATGGGGAGTTGGTGCAGGTCTCCTACATGACTTCCCAACACTCCCCGTGTGCCCCCGCCAAGACATTTTTGGGGCTGCTTCTCGGGCTTCCAGCCGCGCTGCCGTGCTGCCTCCTCATACCTCTCAGCTTTCGCTGCCTCCAGCTCTGCCTTGGGGCGGAGATATTCCCCAGCCTGTGCCCAGGGTCTCTTGCCGTCCAGAATCACCTCACATGACCAGGAGCCCTGAGATCACTGCTGCTGCCCGTTACCACACTGCTCGGTCTTTTGGTGGTGGGTGTTTCTGTAAGGGTTTTCGTCCTCCTCTTCTGCAAGGATCGGCCCAAAACGCAGCGTGATATGTATCCATGTATCCATGTATCAATAATGATTTAATGAATACAAAATACAAAAGAACAAGAGAAGGCTTGTATTTGATATGATGATCTGTGAGGTAAAAACATTTTATTTGCTTTGTGATTGTCAAAAACGGTAAACGACTTGTCAAGTCATGTGCTCCGGTTTTTGTATACACTGTAACAAGTACATCAATGATTTGTAATATGCTGGAAAGTGGCTAAACTAAGTTAATATTTTTCAGGCAATGAGCGCAGTCATCTTTGACTTTGTTTATTTGTGTTTTTATAATGAATTGCATTCTGGCATTAGGGAGTTTTCGCTTGTCAAATGTAAACCACCATGGCTGCCGTTATAAAGAATTTAGCTGCTATTAGCTTAGCTGACTCATTTATTTTCTAAACAGCATTACATTAGTCTCTTGTGCTCACCAGATGTGGTACATTGTGAACTAGTCTAGCTGTTACATTGCTAACTTATGTTTTGTTTGTTGTCAGCGCAACATATTATTTAGACTGGTTTATGGAATGAGTTTGGCTGTGGATGTGTTCCGTGTGAAGCTTGGATGATGAAATTTGCATTTACCTTTTACAATAAAAGGTCAAATTGAGGAATAAAGTTTAAGACCTTTATTTTCCATCAGTACCAAAAAAATATTTAGATGGTGTTCAGAAAACAATGGTGTTTAGACCCGTTTATTGCGTTGTACGTTCGGTTGATACTGTTCCAATCACGTATTTGAGATCATACGCTGCAGGGACCACTCAACAATGATCACAAATACGTGATTGTATGAGTCAAAGGACTAAGAAGAGTCTTGGTGGTTCCAACATTTTCCCATTTAAGTATGATGGAGGCCACTGTGTTCTTGGGGACATTCAATGACCCTTCCCCATATCTGTGCCTCGACACAATTCTGGCAGAGCTCTACAGACAATTCCTTTGACCTGATGACGTGGTTTTTGCTCTGACATGCAGTGTCAACTGTGGGACCTTCTATAGACAGGTGTGTGCCTTTCCAAATCATGTCCAATCAATTTAATTTACCACAGGTGGACTCCAATGAAGTCAAGGATGGTCAATGGAAACAGGATGCATCTGAGCTCAATTTCGAGTCTCAGAGCAAAGGGTCTGAATACTTATGTAAATAAGGTATTTCTAAAAACCTGTTTTTGCTTTGTCATTATGGGGTATTGTGTGGAGATGAGGAAACATTTTTATTGAATCCATTGAATCCACAAAATGTGGAAAAAGCCCTGCTAGAGCTGCCCCGGTCAACTGTAAGTGCTGTTATTGTGAAGTGGAAACGTCTAGGAGCAACAACGGCTCAGACGGGAAGTGATAGGCAAAACAAGCTCACAGAATGGGACCGTCGAGTGCTGAAGCACGCAGCGTGTAAACATTGTCTGTCCTCAGTTGCAACACTCACTACCGAGTTCCAAACTGCCTCTGGAAGCAACGTCAGCACAAGAACTGTTTGTCGGCAGCATCATTGAATTAGTTTCCATGGCCGAGCAGCTGCACACAAGCCTAATATCACCATGTGTAATACCAAGCGTCAGCTGGAGTGGTGTAAAGCTCACCACCATTGGACTCTGGAGCAGTGGAAACACGTTCTCTGGCGTGATGAATCACACTTCACCATCTGGCTGTCCGACAGACGAATCTGGGTTTGGCGGATGCCTGGAGAACACTGCATAGTGCATTGGGGCAGGTAGCGTTTCATGGTTCAGGCTAGGCACCTTAGTTCCAGTGAAGGGAAATCTTAACGGTACAGCAAACAATGACATTCTAGACGAGTCTGTGCTTCCAACTTTGTGGCAACAGTTTGGGTAAGGCCCTGTTTCTGCATGATAATACCCCTGTGCACAAAGTGAGGTCCATACAGATATGGCTTGTCTAGGTTGGTGTGGAAGAACTTGACTGGCCTGCACAGAGCCCTGACCTCAACCCCTCAACCACCTTTGGGATGAATTGGAATGCAGACTGTGGCTGAATGGAAGCATTTTCCCTGCAGCAATGTTCCTACATTTAGTGGAAAGCCTTCCCAGAAGAGTGGAAGCTATTATAGCTGCAAAGGGGGGACCAACTCCATATTAATGCCTATGATTTTGGAATGAGATATTCAACGAGCGGGTGTCCACATACTTTTGGTCATGCACTCTAGTATGTGGGGCAACCATTGAACACTATATCAAGCTCATAAAACTAGAAGGCTAACAAACCAGCAGTGTTAACTGAAAAACAGGCCTTCATTTGCATAAAAAACAAGTGCACGAAAGGTGCAAACATTGACATTGTGCCAATTTACAACTACATGTAACATCAAGAAAATGGATCAATTATTCAAAATGGCTGTTTGATTTGGATTATCATTGACCATTAGCAGCCAAAATGTTACACAAAACAAACGTTCTTGTCGATTGAATTCCTTTTCTGTTTCCTTCTTCAATGTAGTGGCGATTTGTATTTACATTGTTATTGACACAAACTTTTTGGCTTTAGAGTTTCACCTGGGTGTTTGATGAGCTCTTTCCTGTCTTAGTTGGTGAAGGACCTAAATACAGGGGAGGCGCCCCCAAACGTGCCTGTTTTTATTCTTGACTATAGAGTTTGCAAGAGGGCACACCTGATACCAATGCCCCTTTTCCACCTCCATGCCCAGACTGGGGGAATTCTGAACAATATGGCAGCAAAATGTTTGAAGGTGACATTTATCCTTTAATCTCATATTTGTCTTCTGATATGGGGCCCAAATTCCTCACATGGCTGTGTGGTTGAGTGGGTAAATTTCTAAATAAATTTGCCATCTTACTGCCCCAAAAGTTGGGAGTTAAATTATGGCTGTGGTGGTCATTAAATTTTGTCAGGTGGCGATTGTCAAGCAAATAACTGCCAGTCAAATGGCTGAATTTACATAATCACATTTAGCGTCTCCTGTCTACCACGCATATACAAGCCACTGACACAGACCTTGGGAACATCCTTTTAAAAATTCTAATAGATCCATGTAAAATATTCTACACCATCACAATAAATCCATTATTTATTTTTGACAGGTCTAAAAAACATGTAGTCTATTTCAGAAGAACAGAATAGCGTACTCTGATTTATCCTTGTGTTAGGCCCTGATGGCTGTGGGCTACACTAGTTAATTTAGCAAACAAGATTTGCTTCGAATTCCGTGGCATTAATTTATATTATTGACAAGCACTTGAAAATGCCTCGAATTTCCAGGCTGCATCCCCTTTATGAGGCCAAATAATCCCTCTAAAAAGAACACTCATTTTGCTGCCAGTAGCCGTAATGCCCTTGGGCTGAATTTTATCATTATAATTCCCTTCTCCCCACTCCTTGCCTCTCACTCCCATGTCTCTCAGTCACGTGATTGAGTGTTTCTCAAGGCTACAAGTGAAGACAGACACATCGGGGGACGCAACTGCACGTGTCCTTATCTAATTCCGAGGCGCATACTGAAGATATTGGAAGAACTGTGTTGGGAAAATTACCCAGTTGCCATACTTGAGTAAAAGTAAAGATACCTTAATAGAAATGACTCAAGTAAAAGTGAAAGTCACCCAGTAAAATACTGCTTGAGTGAAAGTATTTTGTTTTAAATATACTTATTAAGTATCAAAAGTAAATGTAATTGCAAAAATATACTTAAGTATCAAAAGTATAAGTATGAATAATTTCAAATAGCTTATATTAAATAAACCAGATGTCACAATGTTCTTGTTTTTTAAATTATGGATAGCCAGGGTCACAGTACAACATGCAGATATAATTTACAAACAAAGCATTTGTGTTTTTGTGAGTCAGCCAGATCAGAGGTAGTAGGGATGACAAGGGATGTTCTCTTGATATGTGCATGAATTGGACCATGTTCCTGTTTGCTAAGCATTCAAAATGTAACAATTACTTTTGGGTGTCAGGGAAAATGTATGGAGTAAAATGTATATTATTTTCTTTAGGAATGTAGTGGAGTAAAGTAAACGTTGTCAAAAGTGTAAATAATAAAGTACAAAAACCCTAAAAAAAACAACTAAGTATTTTTACTTAAGTACTTTACACCATTCGAACTGTCCACGTTTACTTTTCGTCAGCCAACAAGATGAGTAAGGCCTAATGAACACCAAGAGCACAAGCCTATGTCAATTTACTATCCCACATGGTGCAGAAGTTTACCTATTCTGTGCGAGAATGAAATATTCCTAACATAGTCTGGGACAGTTGTGGGATACGATAGATCCCAAATTAATACAACCACTGGCATCAATAAACCTTTTTTAAGCAATGAGCCTGACACAACAGATGAGAATGTTTAGCTTAAAATATTGATAAACTATTACTGTAGGCTATTTCTTCCCATTATAGGCACAGCAATGCGCACACGGCAGTAGGCTAGAAGCGCAAATGTTCCATTAGCAGTAAAACACCATTCACAAAAGTGACCACAAATGTGATTATACATGTAATGCTTTTATTACAAAGGTGCATTTTTATGGTGAAAATGATCTTCCCTAAACTTGAACTTAACGGCGCTGCGTATATTTTGACAGTTGGGCTCTAAACCCCTTGTAAAGTGGATGGATGTGCTTCATTTTAAGAAGTTATTTGGCCACTTTAGTTGTGATACAAACCTTATCAAAACATATAGGCCTATGGGGTATGTTACATGAGCTGTGTAACTATGATTTGAAAAAGTCCCCCTCCCAAAAAAGCATGCACTGTTTGCCTTAAACGTAAACATATCATTCAGGCTAATATTGTCAACTATCACAATATTCATGATTTAATCTTGTCTTTACCTATACTAAATAATACGTTTGTGAAATTTGTTTTGATTTAGAATGGACCATTATCATGCACCTATCTCAGAATGGGCAGCATGAAAAAACATGTCATCTATGCACTTAAATTGTGAATGGAGGACGCCTTTCCCGTGGTTAATTTTCATGCCAGCCAGGTAGGCTATAATGAATGTACTTAATATTAGGAAGGTTGATAAATAGATATAGTAGACATAGTCTATAGAAAGCTGATGAGATCATCCTTTTTTCAATAGAGGCTGCCTAGATGTGACTATCATTAATGTGAGGACTGTTATTTTATCAAATCAATTAACTATGTTTAATTATCACATGATTCAATGAATCATGTCACAATTAACTCATTAGTAACTTGGGGCACCACGGGAAAACTTATTTAACAAGTTACCATCTCCCGAATTAAACTCTTATAAGATATATTCACATCTATAGATAACAGTCACTTATTAATGTGTTATTACCTCATCAGCTTCATGTTGTGGACTTTGTGAATCTGCAGAAACACTAGCCTAAGTGATAATTCAGAGATACACAGATTGGCTTAATTATTTATTTACTAACTAACTAAATAATCACAAAGAAATACATAAAACACACACACTGTACATAAGGCAATGAGAAGTCCCTAGTGGACAACAAAAACATGACCGTTTGATTACACAATGAACGGGGTGGTTGGAAAGAAAGAGCGGGAGAGACAAAGAGAGTGGACTTATCATACATTCATTTGGAAAATACACTCATCGTAAATATGGATATTTAGCACCCTAACAACCGCTCATTCGGATTTAGAAATGCAACATACATTTACACTTAGATGTCTTTCTCTGTCGTCGCTCTGTTGAAGCCACTCGTCTGTCTTTGGCGATTAGTTTGAGGGATGTAAGACTCTGGTTTGTCCACCAGAGGTCACAATGTCTGGTCAAATTTCCTAGATTATTTTACATATACAGCTGCAGACTGTGAATGTGTAGTCTCGTCTTCAACTTCTTCACCCGTCGAGAGTTTCAGAGGGTCTTACCATTTTCTGGTCTTGTAGTTTTAAACTCTTTGTTACATATTCAGCTTGCGTTGCACGTAGACTGGTCTCAATGGTTGATTATTCAGGGTACAGCTAGGAACACTTTTCACACCGGCAGCAACCCGGCATGTTTTGGTCTAATGTTAATTCTTCAGCGATTCCTTTTAAACACTCGCCTTGGAGGGCGGTTCCATCACAGTGACTCAATGTCTGTGCCCACTTGGGCGTGGTTACTGACTGAGCAAAAGTCTATATGAAAAACAATTTTCTCATTCAGAAGGCAAAAATCACATTGTTATATTTTCAAAAGTATTTTGAAAATATAAAAATATTTATAGTACAACAATTAGATGCACACCTGATAACTAGAATGTGAGATTCAGAGATAGTTATTTAGTTATTGATATTACAAAATAATAAACGTTTGACAGGATTGTTCTTTAAATACCCCCTGACCATTCCAAATGTTTGGATTTCAAAACTAATGTTCCAAAGTCCAATATTTTGATGTTGGAGTTTTTAGCAAGAGTCTCTCTCTACACGCAAAGGATGTTTTACTCCATACTGCAGAGCCAAAGGGAGAGTTTCTGCAAGGTATTTACGATCCGGTTGTTAAGTCATAAATCCGGACCAACTTCCCCCTCTCATATGGGAGAGAGGGGTTTGGGTTAGTCTGGCACCCATGATCCTCACACAGGAGATAGAGTTATGACAAGGCCGTCACTCTTTTGTCTCACTCAATTGTAGAGCCTATAGAAATGTTGTGCAACATGAGCTCAAGTGTTTGATTCGATTTTTGAACACATTTGCATTGATGTCAGAGTGATTAGAGGGACAATAGAGTGCAGAGTACCAGGCAGTTAGCAAGTTTGGTAGGCTACTAATGACCATCATCAGCATCAGAGTTTGGAGAAGCCTAATTACCGTGACGAGTCGGTCACATGGAATTTGACTGCCATCATGACTCGTGACCGGCGGTGTCGTAATATGGTCACCGTAACAGCCCTCGGTTTGATTCCTGCTTCTTTATTTCCCACTTTCTCCTGCTTCTAATCTGTCTGAAAAAAATAAAGATGGGATTTGAGATGATTTAACATGGATTTATTTTTAAAATGTAACCTTAAAGAGGAATAGAAACACTAGGTTTTAGAACGGCAGCTAACTGTCACTGTAAATTGCTGTATTTGCATTGTTGCATCACTGGCAGGAGAGAACATTTTTGAACTCCCAAAAACTGCTGAATTTACAGAGTAGCTCCGAGTCTGAGAATGAGTTTATTACAGAGAATTAAATCATGTTAGTTAGGGAGCCAATAAACCTACTGAAGCCGTTCATGTTTGAGCCGATCAATTCCCCAGATCAAAGAGTTTTGTTCTCATAGGAGTAACAACACAGACATGCCGCCTGAAACACATCAGCTAGAGGGTCGGCCTAGCCAAACACAAATTGGTGTGGGAATAATGCCAGATAATGGCTTGAGTATGAGTGTGTGTTTTAGAGAGATGGTGGTGATACAGCACAAAATCCCGGCAGATGGTGGCTGTATTACATCCAGTCAGAGGTTCCTGTCAATCTGTCTGGATGGCAATTTATTTATTGGACGTGTCACTAATCCTTATGAAGGACTTCCTGGCAGAGGAGCTTTCTCGACCAATCAGCAGCCGATATGCCAGTTCAAATATTTGTGACCTTTTGCTTGATTATAATTTGTTTAAGGTTAATATCAGTAGTGGGTAGGAGCTCAATATACATAGTCAGTGTTTATCACCAGCTCTATGATGATGGAAACACATTTAGCTTTAGATTAGATGACTGGAGTTCGAATCGCAGACAGTGTTATGATCCATGAAATCTCATTCTAACCAATAATGGGGCGTGCTCGTTATAAATACATAGTGATTTATTTTCGGTATCAGACTAACTTTTCTTATGATTTATTTTGCAGAGCATATACTGTAGCCTGGCAGTTTATCAGTTCGCCCTATGGGCACAAGGGAGAATTGGACAAGGTGTGTGGCGTCTCATCACTGCGTTTGTCATTTCTTCCATAAGGCACGCATACCCAGAAGCAAAGGCTTTTTCATAGGGTTTGAGTTTGAATAAAAACAGTTCCTTTAGTAAATCTAGCCTGCTGTAATTTTTCTCAAGACATAGACCTAATGCCTGCGCCTTATGTAAAAATAGTATTAGTTAGCTTGTCCACTATAACAACAGGTTCAAGTGTAACCAGATAATCTTGCTTTGAAGATAAAACTACTTTCAACCTGCACTAATCCTGTGTCCCTGTCACTAGAGTAGTGACTTCAATTAGCTTTGGCTTCCATCTATTGGAAAGGAATGGTAACTACAATGGACAGCTAGTTGGCAGAGTCAAACGTAGACTTTTAATACTATATGATGATGATATAATTGATGATGGTTGGTCGGTAACCCCTACACTATAACCCTCAAAATGTAAAACGGATGTGCAAGAAGAGGGCTTCAATGTAGGCCTATGACTCTTTTCCATAAGGAAACTCCCGGTTGCCACATCAAAAGTGCCCTTCATCGTGAAGTCTGCCTCCGCAAAGTGCTGTCTGCACATCCTGTAGCTCGAGCTGGCACATCCTTCCTCTTCAGGACATGGAGCCACAAGTTGTGGGTCCTTGGGCAGCCGATGGTAGCTTACCAGGGGATTTTTTCGGAGACAATTCATACAGCCTGGTGGTATCTTCGTTGTCCGTACCTAACCTCACTTTGATTCACTCTCTGCGCGAAAACTCAATACCACAGACAATTGGATGATTCCTGCCAGTGAGGCACTGGCATCAGTCATTACTATGGCAAAATAAATTGCTCAAATTATTATTTTATATATTTAACCAGGCACAAGAGTGAAGAACAAATTCATTTACAATGACAGCCTAACCCGGCCAAACCCTAACGACCCTGGGCCAATTGTGCGCCGTCCTATGGGACTCCCAATCACAGCCGGTTGTGATACAGCCAGGAATCAAACCAGGGTCTGTAGTGATGCCTCTAGCACTGAGATGCAGTGCCTTAGACCGCTGCACCACTTGGGAGTCCAAATTAAACCTTGTCGATCAAAATACTAAATATAGAGATGTTTAGTGTTAGGATTGAATAGATCTGTTTGCTTAGATTTACTTGCTAAAGTGTTTCCATTCCCATTTAAATCCATGATTTATTGAACCCATGTTAAGTCTACTTATCTCAAGTCTGAATCGGGCCCAATGCGCTGAATGTAACAAGGATTGTTCAGCACAGTAATTTAATCCTGAAGATTGGCTAGGTGGACTAAATCAGTGTTTTGGCAAGCAGGAGACCCAGGTTCGCATGCATCTTCACACATCCCAGCCAACTTTTATACTTGTTAGCCCTGTTATAACTTACATATACAGTAGCCCTAAACATTTTGATTGTAACATAATTTATCATCTCACAATGGGCCTGGCAACTGTAGCCTATAATAAATGCCATTGTCTACCCTAGGAAAAGTACAACAATCTTAATCAAAATGTTTTCTGAAAATCATCATAAATCAATTTTTACGTTATAACCATTGGCATTTCAAAACCATTTGATTGTATGAGACACAGTCTGCCAAAACATCAAATCAAGGTTTAGCGGTTGTGTACACAGTTGTATAGATGTTAACACAGGATTATGTTTCAAGCTCCATCAGTGCAGCCATATCCAGCAATACAATAACAATACACACAAAATCCAAAAGTGTAAAAAAAAGAACAAGAAATGAAGACATATCTGAATGAGCTTTTCGTGTTTTGATCCTGCCTTTTACATCCACTGAAACAACAACAATGGTTTTCAGAAGATTCTCTTTAAAACACCAGTACTCCCATAGTGTTTTGAAATACACTGCTCAAAAAAATAAAGGGAACACTAAAATAACACATCCTAGATCTGAATGAATGAAATATTCTTATTAAATACTTTTTTCTTTACATAGTTGAATGTGCTGACAACAAAATCACACAAAAATGATCAATGGAAATCAAATTTATCAACCCATGGAGGTCTGGATTTGGAGTCACACTCAAAATTAAAGTGGAAAACCACACTACAGGCTGATCCAACTTTGATGTAATGTCCTTAATTAAAACAAGTCAAAATGAGTCTCAGTAGTGTGTGTGGCCTCCACGTGCCTGTATGACCTCCCTACAACGCCTGGGCATGCTCCTGATGAGGTGGCGGATGGTCTCCTGAGGGATTTCCTCCCAGACCTGGACTAAGCATCCGCCAACTCCTGGACAGTCTGTGGTGCAACGTGGCGTTGGTGGATGGAGCGAGACATGATGTCCCAGATGGATTCAGGTCTGGGGAACGGGCGGGCCAGTCCATAGCATCAATGCCTTCCTCTTGCAGGAACTGCTGACGCACTCCAGCCACATGAGGTCTAGCATTGTCTTGCATTAGGAGGAACCCAGGGACAACCGCACCAGCATATGGTCTCACAAGGGGTCTGAGGATCTCATCTCGTGACCTAATGGCAGTCAAGCTACCTCTGGCGAGCACATGGAGGGCTGTACGGCCCCCCCAAAGAAATGCCACCCCACACCATGACTGACCCACCGCCAAACCGGTCATGATGGAGGATGTTGCAGGCAGCAGAACGTTCTCCACGGCGTCTCCAGACTCTGTCACGTCTGTTACATGTGCTCAGTGTGAACCTGCTTTCATCTGTGAAGAGCACAGGGCGCCAGTGGCGAATTTGCCAATCTTGGTGTTCTCTGGCAAATGCCAAACGTCCTGCACGGTGTTGGGCTGTAAGCACAACCCCCACCTGTGGACGTCTGGCCCTCATACCACCCTCATGGAGTCTGTTTCTGACCGTTTGAGCAGACACATGCACATTTGTGAGTTACATTGTGTTGTTTAAGTGTTCCCTTTATTTTTTTGAGCAGTGTACATTCTGTGTATCCTAACACTAATGTACACTGAACAAAAATATAAATGCAAACATGTTGGTGTCATGTTTCATGAGCTGAAATAAAATATCCCCGAATTGTTCCATACGCACAAAAAGCTTATTTCTCTCAAATGTTATTCACAAATGGGTTTTCATCCCTGTTAGTAAACATTTCTAAATTGCCAAGATAATCCATCCACCTGACAGGTGTGGCATATCAAGAAGCTGATTAAACAGCATGATCATTACACAGGTGAACCTTGTGCTGGGGACATTCAAAGGCCACTCTAAAATGTGCAGTTGTCACACAACACAATGCCACAGATGTCTCAAGTTGAGGGAGCTTGCAATTGGCATGCTGACTGCAAGAATGTCCACAAGAAGTGTTGCGAGATAATTAAATGTTAATTTCTCTACCGTCATGTTTGGAGAATTTGGCAGTACGTCCAACCGCCCTCACAACCGCATACCACGTGTAACCACACCAGCCCAGGACCACTACATTTGGCTTCTTCACCTGCGGGATCGTCTGAGACCAGCCACCTGGACTGATGAAACTGAGGAGTATTTCTGTCTGTAATAAAGCCCTTTTGTGAGGAAAAACTCTGACTGGCAGGTTCTGACACCCCAGTGGGTGGGCCTGTCCATCCAGTGGGTGGACTTATTCCCACCCAGGCCCACCCATGGCTGCGCCCCTGCCCAGTCATGTGAAATCCATAGATTAGGGCCGAATGAATTTATTTTAATTGACTGATTTCCTTTTATGAACTGTAACTTAGTAAAATCGTTGAAATTTTTGTGTTTATATTTTAGTTCAGTAAACATTGGGTTTATGTTCAAACACCCTCCAAAACACATATCTCAGCTTAGGTGAACTACTTTTCATGGTTTCACTACACAATGATGGTGTTCTGAGTCTTTCTAGTTTAACCGTGCACTTGGTTTTGACCCTTGTTACTCTTGTAATATCACTGTCATTGTATCGAGTTGGTGTTTTACTGCACAGTCCCATTGATACAATGAATACTGTCTCAACATCCAGTTTAGACTTCATGGTTCCCATACTATCAAGTAGAATTTCCTTCCAGAGAGAGGTCAGTGAGGGCCATAGGAGAGTCCAGAGCCTTCCATTATAATACATTGTAATAAAGGGCTCTGGGGAAATTGATGTTTAAGAGAGTTAAAACAAGGGAATATGACACTATTATTTTACTTTCAGTTGTGAGAAAAAGTGTGTGTTTTAAAAAAAATGTCAGTTAAAGATCAAATTCTTATTTACAATGACAGCCTAGGAACAGTGGGTTTAGCTGCCTTGTTCAGGGGTAGAAAGACAGATGTTTACCTTGTCAGCTCAGGGATTTTATCTAGCAACCTCTTGGTAACTGGCCCAACACTCTAACCACTAGGCTACCTGCTGCCTTGACATCATGACCAAGACAGGGAAGGGAGGGTCAAATGAGCAAGAGTGGAGCCTTTCAGCCTGACCACTACCGATGCTGCAGGAACAGTGGTATTATCATACAATAACACATGAACAGGGAGTGTATTTTTAGGCCACGATAAGAGGAGAAGAAAAACAGGAACACTTACCAAATCTAATATTCCTCCTAGTGAACAGACAGTGTCTGGCTGCTAACCTGGTCTGACGGAGGTGGTTCGGGGAACGGACCATACACGAAGGATGAGTAACCTGACTTGCATTAGCTCCCCAAGCAAATGCTCAGGATTTAGCTCAGTTGGCTTACACAGTTTTGGAGTAGGGAATTCAAGGAGTAGGGCAATCAAGGAGTAGGGCATTCAAGGCTTAGGGCAATCAAGGAGTAGGTCTGATGTGATGTCATCGGCCTCCCACTTGCTGACAGGAATAATAGAGGACCGCCTATTGAGATGTGCCTTTTGTTAAGTAGGTGTTAAATGAGGTGAAAAGGAGACTGGAGGATGTCTTTATTAACGCATCAAATTCATCAAATTCAAAACAACAGAAATCTCATAATTAAAATTCCTCAAACATAGAAGTATTTTTGCACCATTTTAAAGATAAACCGATGTCCGATTTCAAAAAGGCTTTACGACAAAAGCACACCAAACGATTATGTTAGGCGAGAATCTAGTCACAGAAAAACACAGCCATTTTTCCAGCCAAAGAGAGGAATCACAAAAAGCAGAAATAGAGATAAAATTAATCACTAACCTTTGATGATCTTCATCAGATGACACTCATAGGACTTCATGTTACAGGGCGGCAGCGTAGCCTAGTGGCCTAGTGGTTAGAGCGTTGGACTTGTAACCGGAAGGTTGCAAGTTCAAACCCCTGAGCTGACAAGGTACAAATCTGTCGTTCTGCCCCTGAACAGGCAGTTAACCCACTGTTCCTAGGCCGTCATTGAAAATAAGAATTAGTTCTTAACTGACTTGCCTAGTTAAATAAAGGTAAAATAAAAAATACATTAATGTTTTGTTCGATAAAGTTCATATTTATATACAAAAATCTGAGTTTACATTGGCGCGTTATGTTCAGTAGTTCCAAAACATCCAGGGATTTTATAGAGATACAAGTGTTATGCATGGAACTTTAGATAAACTTCTCCTTAATGCAACTGCTGTGTCAGATTTAAAAAAAGCTTTACCGAAAAAGCACACCATGCAATAATCTGAGTACAGTGCTCAGACAACAAACCGAGCCATACAGATATCCGCCATGTTGTGGAGTCAACATAAGTCAGAAATAGTATTATAAACATTCACATACCTTTGTTGATCTTCATCAGAATGCACTCCCAGGAATCCCAGTTCCATAATAAATGTTTGATTTGTTCGATAAAGTCCATAATTTATGTCCAAATACCTCCTTTTTGTTAGCGCATTTAGCCCAGTAATCCAAATTCATGAGGCGCAATCACTAGGTCCAGACAAAAAGTCAAAAGTTCCGTTACAGTCCGTAGAAACATGTCGAACGATGTATAGAATCAATCTTTAGGATTTTAAAAAAACATAAATCTTCAATAATGTTCCAACCGGATAATTCCTTTGTCTTCAGAAATGCAATGGAACGCAAGCTAACTCTCACGTGAACGCACGTGGTCAGCTCATGGCACTCTGGCAGACCTCTGACTCATTCAGCTCCCATTCCCCCCTCCTTCACAGTAGAAGCATCAAACAAGGTTCTAAAGACTGTTGACATCTAGTGGAAGCCTTAGGAAGTGCAATATGACCTCATAGACACTGTATATTCGATAGGCAAAGAGTTGAAAAACTACAAACCTCAGATTTCCCACTTCCTGGTTGGATTTTTTTCTCAGGTTTTTGCCTGCCTGTTATACTCACAGACATCATTCAAACAGTTTTAGAAACTTCAGAGTGTTTTCTATCCAAATCTACTAATATCTACTATGCATATATTAGCAACTGGGCCTGAGTAGCAGGCAGTTTAATCTGAAAACATCAGAAGCACTTCAAAGGTAAATGATTTTATTTATTCATCCAAACTACTCAATACTGCATACCCCAGCCATCAAAAGAAGATTTATTAAAAACAAATTCTTACTTATGCAAATGAGCCTGAGGCTTTGTACCCGATCCGGGATGGGGAGTTTCAAGAAGTTAATAGGACTCATCCAAATCACGGAAAGGTTGTAATACAGCCAGGAATCGAACCAGAATGTCTGTAGTTGTCACGGTCATCGTAGTGAGGAGACCAAGGCGCAGTGTGATATGAATACATGTTCTATATTTAATGAAGAAAGAACACTGAAACAAACTTACAAAACAACAAACCAACGTGACGCTATATAATCTAAATGTGCAGACACAGGCAACTAGAAATAGACATAGATAATAACCCACGAAATACCCAAAGAACATGGCTGCCTAAATATGGTTCCCAATCAGAGACAACGATAAACAGCTGCCTCTAATTGAGAACCAATCTAGGCAACCATAGACATACATAAACACCAAGATGGTAAACAACACCATAAACCTACAAAACCCCTAGACAGTACAAAACACATACATCACCCATGTCACACGTGACAGTACCCCCACAAAGGTGCGGAGGCACCTAATCAGAAGGGGGGGTCTGGACTGGAGGAGCGCTCTATCTCAGTCTTCTGGTGATGCTCCGGACAGGAGCGGAGATGAAGATCATCGTAAAGGGCGCCACTGGCGTGACTGAGGGCGGTTCTGGCAGCTCCGGACCTGGTCGCCGGCGTGGCTGACGGCTCTGGCGGCTCCTGGCTGGCTGACGGCTCTGGCGGCTCCTGGCTGACTGGCGGTTCTGGCGGCTCCTGGCTGACTGGCGGCTCTGGCGGCTCCTGGCTGATTGGCGGTTCTGGCGGCTCAGGACAGATGGGAGACTCTGGCGGCTCAGGACAGACGGGAGACTCTGGTGGCTCAGGACAGACGGGAGACTCTGGCGGCTCAGGACAGACGGGAGACTCTGGCGGCTCAGGACAGCCCAGAGAATCTGGCGGCTCAGGACAGAAGGGAGATTCTGGCGGCTCAGGACCGGAGGGACTCTGGGGGATCCGGACTGGAGGGAGACTCTGGAGGATCTGGACTGGAGGGAGACTCTGGCAGATCCGGACTGGAGGGAGACTCTGGCGGATCCGGACTGGTAGGTTCCGGACTGCGACCCGTTGTGGTAGGATCCGGACTGTAGACTGTTGCTGGACACTCTGGACTGGGTACTGTAGCCGGAAGCTCTGGACTGGGTACTGTAGCCGGACCCCCGAGATGTCCATAGTGACCAAAGCAAAGGAAGGCAATCAGTCCTCTTCCTGCCATTTGCAATCCTTCCCTTTTAACATTGTACAACTAGACAGTACACTACCACCCAAATCAGTCTCTTTGATGGATAGCTGCTTAAAACTACTTATAGTCTCCTGTTACCTATGTAATGTCCCTAAACATTTGCCTGTAGCAGAAAGGGAAAAGTAGACTTCTGTGATAATCACTATAGTTCGCAAATGTTTACTGTACATGCACGTAGTGATAATGTCAGGAAATCTTAACACAAACAACTGCAATATTTCAAATAGTCGGGAGGACACAAGCACTACCGTTGAAAAGTTTGGGGTCAATTAGAAATGTTGGGATGCTGGCCTTCTAGGCAGAGTTCCTCTGTCCAGTGTCTGTTCTTTTGCCCATTTTTGCCCATCTTAAACTTTTCTTTTTATTGGCCAGTCTGAGATATGGCATTTTCTTCGCAACTCTGCCTAGAAGGCCAGCATCCCCGAGTCGCCTCTTCACTGTTGAAGTTGAGACTGGTGTTTTGCGGGTACTATTTAATGATGCTGCCAGTTGAGGACTTGTGAGGTGTCTGTTTCTCAAACTAGACACTCAAATGTACTTGTCCTCTTGCTCAGTTGTGCACAAGGGCCTCCCACTCCTCTTTCTATTCTGGTTAGAGACAGTTTGCGCTGTTCTGTGAAGGGAGTAGTACACAGCGTTGTACCAGATCTTCAGTTTCTTGGCAATTTCTCGCATTGAACAACCTTCCTTTCTCAGAACAAGAATAGACTGATGAGTTTCAGAAGAAAGTTCTTTGTTTCTGGCCATTTTGAGCCTGTAATCGAACCCACAAATGCTGATGCTCAGACACTCAACTAGTCTAAAGAAGACCAGTTTTATTGCTTCCATCATCAGGACAACAGTTTTCAGCTGTGCTAAGGTAATTGCAAAAGGGCCTTCTAATGATCATTTAGCCTTTTAAAATGATAAACTTGGATTAGCTAACACAACGTGCCATTGGAACACAGGAGTGATGGTTGCTGATGATGGGCCTCTGTACGCCTACGTAGATATTGCATTAAAAATCAGCCGGTTTCCAGCTACAATAGTCATTTACATGAACAATGTCTACACTGTATTACTGATCAATTTGATGCTATTTTAATGGATGAAAAATGTGCTTTTCTTTCAAAAACAAGGACATTTCTAAGTGACCCCAAACTTTTGAATGGTAGTGTCACGACTTCTGCCGAAGTCGTTGCCTCTCCTTGTTCGGGCGGTGCTCGGCGTTCGACGTCACCGGTCTTCTAGCCATCATTGATCCTTTTTTCATTTTCCATTGGTTTTGTCTTGTCTTCCCACACACCTGTTTTCAATCCCATTCATTACCTGTTGTGTATTTAACCCTCTGTTTCCCCTCATGTCTTTGTCAGAGATTGTTCTATTGTCAGTGTAGTTGCTTATTTGTATAGGTGCGCGTCGGGTCCTCGTACCCATGTTTGTTTGTATGTGTACATTTTTGTGTGATGGAGCATACTACGTGGACTTTATTAAAAGACTCCATTTTACACTCCTTTTGACTCTCCTGCGCCTGACTTCCCTGCCACCTATACACCTACGTCTGACAGGTAGTGTATGTTTGGAATACCTTGCATAATACTGGACATCAATGCCCAAAAGAACGATGTCCCAAAGTTACATTGCTCACCTCTACCCATTCTGGGGTATGGATTCTAGAGAATTCGTTCAGATTTACAACTTAAAAAGCTTTAGCTTTAGCACTCTGCTATTGAATTAGCTCTCTGCTATGGATTAAAAGCTTTGGGTTTGATACATGTTAAAAAATATCAGATAAACATTTGTATTTTTATTTAAGCTTTATTTAACTCGGCAAGTCAGTTAAGAACAAATTCTTATTTACAATGGCGGCCTACCCTGGCCAAGGCCTAACCCAGAAGAAGCTGGGCCAATTGTGCGGCGCCCTATGGGACTCCCATTCACGGACGGTTTTGATACAGCCTGGAATCAAACCAGGTCTGTAGTGATGCCTCTAGCATTGAGATGCCGTGTCTTAGACCACTGTGCCACTCGGGAGAATTTTGAAGGTAAAAGAATTTCCCTTTGATTAGCAGCTGAGGAGGAAGAAGAATCACATGTCACATTCAGCTATTGGAGGTGAACCTGGGGTCCATTTACGGAAAACCATAGACCAGCAAAAGGAGCCATTCCCCTGATATGAAGACCCGATCCAGCACCCAGCCGAATGACATAATCCTTGTCCTGCAAAGTTGTTATACATCGTCTTAACAGTAGATGAGGCTGTTGTCTTGACAGAGGATTGGAAAGCCAATGTCCATACAACACCAACTATGTACCATTGCTCTTGCTCAGTAGATAGTGAGTCGGGTACAGAGTAATTACAGTGTAGGTACACATTTTTACACAGTGTAGGTACACATTTTTAGCTAGTACTTACCTGTTTACATAGCTAGTACTTATCTGTTTACATAGCTAGTACTTACCTGTTTACATAGCTAGTACTTATCTGTTTACATAGCTAGTACTTACCTGTTTACATAGCTAGTACTTACCTGCTTACATAGCTAGTACTTACCTGTTTACATAGCTAGTACTTATCTGTTTACATAGCTAGTACTTACATGTTTACATAGCTAGTACTTACCTGTTTACATAGCTAGTACTTACATGTTTACATAGCTAGTACTTACCTGTTTACATAGCTAGTACTTACCTGTTTACATAGATAGTACTTACCTTACCTGATTTGATATGATTGCAACATGCACATTTTCTAGAATTCGCCAAATAAACATTCAACATTTAATTATACAAAACAATACACATTCAACAATGTCCTTCAACAGTTTTGGCATGTAGTGCACCACTTTCTAGATATTCATTCCACTTTCATGTCAACGCATCTTTGTCACATTATATTTCACTTCACCTTGAAGAGGCTTTTTGAGAGGTTAAACATGAATATAAATGAATTAGAGTTCGACTATACAGCTCACTAGTGCTGTTTTAATATCTGGACGAGTACAAAAGACAACAGTGCACATGTATTGCACATTTGGGGAGGGGGGGATAAGCAACTGTTTGTCTGCTAGAAGTTTTCATCAAATGCCAAAATAATGACAGACAAACAAAGTTACGAGAAAAAAAACGGGGTCGTTGACCACAGCTTGGGCACATGAACTGTCCACACCAAACCAACTTGAGAGACTGGTTTCCTCCATCTGTCCTTTGTTGGTATGTGTAATTGTGTTTGATTTAGTGTATGCTAGCCACAGAGAATGTGTGGTGGCCAGTAAGGGAGAGGGAAGGAGAAAGCGAGAGAGAGAGAGATGGTCCTCCGAGAGAGAGAAATGGTCCTCCTAGAGAGAGAGATGGTCTTCCTAGAGAGAGAGATGGTCCTGCTAGAGAATGATGGTCCTCCTAGAGAGAGAGATGGTCTTCCTAGAGAGAGAGATTGTCCTCCTAGAGAGAGATGGTCCTCATAGAGAGAGAGAGAGATGGTCCTCCTCCGAGAGAGATGGTCCTCCGAGAGAGAGAGATGGTCCTCCTCGAGAGAGAGAGAGAGAGATGGTCCTTCCTAGAGAGAGAGATGGTCCTCCTAGAGAGAGAGAGAGAGAGAGAGAGAGAGAGAGAGGAAAAAGACAGTGTAGGAGACGGGTGACAAACAGTCTCAGTCGACCACAGGAACTCACATGTATATAGAGCAGTGTTAGGAAGTAAGTCTACAGAGACCAATAGTATCAGAATAAATGGCCATCCTATCAGTGATAGGATTGTGTGTAGGGACAGAGGGGTGCATATTATGCCAGCAGCATACCACCCTGCATCCCACAGCTGGCTTGCCTCTGAAGCTAAGCAGGATTGGTCCTGGATGAGAGACCAGATGCTACTGGAAGTGGTGTTGGAGGGCCTGTAGGAGGCAGTCTTTCCTTTGGTCCCCCCCAAAAAAACATTTCCGTGTGTAAGGTGCCATCTTTCAGGTGGGATGTTAAACAGGTGTCCTGACTCTCTGTGGTCACTAAAGATCTCATGGCACATATCGTAAGAGTAGGGTTGTTAATCCCGGTGTCCTGGTGAAATTACCAATCTGGCTGTCATAACATCATGGCCACCTAATCCCTCTCCTCTCCCCTGTAACTATTCCCCGGGTTGTTGCTGTAAATGAGAATTTGCTGTCAGCCAATTTACCTGGTTAAAAAAATGTAGAAGTGTAAATGAACTTGGTGTGTTGAGAGTGAGTGGACATTAGGCTATTGTCCAACCTCGTCCTAACGGGCCATAGGCACAACAGGAGAGCACATTTTACATCGCTAAGCCTGTACCAGTGTAACTACCATTAACATGTGTTACCTTGTAATGAGCTAGTAAGTGCAAGCACATGTTCAATATTTATCCCTCCCTTTTTCCTCTCACATTTTGTATTTTCTTGGAAAACAGAATAAACCGTGGTAAGAACTACGGAATTTACAACGCTGCCCTGGAATCATTCCCGTGTAAGTTTTAGTCAACTGACAACATACATTTGTGACGGCGGAGCGAATAACCTTGGGTATAACATTGGGCACACTTGGCTACTATAGAGTGCATGCACAGCCTCATAAATAAGAGAGTGCATTCTCAAGGTCAGCTGTGGACCTGTTGTTGAGCAGCAGCTCATGAGCTATGTCATGGTCAGAAACACGGACACGTTAGCGCAGTAAGCACAGTGGTACGTCATAGTGCTCTCCCCATGCCATTCATTATCCCTTCAACCTTTTTCAATGTCAAATCAAATCAAAGTTGATTTGTCACGTGCGCCGGATACAACAGGTGTAGTAGACCCTACAGTGAAATGCTTACTTACAGGCTCTAACCAATAGTGCAAAAAAGGTGTTAGGTGAACAATAGGTAAGTAAAGAAATAAAACAACTGTGAAAAGACAGGCTATATAGTAGCGAGGATATATACAGTAGCGAGGCTATAAAAGTAGCGAGGCTACATACAGACACCGGTTAGTCACGCTGATTGAGGTAGTATGTACATATGGTTAAAGTGACTATGCGTATATGATGAACAGGGACACAATGCAGATGTCCCGGTTAGCCAACGTGCGGGAGCACTGGCTGATCGGGCCAATTGAGGTAGTATGTACATATGTACATGAATGTATAGTTAAAGTGACTATGCATATACTGTATGATAAACAGAGAGTATGTAATGGTTTTCTTGTGGGGAAAGAGAGGCGGACCAAAATGCAGCGTGGTTAGTTTTGTGCATCTTTAATAAAGATGAAAGTACTACAATCTACAAAACAAGAAACGTGCAAAAACCAAAACAGTCCTATCTGGTGCCACAAACACAAAGACAGGAACAATCACCCACAAAACCCAACACAAAACAGGCTACCTAAATATGGTTCCCAATCAGAGACAATGACTAACACCTGCCTCTGATTGAGAACCATATCAGGCCTAACATAGAAATGGACAAACCAGACAAACAACATAGAATGCCCACCCAGCTCACGTCCTGACCAACACTAAAACAAGGAAAACACACACGAACGATGGTCAGAACGTGACAGAGTAGCAGCAGCGTAAAATAGGGGTTGGGGGGGGGACACTATGCAAATTGTCTGGGTAACCATTTGATTACCTGTTCAGGAGTCTTATGGCTTGGGGGTAAAAACTGTTGAGAAGCCTTTTTGTCCAAGACTTGGCACTCCGGTACCGCTTGCCATGCGGTAGTAGAGAGAACAGTCTATGACTGGGGTGGCTGAGGTCTTTGACAAATTTTAGGGCCTTCATCTGACACCGCCTGGTGTAGAGGTCCTGGATGGCAGGCAGCTTAGCTCCAGTGATGTACTGGGCCATACCCACTACCCTCTGTGGTGCTTTGCGGTCGGAGGCCGAGCAATTGCCATACCAGGCAGTGATGCAACCAGTCAGGGTGCTCTCGATGTTGCAACTGTAGAATCTTTTGAGGATCTCACGACCCATGCCAGATCTTTTTCGTTTCCTGAGGGGGAATAGGCTTTGTCGTGACCTCTTCACGAATGTCTTGGTGTGTTTGGACCATTCTAGTTTGTTGGTGATGTGGACACCAAGGAACTTGAAGCTCTCAACCTGCTCCAATACAGCCCCATCGATGAGAATGGGGGCGTGCTCGGTCATCCTTTTCCTGTAGTCCACAATCATCTCCTTAGTCTTGGTTACGTTGAGGGACAGGTTGTTATTCTGGCACCACACAGCCAGGTTCTGACCTCCTCCTTACAGGCTGTCTCGTCATTGTCGGTGATCAGGCCTACCACTGTTGTGTCGTCTGCAAACTTAATGATGGTGTTGGAGTCATGCCTGGCCATGCAGTCGTGGGTGACCAGGGAGTACAGGAGGGGACTGAGCACGCACCCCTGGGGGCCTCAGCGCTGAGGATCAGCGTGGCAGATGTGTTGCTACCTACCCTCACCACCTGGGGGTGGCCCGTCAGGAAGTCCAGGATCCAGTTGCAGAGGGAGGTGTTTCGCCCCAGGATCTTTAGCTTAGTGATGAGCTTTGAGGGTACTATGGTGTTGAACGCTGAGATGTAGTCAATGATGTGCAATGTATAGTGCATTTGGAAAGTATTCCGACCCCTTGACTTTTTCCACATTTTGTTACGTTACAGCCTTATTCTAGAACATACTAAATCGTTTTCCCCTCTTCAATCTACACACAATACCCCATTTTTTTGTGCAAATTTTAAAATAAATGTACTGAAACATCACACTTCCATAAGTACTCAGACCCTTTACAAAGTGCTTTGTTGAAGCACCTTTGGCAGCGATTACAGCCTCGAGTCTTCTTGGGTATGATGTTACAAGCTCGGCACACCAGTATTTGTGGAGTTCCTCCCATTCCTCTCTGCAGATCCTCTCAAGTTCTGTCAGGTTGGATGGGGAGTGTTTTCAGGTCTCTCCAGAGATGTTCGATCGGGTTCAAGTCCGGGCTCTGGCTGGGCCACTCAAGGACATTCAGAGACTTGTCCCGAAACCACTCCTGCATTGTTTTGGCTCTGTGCTTAGGGTCGTTGTCCTGTTTGAAGGTGAATCTTTGCCCCAGTCTGAGGTCCTGAGCGCTCTGGAGCAGGTTTTCATCAAGGATCTCTCTGTACTTTGCTTTGTTCATCTTTGCCTCGATCCTGATTAGTCTCCCAGTCCCTGCTCCTGAATAACATCCCCCACAGCATGATGCTGCCACCACCATGCTTCACCATAGGGTTGGGGCTAGGTTTCCTCCAGATGTGACACTTGGCATTCAGGCCAAATAGTTAAATCTTGGTTTTATCAGACCAGAGAGTCCTTTAGGTGCCTTTTGGCAAACTCCAAGCGGGCTGTCATTTTCCTTTTACTGAGGAGTGGCTTCCGTCTGGCCACTCTACCATGAAGGCCGGATTGGTGGAGTGCTGCAGAGATGGTTGTCCTTCTGGAAGGTTCTCCCATCTCTACAGAGGAACTCTGAAGCTCTGTCAGAGTGACTATTGGGTTCTTGGTCACCTCCCTGACCAAGGCCCTTCTCCCCCGAATGCTCGGTTTCGCCGGGCGGCCAGCTCTAGGAAGAGTCTTGGTGGTTCCAAACTTCTTCCATTTAAGAATGATGGAGACCACCGTGTTCTTGGGGACATTCAAAACTGCAGACATGTTTAAGTACCCTTCCCCAGATCTGTGCATCGACACAATCTTGTCTCAGATCTCTACGGACAATTCCTTCAACCTCGTAGCTTGGCTTTTGCTCTGACATGCACTGTGAACTGTGGGACCTTATATAGACAGGTGTGTGCCTTTCCAAATCATGTCCAATGAATTGAATTTACCACAGGTGGACTCCAATCAAGTCGTAGAAACATCTCAAGGATGATAAATGGAAACAGGATACACCTGAGCTCAATTTCGAGTCTCATAGCAAAGGGTCTGAATACTTATGTAAATAAGGTATTTCATTGTTTTGTTTTGTTTTTGTGTAAAAATTTCTAAAAACCTGGGTTTGCTTTGTCATTATGAGGTATTGTGTGTAGATTGATGAGGACATGTTTTTTATTTAATCCATTTTAGAATAAGGCTATAAAATACTCAAAATACTTTCCGAATGCATGGAATATTTATGAGCTTCCAGGGCTGAGTTTCATGTCATACGTGTTACCTATCAATGCATGGGCTTTGAGTTACCACTAAAACACGCTCACACATACAGGCACACATATGTACGGCTCTGGAATTAATGAGCCCTTATTCTTAGATCAACAATGTTGTTGTCCCTGTCATAAGGGTGGTACTGTCACACTAACATACAGCACATAGTATTCTAAATCTCATTATAACGGGACTACTGTATGGCTCACCTCTATATATTTAAGTAGGTGTTAATTGCACATACAGTATGTACACTCCGTGGTCAGTTTATTAGGTATACCAGTCAAGTACCAGGTCGGACCTGCCATTGCCTCCAGAACAGACGGAATACTTTGGGGCACAGAAACGTTCCTCAAATGGTATCAATGGAACTGTGTGCCAGGAAAACATTCCCCACACCATTCCACCACCGCCACCTGCCTGTACCGTTGACACCAGGCAGGTTAGGGCCGTGGACTCATTCTGTTTACGCCAAATCCTGACTCTGCCATCAGCATGACGCAACAGGAACCGCGATTCGTCGGACCAGGCAATGTTTTTCTACACCTCAATCATCCATTTTTGGTGATTGTGTGCCCACTGGAGCCACTTCTTCTTGTTTTGAGCTGATAGGAGTGGAACCCGGTGTGGTCGTCTGCTGCAACAGCCCATCTGTGACAAGGACCGACGAGTTGTGCGCTCCGAGATGCAGTTCTGCACACACCACTGTTGTACTATTATTTGGACTGTATTATTTGGACTGTATTATTTGTGATGTGTTGGATTGGATAATTCTGTAGTCTTGGGGAACACAACTCCAACCCACTGATCCAAATAACTTTTACTAAACTAAGTGTTATAAAGCTGTTTATATGCAGTGTGCATCTCACGATGGGTTCTTTGCAGTTAGTTAGCGCTTGGTGAGCGGATTAGGCATTACTGGGTGAACAGTGATGTTCCTTAAAGGTAGAGTCAGTTATAGGACACCATCATACACAGCGGGTGACTTCCTGCTTAGTGTAATCAACAACAACAATAACAACACAGTCAAATCAACCATTCACATCGACAGGGCTTCAGTGGAGAGGGTCACAAACTTAACGTTCCTCCGCAAGCACATTACCGGAGACCTGATATGGACCCATCAAACAGACACTGTTAAAGAAGGTTGAACAGTGCCTCTTCTACCTCAGGCAACTGAAGAAATGTGACATGGCCCCTCAGATCCCCAATAACTTTTACAGATTCACCATTGAGAGCATCTTGTCTGGCTGCATCATGGTCTGATATGGCATTTGCAAAGCGCACTCAACCACAAGGCTCTACAGAGGGTGGTGTGGATGGCCCAGTACATCAGTGGGGGACAAGCTGCCAGCCCTTCAGGACGTTTACGCCAGGAGATGTCTGAGGAAGGCCTGGAAGATCATTAAGGACTTCAGTCACTCGAGCAACAGACTGTTCACCCCATTACCATCTGGCAGACGGTACCGGAGAAACAGCCTCCGAGACAGCTTCTACTACACTGTTGAACAGCTAAACTTAGCAGTCTACCTGCTCAGATCTGCTAGTTATCTGCACCTTAGAGACTATTTGCATTGACTCTCCACACATCCAACCCTACATACACATACATTCACACAAACACACACACAAGAATACCCACGCGCGCACACGCACGCACACGCACACGCACACACACACACACACACACACACACACACACACACACACACACACACACACACACACACACACACACACACACACACACACACACACACACACACACACACACACAGTAACAACTACTGTACTATTTGTTAAACTGCTCAACCAAGACACTATTCACTTTATTACCGGTAAATAACAGTCACACTTGACATACAGTGCCTTCAGAAAGTATTCATACCCCTTGACATTTTGCTGTGTTGCACCCTGTATTTAAAATTGTTTACATATATTGTTTTTCTCACCCATCTACACACAATACCCCATAATGACAAAGTAAAAATATGTTTTCAGACATTTTTGCAAATTTATTGAAAATGGAATACAGAAATATCTCATTTACATAAGTATTCACACTCCTTTGCAATTACACTGCAAATTGAGCTCAGGTGCATCCAATTTCCTTTGATCATCCTTGAGACGGCACTACAACTTGATTGGAGTCCACCTGTGGCCAATTCAATTGTTTGGATGTGATTTAGAAAGAAACACACCTGTCTATATAAGGTTCCACAGTTGACAGTGCATGTCAGAGCAGAAACTATCCCATGAAGTCTGAGGAACTGTCCATAGATCCACAAGATAAAATTGTGATGAGGCATATGTATATCTGGGGTAGGGTATGAAATCATTTCTAGTGTGTTGAAAGTTTCCAAGAGCACAGTGTTCTCCATCGTTGGGAAATGGAAGAAATGTGGAACTACCCAGACTCTGCCTAGATCTGGCCATCTGACCAAACTGAGCAACCGGGCAAGAAGGACCTTGGTCAGAGAGTTGACCAAGAACCCAATGACCACTCTGACAGAAGGTTCCTTGGCTAAGATGGGAGAACCTGCCAGAATTACAACACGGTTCCGGTCTTTATGGGAGAGTGGCCAGACGGAAGCCAGTCCTGGAAAAAAAGGCTCATGACAGCATGTCTGGAGTTTGTAAGAAGGCACGTGAAAGACTCTGAGAGCATAAGGCAAAAGATTCTGTGGTCTGGTGAGACAAAAATGTAGCTCTTTGGTCGGAATGCAAAGCGCTATGTCTGGAGAAAACCAGGCACAGCTCATCACCCATCTAACACCATCCCTACCGTGAAGCGTGGTGGCAGCATCATGCTATGGGGAATGCTTTTCATTGGTGCGGACTGGGAGACTGGTAAGGATAGAGGGAACAATGAAAGGAGACAAATACAGGCAAATCCTTGATGAAAACCTGTTTCAGAGTGCAAATAACCTTAGAGTGGAGGAAGATTTACATTCCAACAGGACAATGACCCCAAGCATACAGCCAAAGCAACGCTGGAATGGCTTCAGAACAAAGAATGTGAAAGTCCTTGAGTGACCCAGCCAAAGCCCAGACTTGAATCCCATTAAAAAATCTGTGGAAAGTCTTGGAACTTGCTGTTCACCGCCCAAAAAATTGTTCAGATGTGAAAAGCTGACAATCATACCCAAGATGACTCAAAGCTGTAATCACCACCAAAGCTGCTTCTACAAAGTCTGGACTCTGGGGGTGTGAATACTTATAAAAATGACATATTGCTGCATTTCATATTCAACACATTTGCATACATTTCTAAAACATGGCAATACGGAGTATTGTGTGTGCATGAGTGGGGAACAAAATCAATTTAATCTATTGGAATTCATGCTGTAACACAAAAAAAATGTGGAATAAGTCAAGGGGTATAACACTTAAAATAAGGGCTTTGTTTCGTGTAGGCTTACCCCCCCCCCCCCCAAAAAAAATGCTCATCAGCTGCTAATGCGGCTATCATAAAGATCTACAAATGCCATGATGATCTATACGAGACTTGACGAGTCGGGGCAAAGGTGAGAATCTCTGAATGAACTAAAATGTTAACTAAGTATAGTCATGAATAAATTGTCAATATTTCTTTAAATGGACAATTCTGTGGACTTTCTTGTGCAAGTTTTAAATTGATTGACAGAAGACCTGTTAGCAAAATTGTCAGCTAGAGATGACATGCAGGAGCTTGCAGGGATTTGTCGTCTTGCATGATTGTCTACTTTGACGCTGTTTAGCATTTCCAAATCTGAGATTAAATAGAGCCGAATATATTGATAAAAGTCACCTTGTCCAAGACTGATTGACATAGTGATCAAAATGTCACGCCAGGGTAAGCCTACACGGCCCTAATTTCAAGTGTATCTAAAATCCCCTGTGGTGAAAATAAATGGCGGAAAAACGATTGGAACACTTCCGTTTGACTGCTAGGTTTTATGGGTATTATGACACCTCCACTGTGGGGCTTTATAGAAAAAGGTACACAACCCCACGAGGCCAATTTTACAATGAGTTCAGATTTTCAAAGTTGCCCATTCCTGTTTCAGAGGGTTTCTCAGGCGTGAGGACCCCGAGTTCTCATACTGTAGGTCACATAAGTTTTCCTCATTAAGAAATAGTCATTTCTTTTGGGGCTAGGGATATCCAGGTGAGTCTGTACAATCAATCACTGATGTGGATGAGTGCAGTGCAGAGACAGAATAAAGACTAGCAGGTATTGTGTAAAATTCCGTCAAATGTGTTGTATTGTATGTCTGATTTAAGTACCCTTCTTGTGATAATTTGAGATAATTTGTACTCTCTGGCTGAAAGTTTGGTGACTATTTTAAGTGTCCACTTTTAAAGATTTAACTATGTGCATATAAGTTGCTAATTAGCTTTGGTTTCATCATGAAATATGAGTAGTTCATTTGATAGACTTTTCAGAAATTGACATACAATAATTATATAACAAAATTCAATGTATTTGAGTGATCAGCAATTTACAAGTACCTTATTTGAACTTATGCTTAACTTATGGACACACACCATGTTTTGTTGTATCAAGACTCACATTAACCAGGATAAAAAAGCATTGCAATCATAGAAATGAACACTTTATACAGAAATAAATTGAGAACAATCACCACATTCATAAATATATTCACATAGAAAATGGTGCAACAGTGTCGTACGGATACAGTAAGAGACCAAAAATAGCCGAGAAGCTATAAAAACTAGGCTAGAAGCTATTTAAGCTCAGAGGCCTTTGCAGGAGTTTAAATTCTTCATGCACAACACGCGTCATGATGTTTTTGTCTCAACCATTAGCTAAGGCAGCATTTCCCAAACTCCGTCCTGGGGACCCCAAGGGCTGCACGTTTTGGTTTTTGCCCAAGCACTATACAGCTGATTCAAATAATCTAAACTTGATGAGTTAATTATTTAGCTGTGTAGGGCTAGAGCAAAAACCTAAATGTACACCCCTTGGGGTCACGACGACCGAGTTGGGAAATGCTGAGCAAAGGTATTCCCCAATTCGTGACTACAAATCTAACTCAAGACCAGCTTTTCTTCTCCTGTACAAGCTCATCCTCCAATCCTTGTTTTCCCATAGCTTTTATGTCCCTTTTCTAGAGTTTAGGGTCTTTTCAAAACACCTTATATTCTCTCTTTCTTTGTTTAAACCTTTCACCTGTGTAATACAAGATATCACAAACATTTGTCGTGACTACCCCCTGTCATTTTACAAAACATTTTTTTAAACGTATTAATAATGAACTTCCCCCTCAGAAAATGATTCTGGTTTCTTCAGTGTCATGCAGGAAGACTGCACCCCAACCCAGAACTCTGGCAGAATCTTCGCCTTAATAGGGCCCTCATGTCTATTAAGCAGCTTCACCTCCTTCTCCTCTTTCGCCTTCTTCCACGAGGTAGAAGCTCACGACGCCGGCAAGCAGGTCGACATACACACCAAAGGTGGAGCACTGTGGGATGTCCCAGGTGTCCTTGATCCTCGCTTTGAACCACACCTGGTAGCAGGAGCCGGACTAACCCAAGCGCCAGAATTCCTCATTCTTCCCCAGGCCACTGGGCGTCCCAGCATTGACCCTCCTCGCCTCCCTGCTCCTTCATATGTGGTGCCGATGACCACCCATCATGTGTACTCCACCTCCCAGTAGCCCCTAAAGCCCCAAATCCCCTCTAAGAGAGGAAGTTAGATACGATGATAGATAAGACAACAGTGCTGTTCGTGATAAGGGTAATATAAAAATAACACTATGCAAACGTGTATTCATGTGCTATAATATGTGCATTATACTGCAGCGCGAGCATTGTGAGGAAACCCCTGTGCTTTAGGAGCAGCAGGGTAGCCTAGTGGTTAGAGTGTTGGACAAGTAACTGGAAGGTTGCAAGTTCAAACCCCGAGCTGACAAGGTACAAATCTGTCGTTCTGCCCCTGAACAGGCAGTTAACCCACTGTTCCTAGGCTGTCATTGAAAATAAGAATTTGTTCTTAACTGACTTGCCTAGTTAAATAAAGGTATAATAAATAGGAAGAAGGAGTTACCTGAGGGGAGTATTCATATCTTTTTGGACTGTTCAGGACGGTTCACATGGTATCATCTCCCCTACGAGACACCTTGGCCCCGTCCTCAGAAATCCACAGCATCCTATTGGCTGTCTCGTCATTCAGAGACAGGTTGATCCAGTCTAGATGAAAGAAAAATGGGGCAAATGCATTCATATTATTCCATATTTGAAAACATTTGCTGAAAAAGGTGCACGCACATCCTTATGTTTTAGACGCGCGGCATGTTGGCTCTGGAACATTGGGTGTCATAGACGGGTGCTTTCTCTGTGACTCGAGGGAGAGGGAAGAGAAAGTGTCAAACGGGAACAAGAGGAATTTGGCATCAATGTGCAACACATTTACTCATTATACAAATCAATATCTGTTCTACACTCTAATAAACGCTGGTTTGGGGGGTCACTTAGTTGGGTTGTTTTCTTAAAAACTGCTTGGTTATTGATGCTGGGTGCTGGGTTATTGATGCTGGGTGCTGGGTTATTGACATATGACCCAGCAGGTCAGATGATAAAACTGGAGGTGTAGCTTAGTAGGGGCGTGGCTTTCAGATCGTTCTTTTTGACCACCCGTGAGTGTAAATGTAATTCCGGTTCATCTGTTCTGTTGTTAGCACATGTTATGGTTGAACACTGACACTATTGAAACTTTAATGAGGCTTACACAAGTGTATGAGTTTCTCAAGAGCCTATGCATAGCTCAATGTTGGGATTAGTAAATAATAATGTTATAGATGTATATATTCTAATGTGAAAAAATATTAAAGGAAAATGTAACTTTGCCGCGTACAAACTTAACATGATGAACAGGAATGACATTGTGGGTGGCCAAAAATAATTCTCAAAGCCACACAACTGGTTAATGCTTACTCACAAATCCCTCTTAGGCCTCACTCCCCCTATCTGAGATATCTACTGCAGCCCTCATCCTCCACATACAACACCCGTTCTGCCAGTCACATTCTGTTAAGGGTCCCCAAGGCACATACATCTCTGGGTCGCTCGTCTTTTCAGTTCGCTGCAGCTAGCGACTGGAAAGAGCTGCAACAAACACTCAAACTGGACAGTTTTTTCTCTCCATTCAAAGACTCAATCATGGACACTCTTACTGACAGTTGTGGCTGCTTTGCGTGATGTATTGTTGTCTCTACCTCCTTGCCCTTTGTGCTGTTGTCTGTGCCCAATAGTGTTTGTACCATGTTTTGTGCTGCTACCATGTTTTGTTGCTACCATTAGGTCTCTCTTTAAGTAGTGTTGTCTCTCTGGTTTTAATGTGTGTTTTGTCCTATATTTACACGTTATTTATTTCAAAATAATAATAATAATAATCCCAGCCCCTGTCCCCACAGGAGGTCTTTTTCCTTGTGGTAGGCCGTCATTGTAAATAATAAATTGTTCTTAACTGACTTGCCTAGTTAAATAAAGGTTTCATAAAATACATTTTTAAAAACCCTAATGAGCCACACCTGAAATTAACCAATGGATTTCATAACAAAAATATCCAGATGCTGGCTCAACCAAACTGATGGTTATAAAAACAACAACTAATGCTTAAATTTACCCGTGTTTGGGTAATTCTAACAACCCAACTGGGTCAAGATAACCCAGCATGTGTTCTGTCCTATATTTAGGTTGTTTTTAACACAGCATTTTTAGAGCATGGCTTAATTTCTGTATTGTGTCCTTTACTTGCTTGTTTCTTTGCAGTCTTGCCAGATTTAGTTGTTTTCCTAACTGTAAAGATGAGGGTAAAGGAATAAAATATGGACACTTGGTAACTTCATGTCTAGGAAACTTTTATAAGAACATTCCATATGTTAGGCTATGACCAAGGACACAAATAGAGACTGATTTGAAGAGGGCATGACAAAACCTATTCCCCTCAGGAGACTGAAAAGATTTGGCATGGGTCCTCAGATCCTACAGCTGCACCATCGAGAGCATCCTGACTGGTTGCATCACTGCCTGGTATGGCAACTGCTCGGCCTCCAACCGCAAGGCACTACAGAGAGTAATGCGTACGGCCCAGTACATCACTGGGGCAAAGCTACCTGCCATCCAGGACCTCTATACCAGGCGGTGTCAGAGGAAGGCCCTAAAAATTGTCAAAGACTGCAGCCACACTGGTCATAGACGGTTCTCTCTGCTACAACACTGCAAGCGGTACCGGAGCGCCAAGTCTAGGTCCAAGAGGCTTCTAAACAGCTTCTTCTACCCCCAAGCCCTGGCATATCAAGAAGCTGATTAAACAGCTTGCTCATTACAGAACAAGGTGCACCTTGTAATTGGCATGCTGATTGCCAGAATGTCCACCAGAGCGGTTGCCAAAGAATTTAATGTTAATTTCTCTACCATAAGCCGCCTCCAATGTTGTTTTAGAGAATTTGGCAGTATGTCCAACTGTCCTCACAACCGCAGACCACGTGTAACCACGCCAGCCCAGCCCATCACCTCCACATCCAGCTCCTTAACCTGCAGGATCGTCTGGAACCAGCTATCCAGACAGCTGATGAAACTGTGCATTTGCACAACCGAAGAATTTTGGCACAAGCTGTCAGAAACCGTCTCTGCATGCTCGTCGCTATCACAAGGGTCTTGACCTGACGGCAGTTCGGGGAATGCTCAACTTTGAGGCCACTGGCACGCTGGAGAAGTGTGCTCTTCACGGATGAATCTCAGTTTCAACTGTGCCTGGCAGATGGCAGACAGTGTGTATGGTGTCATGTGGGTGAGTGGTTTGCTGATGGTACGTTGTGAACAGAGTGTCCCATGGTGGCGGTGGGGTTATGGTATGGGCAGGCATAAGCTACGGACAACGAACACAATTGTATTTTATCAACGGCAATTTGAATGCACAGAGACAAGATGCTGAGGCTCATTGTCATGCCATTCATCCACTGCCATCACCTCATGTTTCAGCATGATTATGCATGTCCCTATGTTGCAAGAATCTGTACACAATTCCTGGAAGCTGAAAATGTCCCAGTTCTTCAACGGCCTGCGTACTCACCAGACGTCAGTCAATGAGCATGTTTGGGATGCTCGGGATCGACGCTTACGACAGCATGTTACAGTTCACACCAATATCCAGCAACTTTGCAGACATTAAAAAGGAGTGGGACAACATTCCAATGGCCACAATCAACAGCCTGATCAAATCTATGTGAAGGAGATGTGTTCCGTTGCATGAAGCAAATGGTGGTCACACTAGATACTGACTGGTTTTCTGATCCACTGATCCTTTTTCTTAAGGTATCTGTGACCAAAAGATACACATCTGTATTCCCAGTCATGTGAAATCCATAGAGTAGGGCCTAATGAATTTTATTTTAAATGTACTGATTTGAACTGTAACTCAGTAAAATCGTTGAAATTGTTGCATGTTGGGTTTATATTTTTGTTCAGTGTACACGTGGGAAAAAAGTATTTGAGTGAATATGATCAAGCCAGCAGCAAATGAAACAGAAAGTGAATTCTCTCCTGCCTCTCGCCCTGGTTTTATCTCATATTTAATATTCCATACCAGTGACAAACTCGGCCATGTTTTCGACATATGGCAGTACACAAACAAAATCTAGCTCCCTCATTTTACCAGCTAGAAAGTAACAGCCACAAATTAATTCAGAAACGGGGGAAGAGGATAGCTAGCTATAGCAAGCTAGCGTTAGCTGATACCTCTTTAACAACATTGATTCTAAGATTATTTTTTTAATAATATATACTTTCCCAATTAACAACATCCACAATCCAACCCTCCAAATAAAGCCTGTCTCCAGGACTTCTCCAAAATGACCACAGATCTGTCATCAGATCCATGACCAAAGTGTTACATTTCAATTTAGCCCGCAGGAAGGCTCTATATCAGGGGCTCTTGCAATTTTTCTGCCTGGTACCCAAATGAGAAATTCTGTGTTTTCCTGGGACCCAAGCGTAGGAAAATATGCAACTATTTGTAAATGTCAATACATTTCATTGCCCTTATGCCTAAAAAAATGCAGTATAGACAAACACAAATAATGAAATACCCATAAATATCTTTTCATGTTTATTTTTCCCCATTAACAACACTCTGACATACCTGTCTAGGTTGGAACTGTTGCTGTTAAAATATAATAAATAATTTCATTCTGAACTGAAATAAATGTATTGATCACCTCGCACAGATGTATGACTGAACACACACACACACACACACACACACACACACACACACACAGGCTTTTTGATCGTTCAACCCTAATAGTACAGATAAAAAATATTGTATAAATTGTTGTTGATAGAAAGTCTAGGTTGGAACTGTTGCTGTTAAAATACCATTTTTGTATTCTGAATTGGAATAAACTGATTGATCACATCACACAGATGTAGACAAGAAAACACACACATACACACAGTGAGAGGTGTGTGGCTGGTTGAAGTTTTCAACAAGCATGTCTATTCTGGGCTCCGTTTTTAACAGTGCAACGCTGAGGTCATGCTCAGCATTGACACTGTTTCTGTACTTGAGAACCCTGACTTGCATAGTTATGTGGTGCCAAACTGGATCAGAACATCTACTGCTTTCTCAGTCAGGCAGACCGCTTCCTGCTGCAGATGAGCAACCCAGAACTGTGTGAGTGTTTGCGTCAAAAATTATCTTGCGTCAATCAGTTTATTCCAGTTCAGGATAAAATAAAGTTTTACTTGTAACAGCAACAGTTCCAACCTAGACTTGTTTTCAACAATCATTTCTACAGTAAAATGTACAGTTGGCCTGATCACTTTTCATCTTCATCTGTGCCGTTTCTTAGGGTTGCTAACGTTAGTTATTAGCTGTGTAACGTTACAAGGCCATGGGGATTGTTTGAAAGAGAAAGTACTAGTACTCCCTTATTTCTGCTTTTCATCACCTGTTATAAAATGACAACAATGCCTTGTTAGTTGACTTACTTTCCCATTTTCGAAGCACTGTTTCCTGAAGCATTCTGCCCTGTTCTGAAAGAACTCCCTGGGTTTACCGTCATGTTGTGCCTGGCTGTTTGATCAGGACGTGTCGTTTTATTAACGTGTTCACTTTGAGAGACTCATTACTAAGCACTTCACCACACAAAACACATTTTTATTTATTTTATTTCACCTTTATTTAACCAGGTAGGCCAGTTGAGGACAAGTTCTCATTTACAACTGCGACCTGGCCAAGATAAAGCACAGCAGTTCGACACATACAACACAGTTACACGTGGTAGGGGCTCCTCATTATTTCTCAGAGTTTGTAAGACAGAGACAGAAAGTCACCAGTGTATTTGGAGGTTCATGATGACGGAGCTCTGTCGGAACTCGTGGCTAGAATGAGTCCAGTTCATGATGGCGAGTGGGGATAACAAGTCAGTGGTTTGAACGACAGCGCGGCAGCGTGTGGGTGGCGGAGTGATCTTCAACTAAACAGCAGGGGAAAAAAAGATCCTGTAAAACCGTAAAGCACATGGCTATCTCCCTCCCACGCAGCTGCCAAACTGAGCAGAGAGCGCACTCAACCGAGTTCTCAGTTGCAGCTTGGCCAAATCAATTCCAGTAATTAATGAAATAATTCTACATTTACGTCGCGACCCACCATCAATAGGTCCGACCCATACATTAAGAAACGCCGCTCTATAGAAAACTCCCTCGGGAGCCGATCCACACACAGAGAGTGCGCAGACAGCCAGCGGCTCCCAAAACACAACTCATGCGGCAAGCTCCCGAAATCAACTATCCCATTGAGCAAAATCCACCCCCCCTCTTAATTATTAACACCTGGCTACTTTCTCCAAAATGCCAGCAGATCCACAATCAAATACATGGCCGATGCGTGTGCTACTTCAGCTTCAATCCGTGTTATTTAGATGGAAGGCCTTGAGCTAAATGTGGTAGCTCTATAGCTAGCTAACATTAGCATAGAGGTAGTAAGCTAGCTCTTTTCTCTTACCCGGCGAGGCCCTGATAATGCTTTGTCTCTGCTGGCTGTTTGTGATACTTTATAAGCCACGTTGTTGGTATGGACAGCAGTGTTTTGCTGAAGCCCTCCTTTTGTTGTTGATAGCCGTGGAAGTTCTCAAGGATGAAATGTGCCCCGCAGATTGCCCAATTTTCCCACCTCTTCCTCACAAGTGTATCTCACTTTTTATGAAGTGTTTGATTTGCATGACCATATAGGCATACTCACATTTGTATAACAAGTGTTGCTACATCCTACTATCACACAAAGCTTGGCCTTCTTGATGAATACAAATGCAATTGCTAGCTAGCTCCATACTACTAACCAACAAGATTTGTTTTTGTTTTTTTTGAGTATATGAAGGGTGAGCATGTATTTATATTTCCTCACTGTGTGATGCTGATTATGGGGCATTGTGGGATTGTTTTCCCGAAGTTAGAGCTGATTTGAAGAAAACCTCAAACCAAACTTTTAGAACAATATTACAGTATTTATAATTTATTTAAGAGTTTGTAATTTGGGGAGGTTTTCTTGGGGTGCTCTAAGTTACTATTTTATGTGTTTCTGGCATTGAGGAATAGATGCTACATGCCCTTAAGGGGGTAGACTTTTACACCCTTGGAGAAGAAGAGGTGGGGGCATTTGGGGGTGTCTGGATCGAAGGAAAGTTGAGTGGATGAGGTTAGCTAGGACATTTGAAACTCCTGTAAAGCATCTCTCTAAAAAAGCTATAACATGGACACTTCTGTAATGTCACACTGATGTGTCAACAGTACTGGTGGATGGGTGGGAAAGTGACATACAGAACATAAAATGTTGCCAACCAAGGTGTGAGGTGACACCACATGAAAAAGTTCATCCAATTGACCCAGTCCGTGATAAGTCAAGCATTGACCTCCAAGAGCCGCTGTATAGAACCGGAGGAACTTTACCTACATCGAGGACTTGTTTGTAAGACAACTTTCCATGCATGGTCTGAGCATGGGCAACTATGGGTAAACACGTAAAGAAACAATGAGGTTAACTCGGACATTTGAAACTCCTGTACACATTTGTAATGTGAGATTCAGTGGCTGGGCATCACACTGATGTGTCAACACTACTGGTGGATGGGGGGAAGAGACATACAGAAAATCTAATGTTGCCAACCAAGGTGTAAGGTGACGCCACATGAAGAAGTTAATCCAATTGACCCAGTTAGTCTGTCTTGGGCTGGGGGCGGTATTTTCACCTCCGGATGAAAAGCTTGCCCAAATTAAACTGCCTGCTACTCAGGCCCATAAGCTAGGTTATGCATATAATTAGTAGATTTGGATACAGATTTAGATAAAAATTACTCTAAATGTTCCAAAACTGTTAAAATGATGTCTGTGAGTATAACAGAACTGATATGGCAGGCGAAAACCCGAGGAAAATTCAACCAGGAGGTACTATTATTTTGAAAGGCTGTTTTTCCATTGAAAGCCTATCCACCATACAAAGACTTAGGACCCAGTTCACTTCCTCAACATGTGACCTTTAGGCATTGTTTCAGGCTTTTAATCTGAAAAATGAGGGAGATACACCAAATTCAATGAGAGGACAATGGAAATTTCCAGACATGAACCAAGCATGTGATCGAGAGCACGCATTTCTTGTTTACCTTTTCCATTGACGAAGCTTTTGTCCGGTTGAAATATTATTGATTGTTTATGACAGAAACAACCTGAGGCTTGATTTTAAACATCGTTTGACATGTTTCTACCATCTTTAATTGTACTTTTTTGACTTTTCATCTTGGTGTTGAGAGCACGCTTTGTGCCTTTGGATTTCTGAACTAAACGCACCAACAAAACGGAGGTATTTGGACATAAAGATTAACTTTATCGAACAAACATTTGTTGTCTAACATGGAGACCTGGGAGTGCCACCAGATGAACATCATCAAAGGTAAGTGATTCATTTTAATGCTATTTCTGACTTTAGTGATCCCTCTCCTTGGTTGGAAAAGGCTGTATGGGTCTCTGTGGCTTGGAGCTGACCTAACAATCGCAAAGTGTGCTTTCGCCGTAAACCCTTTTTGAAATCTGACACAGCGGTTGCATTAAGGAGAAGTTCTGTATTCGTATGTTTAACACTTGTATCTTTTATCAATGTTTATGATGAGAATTTCTGTTATTTGATGTGGCTGTCTGCACTTTCACCGGATGTTTTTTTGAGACAATGCATTTCTGGATATAACACACTAATTTCAAATGAGGTTTTTGGACATAAAAATTAACTTCATCAAACAAAACACACATTTATTGTGTAACATGAAGTCCTGTGAGTGCCATCTGATGAAGATCATCAAAGGTTAGTGATTAATTTAATCGCTATTTCTGACGTTTGTGAGCCCTAGCCTTGGCTGGAAAATTGCTGTATGGTTTTCTGTGACTAGGTGCTGACCTAACATAATCGTTTGGTGATCTTTCGCGGTAAAGCCTATTTGAAATTGTACACTGTGACTGGATTTTACAAGAAGTTTATCTTTAACATGGTGTAAAATACTTGTATGTTTGAGGAATTTTAATTACGGGATTTCTGTTGTTTTGAATTTGTCGCCCTGCAATTTCACTGGCTGTTGTCGAGGTCGGACGGTTGCGTCCCACTTGTACCAGAGAGGTTAAGTCAAGCGTTGACCTCCATGAGCCTGAGGAACTTGACCTACGTTGATGACTTGTTTGAAAGACACCTTTCCATGGATGGTCTGAGCATAGGTAACCACTTTAACTTAACAGTACTTGATACTAAGTCTTATAACCAGATACAGTTATGGGACCTGTGGGACCTGTTCAGTTCAAGCCCTTTTTGTTTCAGTAACCACACCAGAGCAAGACTTTGCACTTCCATTAAAACCTTTGGGAAATAGATTGGAATTTCAGAGAGGGGTGAACTGGAGTAAGACCCAGTAACCAGCTCAGACAGAGGTGAAAGGAAAGAGAGTTAGAGGAGAAGGGGATTGATGACGGAGATGGTTAGAATAAAAGAGATACTATGGAACTGGAACAGAATATTAGTATGTTTCGGGAACGTGGCTTCCCTGTCAGCAGCTTAATCAACAACGACATCAACATAGTCAACGTTGTGGATGTTTGAAGATGGAAAAGAGTCTCGGAGCAATATGATACAGTGGGACAGAGCATTGTGTCTGGAACAGGACTCTGAAAACGTTAGAAAATAAAGCGTTCTGAAAATGCTGTCCTCAACATTTCTAAATAGGCATCAGTCTTTAAATGTGTTTTCATGAAACATACACTATGGACGTTAATTAAAAATGTGGTCTTCAATGAGCCTGTATGGTACATATACGCTGAGAATACAAAACATTAGGAACATCTGCTCTTTCCATGACATAGACTGACCAGGTGAATCCAGGTGAAAGCCAGGATCCCTTATTAATGTCACTTGTCAAAAGTTTGGACACACCTACTCATTCAAGTGTTTTTCTTTATTTTTACCATTTTCTACATTGTAGAATAACAGTGAAGACATCAAAACTATGAAATAACACGTATGGAATCATGTAGTAACCAAGAAAGCATTTTGATTTGAGATTCTTCAAAGTAGCCACCCTTTGCCTTGATGACAGCTTTGAACACTCTTGGCATTCTCTCATACCAGCTTCATGCGGAATGCTTTTCCTACAGTCTTGAAGGAGTTCCAACAAATGCCAAGCACTTGTTGGCTGCTTTTCCTTCACTCTGTGGTCCAACTCATCCCAAACCATCTCAATTGGGTTGAGGTCAGGTGATTGTGGAGGCCAGGTCATCTGATGCAGCACTCCATTACTCTCCTTGGTCAAATAGCCCTTACACAGGCTGGAGGTGTGTTTTGGGTCATTGTCCTGTTGAAAAACGAATGATAGTCTGACTCAGCGCAAACCAGATGGGATGGCTACTCGACATCTCACAAAGACACGGTGGTTGTTACTAAAAATCTCAAATTTAGACTCATCAGACCAAAGGACAGATTTCCACCGGTTTAATGTCCATTGCTCGTGTTTCTTGGCCCTAGCAAGTCACTTCTTATTGGTGTCCTTTAGTGGTGGTTTCTTTGCAGCAAATTGACCATGAAGGCCTGATTCACGTAGTCTCCTCTGAACAGTTGATGTTCAGATGTGTCTGTTACTTGAACTCTGTGAAGCATTTATTGGGCTGCAATTTCTGAGGCTGGTAACTCTCTAATGAACTTATCCTCTGCAGCAGAGGTAACTCTTTCTTTCCTGTGGCAGTCCGCATGAGAGCCAGTTTCATCATAGCGCTTGATGGTTTTTGCGACTGCACTTGAAGAAACTTTAAAAGTTCTTGAAATGTTCCGTATTGACTGACTATGTCTTAGAGTAATATGGACTTGGCATTTCACAAAATAGGGCTATCTTCTGTATACCACCCCTACCTTGTCACAACACAACTGATTGGCTCAAACGCATTAAGAAGGAAAGAAATTCCACAAACGAACTTTTAACAAGGCACAGCTGTTATTTGAAAAGCATTCCAGGTGACTACCTCATGAAGCTGGTTGAGATAATGCCAAGAGTGTGCAAAGCTGTCATCAAGGCAAAGGGTGACTACTTTGAATAAAGATTTGTTTAACACTTTTCTTGGTTACTACATGATTCCATATGTGTTATTTCATAGTTTTGGTGTCTTTTCTATTATTCCACAGTGTAGAAAACAGTAAAAATAAAGAGTAGGTGTGGCCAAACGTTTGGCTGGTACTTTATGCAACTGGAAAATTGGTATTGAAGCATAAGGTGGATGGGAATGTGCAGGACGTAAACCATTTAACCATATTTTGAGATTGTACATGTGTATGTGTGTCACACCCTGATCTGTTTCACCTGTCTTTGTGCTAGTCTCCACCCCACTCCAGGCGTCGCCCATCTTCCCCATTATCCCCTGTGTATTTATACCTGTGTTCTCTGCCTGTTGCCAGTTTGTTTTGTTTTGCGAAACCTACCAGCGTTTGTTCCCATGCGCCTGTCTGTTCTTGCTTCTGTTTTCTAGTCCTTTCCGGTTTTGACCGTTCTGCCTGCCCTGACCCTAAGCCTGCCTTTCTATACTTTGCCCCACCTCACTGGAATGTTGACCCCTGCCTGACCTGACCCTGAGACTGCCTGCAATTCTGGAACTTCGGCACCCCCTCTGGATTACTGACCTCAGCCGGTCTTTGACCTGGCATTTGTCTGCCCCTGTACTAGAAATAAACGTTTGTTTCTTCGACACTGTCTGCATCTGGGTTATACCTGAAACCTGATTAGGTGACTAGTTAGACTGGAAACTACGAAGAATAAGACCAGAATCTATTAGGTTTGGTTAAAACCTCTACAGGATCGGTGGCCGCCCTGCAGGACGGTTGATCTAATGCGATTAGCATGAGATTGTAAGTAACAACAACATTTCCCAGGACATAGACGTATCTGCATGGGCAGAAAGCTTACATTGTTGTTAATCTAACTGCACTGTCCAATTTAAATCTATTCCAGTAAAATAGTACCATGCTATTGTTTGAGGAGAGTGCACAGTTATGAACTTGAAAATGTATCAATTAACCAATAATAATACATTGTGACCTTTCTCTTGCATTTCAAAGATGGAAAAATACCAAAATGTATCTTTTACCAGGTCTCATGTGTTATATTCTCCTACATTCATTTCCCATTTCCACAAACTTCAAAGTGTTTCCTTTCAAATGGTATCAAGAATATGCATATATTTGCTTCAGTTCCTAAGCCACAGGCAGTTAGATTTGGCTATGTCATTGTAGGCGAAAATTCGAAGAACGTGTCCGATCCTTAAGAGGTTTTTAAGAATCACTGACGTGGAGTCACTGACGTACCTACATTTTCATTGCAGTGATTTGGATACCAATGCAACACAACAATACTGTTGGTGTCTTTAAAAAAAAAATGTTTCTCACACAGTACTCACCTGACATTTACCATAGCATTGTGTGGTAACAATAGATACCCGATACTTAGTCACTAGTGAAAATCTACACACCCCTTGCACAGTCTTCACATTTTGCTGCCTAAATCCCTCAAAATACACATTTGGGGGGGGGGATTTCTACCCCCAAAAATGATCAACAACATTGCCTTCATTCCACATTACAGGCCTGTATGAAAAAGTAACAGGGAGGAAGCCTGATTTAAAAAACAATCCACTCCAAATCATCTGTTCTGTTTGCAATAAGGCAATACTGCAAGACAATTTGACCCAAACTACAGGTTTGGGTCAAATTTAACACAATACAGAGTTATGGGTATGCTTGTCATTGGCAGAAACTGGGGAGTTTGTCCAGATAAAAAAATATATAAAAGGAGCAAAGCCCAGGTAAAAAGTTAGATGAAAACCCACCTCAGTCTTCTGGAAACCTAACCCTGGGATCAAGTTTTATATTTCAGTGTACAACTACACAAATGAATAAAGACACACCAGAATGGCTTTCCAAGAGGTGTTGAGTGTTCTTGAAAATCTGGGACCAGGTTTGAATATCGCTGTCCGCAATTGATTCCCAACCAAATTTACTGAGCCTGAGCAATTTTGACAAAAAAAGGATATACACTGAGTTTACAAAACATTACGAACACCTGTTCTTTTTTGTTGGTTGTAATTACACTTTTTATTGTTTCCTTTCACAATATAACAAAGCAATTGAATTACATTTAACACTAAGCAATAACTTGACAGACGTGACTATAAATACAATAAAGAAGCTAGAAAAGGAAACAAACTTTAAATTGATCACCCACAACCCCCTCCCCATCTCCATAACAGCTATTACAACAAAATGATTTTTGTTTTCATTTTTTTCTTTTTTCCTTTTAATTAAAAGACCCTACCCCTACCAGTCATCTATGTACAGTATGTCTGTAGTCTACCTGTAACGGGTTTCTTCCAACTCCTCCTCTGACGAAGAGGTGGAACAAGGATCGGACCAAAATGCAACGTGGTTCGTTCGATACATCTTTAATGATGAAGAACACGAACAATACAAAACAACAAACGCCGAAAATTGAAACAGCCCTGACTGGTGCAACAAACACAGAGACAGGAACAATCACCCACAAACACACAGTGAAACCCAGGCTACCTAAATATGGTTCCCAATCAGAGACAACGATAATCACCTGACTCTGATTGAGAACCGCCTCAGGCAGCCATAGACTAATCTATACACCCCACACAACCCCAAGCCGAAACACACTACAAATAAACCCATGTCACACCCTGGCCTGACCCAATAAATGAAGATAACATAATAAATATAGACCAGGGCGTGACACTACCAGGCCATTACATATTGTTTTCTCTTTCTATCTCGGAGAGAAAATGTCCCCAGATGTCAGAAAAGTGATTGAGTTTGCCGTGAATTTTATAAATCAATCTCTCATATGAAGCCGTTTCTGCTAAGGCTATCTTTCATATGAAACCGTTTCTGCTAAGGCTATCTTTCATATGAAACCGTTTCTGCTAAGGCTATCTTTCATATGAAACCGTTTCTGCTAAGGCTATCTTTCATATGAAACCGTTTCTGCTAAGGCTATCTTTCATATGAAGCCGTTTCTGCTAAGGCTATCTTTCATATGAAGCCGTTTCTGCTAAGGCTATCTTTCATATGAAGCCGTTTCTGCTAAGGCTATCTTTCATATGAAACCGTTTCTGCTAAGGCTATCTTCCATATGAAGCCGTTTCTGCTAAGGCTATCTTTCATATGAAACCGTTTCTGCTATCTTTCATATGAAACCGTTTCTGCTAAGGCTATCTTTCATATGAAACCGTTTCTGCTAAGGCTATCTTTCATATGAAGCCGTTTCTGCTAAGGCTATCTTTCATATGAAACCGTTTCTGCTAAGGTTATTCCTTATACGAGGGAGGGTTCTTCTCCCTCCAATGTCTCAATATGACTCTTTTGGCTGTGGTTAGAGCAACCTTTAGCCAGTTTAAACACAAGCTTCTCAGTCTATCACTATCCTGATATTCAGGATTTCCAAGTATTGTGGTACCTGGAATATCCCCAATATTTTCCATTTCCTTCTGCCAAAAGGTACGCAAGCTGGGACAGTCAGAGAACATATGGATCCCATCACCTGTAACTGACTGACATCTCCAGCGTTGGTTGGATTCTGTCAAACCTATTCCGTTCAACCTCAGAGGAGTCCAATAAATCCTATTGAACACTTTATAGACTGACTAGGTGAACTTGACACAACTGCGGGAATCATTGGAGTCAACATGGGCCGACACGAGGGGGTTACGTTGCCCTAAAAGTCGGTAGAATCGTATTCAAAATTATTCACAGCCGTAATGGCTGCATTACAAGGTGTAAGACATTTTTTTTTTTATGTATTAATTTAGAAAATATAATTTGGAAAATATCATTTTCTTTCACTTTGAAAATGTAGAGTATGTTTCAAATTCCAAAGAATCCAAAATACAGCTCACGAGTATTTATTAGGTAATTATGTCACACAGTAAAAAAAAAAAATCGGATTAATAGGGACAGTAAAATTAAGTGTAGCAATATTTTACATTTAATTCACACTGTAAACTTCATGGCTGTGTTTACAGGCTATTAAATGTAAGATCAGTCAAAGGGGGATGGTGTCAGACACTCCACTCAGTCTCTTTTACCTCTCTCACTGCATAGTAACATCTCTTCTTAAATTACATTTAAACATAGGTGGTCTTCCATCCTTTTGGCTGTATTGGTTTCATGTTGTAAAGTTAAAATTCTGACAAGATGTTGGTCTAATTCTGTCCTCTCCTATTTTTAAAATGACGAATGTGGGACAACTATTTAAAAATACTATAAATGAGTTACATAAAATCATCTAACACTTTAGGAAAATATTGTCCTGTACATCTCTTCAGACACATACCAATCTAGTCAGTTTATCCAGATTTTAGAGCAAGTATTCAAAGAAAAAGAAAGCAGAAACCCTGCCACCTGTTTTGGTAAACACTCTCAAATTGATTAACAGAGCTATGGATGCAGAGACTGACCATCCATGAGATAAAAATGATATGTTGTTTGGAGGCTATACAGCATTTGTTTACAAGAACATTGTTTGCCATCAATGAAGTAAACAAAACAAGCTTATATTTGGGGTTCTGATGGGTTACCACAGTTGTTCTAAGCTCATGCATCAGTTATATTCTTCAAGAATCAATGGCTAAGTGTCATTCTTTTAAAAGTCCTGAAATGGATTTGGCAATCCCCTTTAAGGGCCAAACCCAAATGTAAAATCTCTGCACATATCTCACATTTTAGTGCAAATCTCAGATTAAAACCAATGCATTTAGGCAACGTGTTAACGCATGTGTATTAGATTCGGATCTGGCCATAAGTGAGCAATGTCTAACTGACCTTTGGGGTGTTAGTTGATAGTGACCCCACCACCTCCCTGCCTGTTGAACAAAGGGTATCAAGTCCCTCCCTCTGTCAAACTTTTCTTCTCTCTCCTCTCTCTCTCATTCTCTCTATCCCTTCTTCTCAGTGCATTTCAGCCCTGTCTGCAACTATATCCACCGGGCCGGTCGTGCTCGTCGCTTTCACAGATTTACGCGAGAGCTGAGCAGCAGGGGACTTGTCTCCACGGTGACACTAGCTGTCAAGCCAGTCGCATTCTGCTAGCCGAGGAGTCACAGCTGAGGAGGCGGTGACGAGCAGTAATGAAGACATTCCTTCAGACCCGCTTTTAAACCACTAGATGTCAGTGAATAGGAGACAGGGGAAAGTGTCAGATAGTGTGCCGTTCTAGAGTTACACTATCCAGTATGGTCAGGCTCTGTTGACCATTATAGCATATATAGCTTCTGAGAGCCTTATTGGTACATTTAGAAAGGCCTGGGGAGGGGGGGGAAATACTGGATTGGCTAAATTGTCCATGTCGATGGGCCAACAAAAGTGGGGGAAAAGAAAGTCATTAAGAATTCTATATTGTTAAATCTTTATGGTCATACAAACAAAATGTTTATTTTTAATCAGGGGGAGGAGTGGTGAGGGGGTCATCCAGCCAGTTGTTAGGGTATGCTTATTCACCGGCTATTAATAGCGCTGATATGAAACATAGGAACTAAATGAATGAATATAGTACGTACATGTATGTGTCATGGTTGGGGTCAGTTGGAATTGAAGGCCGTCAATTCAGGAAGTAAACTGAAATTACAAGTGTAGCATTTGAAAAAGGGCTGCTTAATAAACGGTACATTAAAATACTATACTTACTTTTTTTTAACTAGGCAAGGCAGTTAAGTATAAATTATTATTTGAAATGACGGCCTAGGAACAGTGGGTTAACTGCCTTGTTCAGGGGCACAACGACAGATTTGGGGATTGGATCTTGCAACCTTCCGGTTACTAGTCCAACGCGCTAACCACTAGGCTACCTGCCTCCCCACTATATTTTAGATAATGTGATATAATATAATGACAAAATAAATCAAACTAGAAATGGAAAAAGGAAAGAAAACAAAGAGCATAACCCAGAGGTGTTTTTTTTTAGCCTATGGGTCAGGCCCTTTGCATGTGATTTAAGGCTTGCACACATAGCCCCGAATGTGGACCTAACGTTAGTTTTAGGGACCACCCGCAGTAGACCTCAGACTGCCAACATTTTCCACTTGATTTTACATGTTAAATTGGTGAACATTCGGGTTAGCAGATTACGTTCAGAGGTGCTAAGCACTCTCAGCCAGCAAACGCTATTGGTGCGTCTGAGCCCGTAATGGTAGTGTGAGAGGTGATGATTGGGGCAGCGGTTACATACACGAGGTGCAAGACAAAGTGCTAGAAAAGCAGCAGATGTTGCTATGCTCACAGCATAGTTTCCCTCTAACATGACAAGTATTCCACAAGTTGAATACGTCGACCGATCCCTTGGTAAAATAAACCCCTTTCACCACTCCACCTTCTCACCCTCTCTTGTCTCCCCCACCTTATCACTCTTGCCTCTCACGTCGTTTCCTTGGAATCCTCATTGGTTTCAAGTGACAGCCTCTCCCTTTCTCCCCCTCTCTCCCTACCTTCCTCCCTGGTGAGTGGGTGACTTAAGTGCCAGGAGAGCTTTGAATAAAATAAAAAAAAGAGAGAGAGAGAGAGGGAGAGAGAGAGAGAGAGGCAGAGAAATAAAAGGAATAAGCACAGCAAGCCCTCAGACTTCCAGCCCGAGACGAGAAGGCACTGGGATAGCCACTGGGATAGTCATGCCTGAAGCCGCCGATGATGCAGGTATGCACCTGATGGATCATTCATTTGAGTATGTGGAAAGTGTTTCTGTTAGAGGATGCATATCTCAGATGTGAGGGTGTAAAGCGCTAAATTGTCAAATGCGAAAAGGGTGTTTGACATAGTTGTTAGATATTTAGATAATTGTTCATTTGTTCTGCAAAAGTGGCGTACTGGAGACATATTGTTGCAGTGTTGAACATGCATTCTGATATGTATTTCCGTCAATGTCCATAGAGTTACTTTACTGTTAGTGGAGACTACTTCATAGCGAACTCTGTCCAAATATGGGGAAAGGAGTGGGATGTATCTCCAAATTCCTCACAGAAATGCTTTATTTGACCGTCATAATTGTTGTCTTCTCATGAAATTTAGCAAATTGAGTTGTCAATTTACTAAACAGTTTCTAAAGTGATTGTTTTGAGCCAATGCATAGCTAATATGACTGCGTAAGGCACTGAATATGAATGAAAATGACATTCAATGCCAGAGCAATTTCCGAACAGTGTACACTGATGTAATTTATAATACTGTTAGTAAGCTACAGTACACTTCTTAAACCAGACTAGCAACAACCTGATGTGAAAATGTACTGCATATCTTAGGTTGGAGAGGACCAACACATTGGTAGAGGTAGAGCTTAGCACATACTGTATGTCATGTCAGAAGATGGGAGAGAGGAACAGATGGCAGGTGCAAGGGAAGTGGTTTGAGGGACTAGTTTGTCTGAGAGAAATTACTACACACACAGGGGGTCTAACCTCACTGCCCTCTCAGTTTCGTCACTGCAGCACAGCTTGAACTTGATCCAGATAATTACTATCGGTGTATGACACTATAGGGTGACCAAATGCATGTGTTCAGAATCAGATGAGCTAATCAGGAGATGCAGTCATAAGCGATGTGTCGCTTACATATGCCCTAGGAAACTGATGATGTGTACAAGTTTAAAAGTGCAGGCTCTTGCACATGGGAAATAAATTATCATATGTGATGGCTTTACTATGGAAAACTCAGCAGCCGTTAAGTTTGATCAAATAAATTGTACAGTATCAGGGGGAAGTTTTGTAAAAAAATATATATATATATGAATAGTACAGTTCTGTGCAAGGTGCATTCTGTGATTTCATACAGATATATGCCCCCTCAAAAGGTAAAAAAACAAAAAAAAACACATACAAAATGTTGACTATAAGCTCTGATATATTGATACCATGACAAACCCAGAAATTGTATTTGTATGAGACTTAGAAATGTAACGAATTGAGCTGACATCACAACCAATGGATTGCAACACTATCTACTCTATAATTTACTATCTGATATGTGGCCATAACACTTATGTCAATTCAGGCTACTAGTTACGTGTCCAGAAGTATGTTTATTTTAATCGCTCCTCAGTTTTTTCCAAATATTACAGCTCATACAAAAGCCTATACCTCACCGATATTCACACATTTTCTGCACCTGTCCTGAAAAACACAAAAACATTTTCTTTCAAGGTTTACTTTCATTTGTTTTTGTTCCACATTTGCTAGCTGGTTTCGCACCAGACCTTTGATTTATACACAAGTGCATGCGAGGGAAGGCACACTTTGGGAATAATACCTGTCTTGGAATATTTCATTTCCTGGTTACTTGGCAGGACTGTCGGAAAGTTGGGAAATATACTGTTGTTTGTGATAATGTCATGTAGCTGATGACAACATAACGAAAATAAGCTTGGTAGCATCACGGCGTTTGAATCCCAACTTTCCCTACCTATCAAAGTCAGACCGACACTTAGTAACGCAATAACTTTTGGGTATGTCATGACTTCAATCGTGTCATAAAACTTCAAGCACTATATTTAGTGATGTGTGTCTATGGCAGATTTCAATATATGGTTGGCTTCCTCTCCTCTGAGGAGCGATCTGTCCTCCTTTTTAACATCCACGTTGACCAAGTGTTACCGTAAATCACAACGCTGACGGTAACCTGAGAGAGGGACTAGAAAACCCGAATGTGAGAGGGAGATGAGTTTTAAAGACACCATGTTGATTTCAAGACAGGGCGGTTGGCCTTGTCTTTCTGTCGTCGCTGCTCGACCACTTTTTTCCTCTGACAGAAAATCTCTATATTTCTTTGACACGTATCGCTGTCTGTTTTTACACGGTGTGAGTCTTCAATGACAGTCTATGAAGTCTTGAAATGTAATACACATTAAGCACTACTAAGTTTTGAAGCTCCCACAGCTCCTTACCTTTGTGAAGGCCTATTACCACATTTCCAAGATGTCCAGACTCCTGTCCTACCGTCTGTCACCTATGAAACGGTGACCACTGTAACACCCATAAACTTTCACCTCCTTCCATCTACTCTCGTTCTCCCAGAGCCATCCTTTTTCACCCTGAATTTACCGGTGGTCGGGCCTTAAGATAGATGTGATATCCTCTTGCCACGTCTGAAACCCCCGCCCCCATCTTAGACCTTTCTTGGCCCCGTCCTCACTCAACCGCTAACCTTTGACTGCACAGCTCAAATAACCACCACCCTCCCTGATTGACGGGTTCCTGTACATTAGGCTTACCAGAAAAGAAAAAAAAACTCTAAATATAATATCATATGGAAGGACAGATACAAACAGTTTATTTCAGTATGAAAATACACTGAAAATGTGAAAATACATTACAGTTTAATAACAAACTTCTGCCATAAAGAGTAAAAAAAACAACAGGAAATACCAATTTGCACCAAGTATTTATGTAGTTTATAATCATTCATAAACAATTGACATACATCAGGGCAGCTTTTCTGCCTGTCACTTTAGCTACTCAGGATACAGAACAATCTACTCTGTGTATATTGTACCCGTTTGTCATTCAAACTACTTATCAATGCCTTGGGGGGGTCTTGCATTTCTGTGTCGTTCCATTATTAGGTAACCACAAGACCATTTCTTTCTTTTTATCACGGATCTCTCTCTTCCCCCTTCTCCCAGTTAAAAATATCCCGACTTCACCTCTAACCTTTTTCCTCATCTACATTACTCCATCCACATTAATATGATATCGCGCCGGCATATACGGTTTTATCGTGTCCAACTTGCAATATAATTTGCTATAAATCATGATCTAATCCTCCTTCTGTCTCTGCAGATGTAGGATCTTGTAGTGTATTTGAGGTTTAAAAAGGCTTCTGAAGTTAGTAATATCCACTTAGAAATGTCAGAAATGTCCCTCGTGAAAATGTATCAACCCCGACAAATCTGTCCATTAATTACAATCAATAAAATAATTATTTTTTTCCTGTTGTTGCAGGATTATTTTCCTGCTGTAGCAAACTGGCTCAAATTAAGATCTTTCATCTGTACTTTTTCAAAAATATATAGTCCAACACTTCCTATTTGAACTAGTTTCTCATCCCACTCTTTCCCAACTCCTCTCTCAAAAACTTGACAGGTCTGCTTTCAACGTAAGCAGAGAGATAGGTAGATAGCAAAGGGTTGGAGGTAGCCTAGTCGTTAAGAGCTTAGGGCCAGTAACCGAAAGGTTGCTGGGTTGAATCCCTGAGCCAACTATGTGACAAATCTGTTGACATGCCCTTCTGCAAGGCACTTAACCCTCAGGATAATAGCTCCTGCTAAAATGTCAAATTAAATGTTGAGATGACAGTTTGTTGGCCATAATTCCTTTCATCTTTGCAAAACATTATGGCAGCAAAATGAACTCTTCATCATCCTCTCTCATGTTTCCTGTACATCTTTATTTTGTTTTCCTCAACATGGCTTGTGCAATGCACTTCCTGAAACCATAAAAAGAAAAAGGTTGGCACTCTAAAAACATTGTTATTCCACCTCTTGACACTATTACAATTTTTGGGCCATATTGCATTGCATTGAATTGATTGCTTTTGAAGGCATTCTCTCAATATGATGTCACTCTTTCAAGACATACAGTGCCTTCAACAAGTATTGACACCGCTTGACTTTTTGTTGTGTTACAGCCTGGATTTAAAATTTATTAAAATTTTGATTTTGATTCGCTGGCCTACACACAATATCCCATAATGTCATAATTATTAAAAAAGGAAATGCTCAAATGTCTTGGGAAATGGCAAACCTAAATAAGTTCAGGAAAATGTTTTACTTAATTAGTTGCTTGGACTCACTCTGTGTGCAATACGTGTTTAACATGATTTTGAATGACTACCTCATCTCTGTGCCCTGCAAATACAATTATATGTAAGGTCCTCAGTCGAGCAGTGAATTTCAAACACAGATTCAACCACAAAGACCAGGGAGGTTTTCCAATGTCTCGCAAAGAAGGGCACCTATTGGTAGATGGGTAAACATTTAAAAAGCAGACATTGATTATCTCTTTGAACATGGTGATGTTATTAATGACATTTTGGCTGGAGTATCAGCGCACACAGTCACTACAAAGATGCGGTCATCGTTCCTAATTCAGTTGCTGAAAAGGAATGAAACTGCTCAATTACAGAGTTTAACGGCTGTGATAGGAGAAAAATGAAGACGAATCAACAACATTGTAGTTATTCCACAATACTAACCTAATTTTTATTTAACCAGGCAAGTCAGTTAAGAACAAATTCTTGTTTTCAATGACAGCCTAGGAACAGTGGGTTAATTGCCTGTTCAGGGGCAGAATGAAAGATTTGTACCTTGTCAGCTCAGGGATTTGAACTTGCAACCTTTCAGTTACTAAGTCCAATGCTCTAACCACTAGGCTATCCTGCCACCCCAATTGACAGACTGAAAAGAAGCAATCCTCTACAGACTAACAAATATTCCAAAACATACATCCTGTTTGAAACAAGACACTAAAGTAATACTGCAAAAACCATTCTGTCCTGAATACAAAGTCTTTTGTTTGGGGCGAATCCAGTAGAATACATCACACTCTCCACATTTTCAAGCATAGTGGTGGCTACATCGTGTTATGGGTATACTTGTAATCATTAAGGATTGGGAAGTTTTTCAGCATAAAAAATAAAGAGAATGGAGTTAAGCAGAGGCAAAATCCTAGAGGGAACCCTGGTTCAGACTGCTTTGCACCAGACACTGGGAGATGAATTCACCTTTCAAGGACAATAACCTTAAACACAAGGGCAAAGCTACACTGGAATTGCTAACCAAGAAGACAGTGAATGTTCCTGAGTGGCTGAGTTACAATTTTGACATAAATATACTTGAAAAACTATGGCAAGAAAATGGTTGTCTAGCAATGATCAACAATCAATTTGACAGAGCTTGATGAATTTGGAAAAGGAATAAAGGGGAAATGTTGCACAATCCAGTTGTGGAAAGCAATTAAATAGTCTTACCCAGAAAGACACACTCTTGTCATTGCTGCCAAGGGTGCTTCTACAAAGTATTGACTCAGGGGTGTGAATACTTATGTAAATTAGATATTTCTTTAAAAAAAAAAAATCTATACATTTTCAAAAAATTCAAAAAATCTGTTTTCACTTTCTCATTATGGGGTATTGTGTGTCGACGGCTGAGGGAAAAATAATATTGAATCAATTTTGAATTCAGGCTGTAACACAACAAAATGTGGAATAAGTCAAGGGACTCCCCATTCTAGGTTTACACTTTACCTCCTTATCTGTCTTGTTTCTGTCAAGGCTCTCTCCATGGAAACTCACAGTGAGCTCCAAAGGCATTGGGACAGTGGCACATTTTGTTGTCGTTAGGGCAACAGACCAGGAGAGATGTCTGCCTCCCCGATGTAGGATTCATAAATCCTATCACCAGGACTGTCGTTTGAAATCCCATTGATTTACCACAAGGCTTAATCGTCCTCCAGATGCGGCCATAAAAGACACCATCGAAGTGTCTGTGTATGGCCATGTTGCACCAGATCACATGCTCTTAGCTAAAGATAGCAAGACGGCAACTAAATCTACCGTATCTGTTTCTATGTACATATTTAAAATAATTGTATGATATGGGCTGACTATTACATCAGTCCCGGCCTAAAGTTCCTATTGGCTCAAGGCCAAGGTGGGCAAGGTCAAGGGGGGCTGATTAGTGGGTGGAAGGTCCCTTGAGAGGTCAAAGGCGTGACCTGTAAACAGACACTTCACACCTCCAAGGCAGAGAGAGCCCTTCCTCACGCAGCAGACTGGCCATAAATGTAATCAACTCGAGCTGAGGGGGAGAGGGCTTTTAACAGCTGCCGGTCCAAATTAAAAGAACTTGGACTCAAAGGACCATTCAGTCACTTTCCCAATAGTTTTGGAGAATTGCATTGGATTGATTGCTTTCGATTGCTCTTGAAGGCAGTGTTCCCAATATGATGTCACTCTTTCGTATGTCTTGAAAGAGTGACATCATATTGGGAACACTGCCTTCAAGAGCAATCAATTCAATGCAATTCTCCAAAACTATTGGGACAGTGACTGAATGGTCCTTTGAGTCCAAGTTCAAAAAGTATTGACACCGCTTGACTTTCGTTGTGTTGCAGCCTGGATTTAAAATGGATTCAAATGTAGATTTTGTTTCGCCTGGCCTACACACAGTGTGTCAATGACCTCCCTATCATCACGACACAGCGTTTCTCAAATGAAAAGTAAAGAAATTAGTTGTATGAATAAATCCTATTATCAGGATGGTCATTTAAAATCCCATTGATTTACCACAAGGCTTAAACATTCCTCCAGATGCGGCCATAAAAGATGCCTTATAAGTGTCTGTGTATGGCCATGCTGCACCAGTGCTACAGTAGATCACATGCTCTGAGCTAAAGATAGCAAGACTGTAACTAAATATACCGTATCTGTTTGTATGTAGGCTGTCATTGTAAATAAGAATTTCTTCTTAACTGACTTGCATAGTTAAATAAAAGGTACAAATAAATAATAAATAAAAGGACATATTTTAAATCATTTTATGGGATGGGCTGGCTGAATCAGACCAGTGGTGTGACTACGATCCGATCGATGTTCCTTAGACTAGGTTCCTTGTAGTCCCCAGGCTTGGTCTTGATCATGTGGCTGTCTTGCTTTGGCTTGTGTACTCCTGGTCTGCAAGGTGCAAGGTCTTTAGCCAGCTGAATTCCAGTGCTCCTAGGGTTACGGAGCACTGCCTCCTGCGATTTTGGCTGTGATGAGACGGGTGGGACCAGTTGGCCACCTTGAGGAGCAGTTGCCCATTGCAGCTTAGCCGTCCCATTCGCGCTGTGCTCTTGGGGGCTGTGACAAGGGGACTGGTCATGGTCTTGTGAAGGATGTGGAGGTGGCGTCCCTCACGGATGTTGCAGAGTTTCTCGGGGGTGCACTTCTCTGCTGAGTGCTATCAGTCACATCTGGTGCAGCGCTCCTCCTCGTCTAGGAGTACGTAGAGTAGGGCTGGAGCTAGTCCTTAAACTTATGTCGAAGTGGCGAGGCTGGCTTTCCCCAGGGTGGACTCTGGTCGGTTCCGTGGAGAGCGTTAGTGCCCCATCTCTTCTGTGGGCAAACGCTCACGCCTCTCTGGTTCGCTTGTGCCCTGCCCTGACACTCTGACTCGATCTGGAGCCAATTCGCTAGGTCTGTGAGATCCAGACACTCACCATTGAGCTGGCAAGGATGGAGAATCTGCGGAGACCCTTTGGATCATCCAGGCGGACATCAGCAGCATTCATCGTGTGGGCAATCTGCCCAAGTGCCAGGTTGTGTGGGTGGTCCCACTGTTGCCCAGGGGTATGCATCGCTGCTGTGTAGGGAGCTGGATTCTTTTTGATATTTTTTGTTTGTTTGTTGGACATATAAAGGAATACAAAATTACAAATGTAACAGGTACATCCTTTTATCCCCTGTACCTATTGAAACATCCCTTCCCTTAACATCAAAAGCAGTGTATATATACATAATTAAATACATGTAAAAAAATAAATATATATATATATATACATTTATATGCACATATGTACACATACAGTTGAAGTCTGAAGTTTATATACACCTTAGCCAAATACATTTAAACTCAGTTTTTCACAGTTCCTGACATTTAATCTGAGTAAAAATGATTTATTTCAGCTTTTATTCTTCCCTCACATTCCCAGTGGGTCAGAAGTTGAGAAACACTCAATTATTATTTGGTAACATTGCCTTTAAATTGTTTAATTTGGGTCAAACATTTTGTGTAGCCTTCCACAAATAAGTTGGGTGAATTTTGGCCCATTCCTCCTGACAGAGCTGGTGTAACTGAATCAGGTAGCTAGGCCTCCTTGCTCGCACACGCTTTTTCAGTTCCGGCTTTGTGATGGCCACTCCAATACCTTGACTTTGTTGTCCTTAAGCCATTTTGCCACAACTTTGGAAGTATGCTTGGGTTCATTGTCCATTTGGAAGACCCATTTGCGACCAAGCTTTAACTTCCTGACTGATGTCTTGAGATGTTGCTTCAATATATCCACATAATTTTCCCTACCTCATTATGCCATCTATTTTGTGAAGTGCACCAGTCCCTCCTGCAGCAAAGCACCCACACAACATGATTCTGCCACCCCCGTGCTTCACGGTTGGGATAGTGTTCTTCAGCTTGCAAGCCTCCCCAATTTTCCTCCAAACATAACGATGGTCATTATGGCCAAACAGGTATATTTTTGTTTCATCAGACCAGTGGACATTTCTCCAAAAGTATGATCTTTGTCCCCATGTGTAGTTGCAAACCATAGTCTGGCTTTTTTATGGTGGTTCTGGAGCAGTGGCCTCTTCCTTGCTGAGCGGCCTTTCAGGTTATGTCGTTTCAGGTTATTCGTTTTACTGTGGATATAGATACTTCTGTACCTGTTTCCTCCAGCATCTTCACAAGGTCCTTTGCAGTTGTTCTGGGATTATTTGCACTTTTCGCACAAAAGTACGTTCATCACTAGGAGAGAACGCATCTCCTTCCTGAGAGGTATGACGGCTGCGTGGTCCCATGGTGTTTATACTTGTGTACTATTGTTTGTACAGATGAATGTGGTACCTTCAGGCGTTTGGAAATTGCTCCCAAGGATGAACCAGACTTGTGGTGGTCTACAATTGTTTTTCTGAGGTCTTGGCTCATTTCTTTTGATTTTCCCATGATGTCAGCAAAGAGGCACTGAGTTTGAAGGTAGGCCTTGAAATACATCCACAGGTACACCTCCAATTGACTCAAATTATGTCAATTAGCCTACCAGAAGCTTCTAAAGCCATGACATAATTTTCTGAATTTTCCAAGCTGTTTAAAGGCACAGTCAACTTAGTGTATGTAAACTTCTGACCCACCGGAATTGTGATACAGTGAGTTATAAGTGAAAAAATCTGTCTGTAAACAATTGTTGGAAAAATTACTGGTATAATGCACAAAGTAGATGTCCTTACCGACTTGCCAAAACTATAGTTTGTTAACAAGAAATATGTGGAGTGGTTGAAAAACGAGTTTCAATAATTCCAACCGAAGTGTATGTAAACTTCCAACTTCAACTGTACATACATACATACATATACACAAAAATAAAAATTAATATCACAACATACTGTCCCTTCCCTCCCACACCCTCTTTTTGTGGCCAGAATTCTTACCCCCGATCAATAGAAGGCAACTGTTCAAAAAAGGAAATTTAAGGCAGCCATCTCAATAAAAAGTCATCAGTACAACCTCTCAAAGTATTTCAAAATGCTGTATAAAAAAAAGTGTATAAAAGACATGAGATCTTTCAACCAGGCTGATACAGTGGGAGGTTTGGAGGATTTGCAATTAAGTGAGAACTTCCGGTGGGCTATGAGGGAAACAAACACTGCAGCATTTGCTTTACTTTTAGTGAGACTAGGCAACAATGACAGAACTCCAATAGCTATCAAAGGACAAGGCTGCAGGTCGATATCCAGAATTTTAGAGAGAGTATTAAAAAAGGATGGCCAATACTCAGAAAGCTTAGAACATGAATAAAACATCATGGATGTGGTGTGCCGAAAGTGATTGAACATCTATCACGTGTAATTTGTGTCAGGGAGACATTTTGTATGTTTTTCGTTGGCGTAGTGAATTCTGTGCAAAAGACCTTGAACTGAATTCAACTCAATCGAGCACATGAGGATGTGGAGTTAACCCTACGAAGGGCCTCCTCAGTTCAAGTTCACTGCCCGTTTGTCTTGATTTTGTTTATTGGAGAGGTTTGAAAATAACGAGATCCTTAAAACTGGCAAACTTCCCATAGGTGGTCGTTTCCGAAACGACCGTCAGGTCCTTGCCACTTTGCATTTAACTTTAGACCCTTGGTTATCTCATCTAGGTGCAGAGGGTTGTCCAGAACTTTACTCATGTCCATATCAATAGATGGAATATCCAAGTTGTTTAAAAAAGTTGTCCATTTCCATATGCGTAAGAGTTCCATGTCACCAGTCTGACTGGAAATCTCAAACGTCAAATGAAGAAAAAGGAAAAGAGAGAAAGGAGCAGCATGAAAAAACAACATCTGAATAATACATTTAAAAAACTTTAGAGAAACAGAAACAGAGCACAAGAATCTTTGGATAATGCCAACATAATGTTCAATGGCCATAATGTGAAGCCCACTAGGTGCTGCCACATGGCTGAGATAATGAGAAACATTCTAAATGAACCAGTAGGCTATGAAAAGGGTCATCCCCTGTCTTGGTAAATTATTAAATTAAATTAAATAACAGTATACAAATGGACAACTAGCATTTTGGATATATACAATTAAGCACACGAACCATGGGACCAAACTCTTCAGGTAGTGCAACGATTTAACAAGAGTGGAATTAGAAGAGAAGAGTGATAGTTTTAGACTCCAATGTCGTAGTGGAGTCCAAGATAAAGTGAATGTTACTGAGGACCACCAGTGAGCAACATCACCAATTAAGGCCAACCTAAACCACGGTAGTTCAAAATGTCCATCAATAACATTTAAAAATACAATTTCAAAAAACGTTATACATCAAGGAGAGCCCCAATGAAAAATGCATTTATATATACACAAATATCGGTAGACAGGATCGGTGTCTAACTTGCGAGTAACAGTATCCAAAATAGCCTACAGGTTGCCAAACTACCATGTGGGCTGTAGATTGTCATAAGTGGAACAGCGAAATCAAAGCCTTAGTCAAAATAAAAAAAGCAAAATGCTGCGCTTTCAACAGCGATTGTCTTTGATTAAGAAACTAAATGAGATCAAATGGAAGTTTAAAGTACAATGAGACAGCATACTATGCCACTGTCAACAACAAATGAGTTATGTGCCGCCTCAAACATACCTACTCTAGCCGGCAAATTTTAGCATAGGATTATTTCACGAGAAACGGGTCGATAGATAGCCATAGATGAATGTAGCTGTGTGTCCGCACGGTCACTGGGACTAGCTTTACTCACAAACTACAGGCAGGTGAGCAATCGATTGTATTTGAAATATCGCGAAAGGCCTGTTGGGTCTGCATGTTTTTATTTCCCTGACATATTTGCCATGTGTTCCCGATTGTAGGCTATGCCTCGTTATTGGGCTACAATCCACAGCGAGGCTTTTTTTTAAGCTATTGATCCTATGCTGCTAAATTATAGGGCTTTTCATGGTGTAGTAGGCTATTCTGAATGATTTAATTTATTTCTGAACAGACAGCAGTAAGTCTATAACTTTGGCAAATGTATTCCAATTCATCAGGGGTGCCGCAGTTCCTTCAGAACCCTTTGCACGGCTATGGTTCTCTAAGGAAATAAATGATGGTCAACGCTGGAGAGATGAGAGCTGCAGGCTCATGTCTACCAGAGCAGACAGGGAGAAAGAACATAGAAAGTGAATCTCATTCTAGTAATGTGAGAGATACTGGCGCAATTCTCACAAAGCCAAGGCCACGCGTTGGTCTCAAACATAGGTTACAATATTGCGCAAATCAGAAACTCGGGCCAGGCAAAATCGACTTTTCCACATTATGTTTTTTTTTTGTTGGGGGCAGGATAATTAACAAAGAGGCAACTCAAATTTAAAAATTGTGTCTTGTCACGAGAGGTACCGGATCCAACAAAACAGTCCAAAACGGAGAAGTGCCAGAACCTGTTCTGCTCAAATGAAACACGAACTCTGTTCCTTGCCTCAGGCTGCACAGGCTGTTCTTTCACCAAGCGATCATATTTTCACCCATCAGACTTTTCTCCATTTAATCTCGTCTTTACGAATATATTAAATTCGTTTTGATTTAGAATAGCCCGCTAACAAATAGGCAACAACAGGGGCAAGACTAAAAATACATGTCATCCATATACATTGGAATAGTGAATGGAAGCCACTTTTCCGCAGGAACATTTTTCACTCATGTTGGGCAGGCTACTCCGGTTCTGGTAATTTCGCTGCATCACAGGTGATATACCACTCAAACTCTGAATGCCATGGGCTGACCAACTGTGTTCCTGCTGCTACCAAGTGCTTAATTTGGGAAACCAAGTGAAATCTGTTTGGGAACATCAATAGAAACATATTTAATGAAACTGTTGACATCTCTCTGAAAGGGCAACCAGTGAAGAACAAACACCATTGTAAATACAACCCATATTTACTTTTGTACATAATTATAACACTGGACATAGCTATAATACGACATTTTAAATGTGCCTATTTCTTTGAAACTTGTGAGTTTGATGTTTACTGTAAAAATGTTATTGTTTATTTCACTTTTGTTTATTATCTATTTCGCTTGCTTTGGCAATGTCACCATATGTTTCCCATGCCAATAAAGCCCATTTGAATTGATTTGAATTGAGTTGAAAGCAATGAAGGAGAGAGGGAAGTAGATGGAAACTCATGGTGGAGAGATATTCTTTAATTAAAGGTAATGTGTCAGTCTATTAATGATGACATTTCAAAAAAATACCCTATTACTAGGCTATTCCAAATCTAAAACAAATTCACTGTAAATGTAGGCTAAATCTGCCAATTTTTGATTTAGGCTAGACCATTTATGTACCAAAGATATCTTGAATCAGTATTTTTTTCTGCTATGTGTAATATGTGGCTGACTATGTATTGTATAATGGTACAATCATTATTTGAATTATGGGTTTTTGTCAGGAAAGCTGCAGAAGGAGGAGTAGGCTACAATTCCCCATCGTACATCAGAGCAATTTTGACGGCCAGCTAGCGAAAAGGTTTGAGAGGGTTTATTTAATGTTCCTTCGTTAGATTTCAGCTCATCTTGCTCTGGCTAGCATTAGTTGTTGATCTTGTTGTTGAGGTGCATAACTGAGGGAGAGGGAGCTTACCTTTTCATTGTTGTTTGATCAATGGGACTGTAAAGTTCCCAAATCTAAAAGGACTCCTGTGGTATTGACATATTTGCAGAAACCCATTCGGGTGAATTTTGTGGCTTTTGGCGAATGCGTTCTAAGGATGTAAAGTAGTGCTGTTGCAACTGCCTTTAAACACACAGTCCAGTTCAAAGTGAATGATGGCAGGCCTGAGTGGCAAATGGCTTGTTTTTTACAAAAGCCTACTGTAGCTCTGATTGGCTATGGCGCACCGGTCTGCGTAGACTCCGGTACTGGACCAGACCAATGTTTTTATTAGGTTTTATTTACTGCAGTGTCTATTAAATTGTCCAAACGCACAGCCCCTTTCCAACTCTGTAGCTGCTGTAGAATTGTAGAATTGTCACAAAAGCCCTTAGAATATATTATTCCCAAACATTCTAAGAATTTATGAAAACGTGAAAAATACCATATTTAAGCTTGTCAGAAAATGATCCACCAGGTATCAAACCAGGGAGCGTGACTCTCTGGACTGCATTGGTCCATTGAGCTGAGGCCTAGGCATTAGCTTTGGTAGCCAACACAAATCTTTAAGTCTATAGCGAAGTTATACATCATGCAAGCATGTTTCAACAAACCACCTTCTCCTCACGTACATCTTCATGAAGCTATTGGAGGAGACTGACCAATCAGTGGCTAATCACTTTGGAGCCAGAAGTGTCAAAAAACGGTGCTACTCTATAGCCGAAGTTCATATGGACAACCTAGAGCATACAGGTCGCAGTGGTGGGTGGTATAAGGGGTTTTGGTAACAAAACAGATGGCACTGTGGTAGACTGCATCCAGTTTGCTGAGTAGAGTATTGGAAGCTATTTTGTAAATGACATCGCCGAAGTCGAGGATCGGTAGGATAGTCAGTTTTACGAGGGTATGTTTGGCGGCGTGAGTGAAGGAGACTTTGTTGCGAAACAGGAAGCTGATTCTAGATTTCATTTTGGATTGGAGACGTTTAATATGAGTCTGGAAGGAGAGTTTACAGTCTAGCTAGCCAGACACCTAAGTATTTGTAGTTGTCCACATATTCTAAGTTAGAACCGTCCAGAGTAGTGATGCTAGTCGGGAAGGCGGGTGTGGGCAGCGAACGGTTGAAAAGCGTGCATTTGTTTTTTACTAGCATTTAAAAGCAGTTGGAGACCACTGAAGGAGTGTTGTATGGCATTGAAGCTCGTTTGGAGGTTAGTTAACAAAGTGTCCAAGGAAGGGCCAGATGTATACAGAATGGTGTCATCTGTGTAGAGGTGGATCAGGGAATAACCCGCAGCAAGAGCGACATTGTTGATGTATACAGAGAAAAGAGTCAGTCCGAGAATTGAACCCTGCGGTACCCCATAGACTGCCAGAGGTCCGGACAACAGGCCCTCCGATTTGACACACTGAACTCTGTCTGAGAAGTAGGAAATTACTTTTAAAGTGAGGAAATTACTTTTAAAGAACGACCACGCATCCTCGACTGACGGGATGAGGTCAATATCCTTCCAGGATACCCAGGCCAGGTCGATTAGAAAGGCCTGCTCACAGAAGTGTTTTAGGGAGCGTTTGACAGTGATGAGGGGTGGTCACTTGACCGCAGACCTATAGTGGATGCAGGCAATGAGGCTGAGTGTGATCGCTGAGATCCTGATTGAAAACAGCAGAGGTGTATTTGGAGGACAAGTTGGTCAGGATAATATCTATGAGGGTGCCCATGTTTATGGATTTAGGGTTGTACCTGGTGGGTTCCTTGATAATTTGTGTGAGATTGAAGGCATCTAGCTTAGATTGTAGGACTGCCGGGGTTGTTAAGCATATCCCAGTTTAGGTCACATAACAGAACGAATTCTGAAGATAGATTTGGGGCAATCAATTCACATATGGTGTCCAGGGCACAGCTGGGACCTGAGGTGGGTCTATAACAGGCGGCAACAGTGAGAGACTTATTTCTGGAGAGATTCATTTTTAAAATTAGACGCTCAAACTGTTTGGACATAGACCTGGAAAGTATGACAGAACTTTGTAGGCTATCTCTGGAGTAGATTGCAACTCCTCCCCCTTTGGCAGTTCTATCTTGACAGAAAATGTTGTAGTTGGGTATGGAATTCTCAGAATTTTTGGTGACCTTCCTCAGCCATGATTCAGACATGGCAAGGCCATCAGGGTTGGTGTAGTGTGCTAAAGCAGTGAGTAAAACAAACTTGGGGAGGAGGCTTCTGATGTTAACATGCATGAAACCAAGGATTTTTCAACAAATGAGAGTGCCTGGGGACACGCAGGGCCTGGGTTAACCTCCACATCACCCGAGGAACAGAGGAGGAGTAGGATGAGGATACGGCTAAAGGCTATCAAAACTGGTTGTCTAGTGCGTTGGGGACAGAGAATAAAAGGAGCAGATTTCTGGGCATGGTAGAATAGGTTTAGGGCATAATGTACAGACATGGGTATGGTGGGGTGCTGGTACAAGGGAGGTAAGCCCAGGCACTGAGTGATGATAAGAGAGGTTGCATCTCCGGACCCGCTAGTTATGCTGGGTGAAGTCACCTCAATCAGCTAAGACATTAACACAACGGAAAATGGCGATGAATGGGCAGAGAGGGTCGGTTAGCTACACACAGGGCCTGAGTTCGATAAATAAAAATAAACTAAATGGAGTACCGTGATTAATGAACAGTCCAGCAGGCATCAGCTATGTAGCAAAGTGATCATAGGGTCCAGTGAACAGCAATAGATGGAGCAGGGAAGCCGCGGGGTAGTTGCGCTAGCACGAGGGAGACACAGCGATTAAAGTTAGCAGGCCGGGGTTAGTAGTAGCTTCTGCTCCGACGTCCGGCAAAGGCCGGTTGAGGGCACAGAGGATAGCTGACCAGTCATGGTGGTATGGCGGGGAGCCGTGTCGACAAAGGATCTGGGCCAGATGGCGAAAGAGGTATTGTAGTTGTAGTAATTTTGTTTTCTAGCCGGGAGATGCACCTGGCTCACGGCTAACTGGTGCTAGCTTCCGGGCATGGGCGTTATCCACTATAGCCACTCGGTAGCAACCATGATCCGATGTAAAGGACCGGAGCTTACGGCAAGGATCCGGTGGAGTAGAGGATTCAATCCGTGTTGGGGTAGGGTCCAGGAGGTGATCACTGAGTAGGCCGGGAGGTGGGTCTGGCTCAGGGCTAGCTTCGGGGCTGGGTCACTAGCTAGCTGTGATGATCAGGAGTAAAGGTCCAGGGCTTTTGGCAGGAATCCGGCGTTGTAGTGGAGAAAACAGTCCGATGCTGGCAGGCTGGCAAGTATTATCCAGGCAAAAACAAAAACAGGTGGTGTCTGTGCAAAGGGTAAAGGCCGCTAGCAGTGACTGGCAATGACTAAATAGCTAGTAGCTAATTAGTTGGTTAGCGTCTGATGGCTAGCTTCTGATGGAGGTTCTGGCTATAAGGTATAAAAAAAAGTGGATCCGTATCACATTGGGTGAGGCGGGTTACCGGAAGGTATATTTCATTTAGAGCCTCCCAACATCTTTAAGGTTACAATCTACACTACGTTGTTCTATGTGTGTGGGTGGAGTGAAATGTTTGGAGTAGTGGACATATTTTGATAACATGATATCCTCACCGGTCTCACTCCCATTCACAAGGGGAAAATAGCAAAAAAAGTTGTTTTTTTGTCTGTTAATTTTGCCTTCCCTTGTTAGTAGTAGCTAACTTTAGTTGGCAGCCTGGCTGGCTTGTTTTAGCCTGGATATAAACATAGCAAGCTAGCTAGCCTTTTAAGTTAACCACATCACCATGTGAAATAATCAGATTTACAATGAAGAAAATATGCACTGCAAATATTGAGTGTAAAAAACATTACGCCAGTTTGATATGCTGCTTGTGTATTCATTCCCATATCTGCTACAAATAGAACGTCATCCTGTTTTGGTCACGCAGAAAACGCACATGGCTAGCTTGTTGGGTACAGCAGGTTCTACCATTTTTGATAGAAGTAATAACTACTGATTACAGGCTAAGTAAAATATATTTTTGGGTCGATTCTGGTTGTTTGGTTTACTGTTTAAATTGTTGTTGAGATTATATTTGGTAATCAATGCAAAATAGTCTACTTTGATGAATAGCCTACAAATCCTATAGGAACCAAGCGACAACACTGCTCCCACGACTGTGGAGGGATACGGCTTGTCTCAATTTTCAGGTAGTAAAAACGCACTTTGAATGCTAGAGTTTATTACAAGGAGCTACCCCTTTTGTGACATAAAACCACATTCCAACACTCCGAATCTTACGTCTTCATAGAGTTTGTAGTAAGCGTTACTCACTCATTCAAACACACCGCACGGCCCCTCTCTCCCTTTCTCTATAGCTCTGGTTAATAAAGCAGCAAAACAATGAGCTTTTCTGCTGCTTCCCTCACGCAAATCGGACCAAATTAATTAATGCATTTTGGGCCTAGGGCTTTCCCATGTCCATTTTGGAACGGGACATCTAACTACCATCACTATCAACTCCTCATCGTTCAAAATATTCAAATTCATAGTGTTTAGAGAGTGTTTAGAGGGACATAAAGCACTGAGTACCTGGCCATAGGAAAGGGCCGTTAGCAAGTCAGGTAGGCTACCAATCAATAGCATTCATTTGCGCAGCTTTGGATGGGATTACCGTGACCTACAATCACATGAAATTTGACTGAGGTCATGACTCCTGACTGCTGGTGCGGCAGTAATACGGTCATCACGATAGCCCTACACCCGTAACCCAGGGATCACCAGAGGCCGTCATATGTTGAACCAAGTCATGCCCTCAGTGACTCCAACCTATCAGAGAAGTTTTGTAGGTGTTATGAAGTCCCAGTATCTCTTTTACACCGGGAATACCACATACTAAAATCATAATCTCAAGTATGGACACATTGTGAGTTGGTGTTAGTGCCCCAGCTGTGCCATGGCACTAGGACTGTAGTAGCCTCCATTTCCCTAATGCACTGGACTCTTCTGGCATACTGAAGAGTGTTTTACAGATTTACACCTACTCCTCTAACAGGGTATCAGGGGCATTCACACCACGATGGTAGCCAGATAATACCCTGCAGTCTGTATTATCCAATTACTTTGTGTTGCAGGATGTATTTTTACATTGATTTTTGAAGCAGATGTAAAAAAAAAAACAACAACTAAAAACTAAAATGTGAGCAATGTACCTAAAGGTGTTATGTGATAACCATTCATTCTATCTGATACTTACCTAAACACACGGAAGACAACACAATACCTGGTATCAAGCAGTGCATTATGAAACCGAAAGAGACAAAAGTTGGTAACAAAAGTTACCCTTCATGTAAAAAGTAACCAAAGACACCAGGTAAAAAGCAGACTGTAAAACAAAGTGTCATCTGAGAAGAAGAACGTACGGATGGTCAACGTATATGTTTTAGATCGATCAAAGGTATTCCTGGATTGAAAGATGTACTTTAGCAGGAGCTTTTGGGTAGAAAGAGACAGCCTGGCCGAGAACTGCAGCAGAGGTCAGCTCCGACTGTTTAAGACAATGATGGGCAACTCAGGGAGAACTGACATGACTTCAGCAAGGACATAATACACCCTCCCTTTTCCAGCCCCCCACGGTAATGTAGTTGGGCCTGAGAAATCGTTGGGAGCCAGCTATATGATATGACTGATGCGTCTATTTCAGATTAGAGGGTTCTTTTACCAGCTTTCTGCCTCAGCCAATCCAAAGTCAGTCCCCCTGTCCAATACCCCTGATAGGCAAAAAGGCTGGCTGGACGAAATCCCGGATGGACCAGAAAGAGGAGTCATACCGGCAGGGCAGATAGCAATGCCCCGTTCCAGAAATATCTACTGTCGGTGATCCAATGACCCTGAGTTCACAGTGAAATTTGGGGTCAGGTATCAAATTTAAGGGTAATGCAGGCCGTGTTTCACAGTCTCCTACAAATTCTACTGGTGACGATTTTAAAGTGGATATAAAAGTCTGGTGTCTTCCACTCTAGAGTTACACTCCAAAGAAGTGAGCCACACAGTAACATGAAACACAACATTTAACATAGCTGGTCTAATGTCATTGCATGGACCATCTGTTGCAAACAAACAGCAAAAGCTGCGAGGGAAAGGCCAATATTGAATAAAGCTTAGTCTTATCACCTTACGTCTTAAATTAGACATCTTAAAATACTTAAGTATTGTCAGAAAACGTTATGTACCATTGAGCGTAGAAACAAAGCTTTTTTTATTGAAATGCCATTTTTCTCAATTTAAGTGGTAAACATTGCGTTAATTGCAATGGCTTCATGATTGTAGTCGTGCATACGTTATTGTAACACTGCCCATTTATGTTTTCCATTTCAGAGTAGGTCATGCAAATACCTATTTAGGAATCAACTGAGGATCAACAATGATTTCCCTACAGTCTTATTAATTCTTCTGATGTGCGTGTACTGTGTGTTTCTGTTTTTATAGTGAAGCCGGAGGGCGAGGGTGAGTAACCTTTGGTGGCGACCTTTGAGTGCATTACAGTGGCATAGTTAGACATGATAATGACTCACATTTTCCCATGTCTTCTTGTCAACTGGTCATGTCAGAGGGTAAGTTACAGGAGGGTAGGTTACAGGAACTACTGTAAAACAAAGCCATGTCTGCATCTGTTATTATTGTGCATATGAAGGGGCTGAATGGCAAAGTGGACTGATGAAACTAAAACATGTAACTAAACCATCTGTACCATGATAATGTAATATCATTTTACCCATTGTCTTACTTTCATGCAATTGCAACACCCATATAAAGATATGAGCATATTGTCATGGTTTTGACCAGTACTGATGACTGGTTATATATTGTCCACTTCTTCTTATCTAACCATTTTTTTGTTTGCCTTCTCAGGAGAAGCACCTGCAGAAGGTAAGGTGATGATTTCTAGTACAGACCCCAGTTTCAGTGTCAATAAAGCCACCTTTCTATGGTCTTCACACAGTTGTTTAGAATGCAACACTTTTGAACAGTTTAGCGTAACACTGAAAATGTGATTCGAAAACGATCGGTTGTCACTAATCCCAATGCCGCTAATAGAACATGTGGTCACAATTCCGTCAGCTGGCACACATAATCAAACCAAAATATCCCCCAAATCGACTGAAATATGTAGACTCGGTCTCTGAATTTACAAATGAAAGTGCAAAAATGACGTCTCTGTTTTAGTCGAGCAAAAATGTATTTTATCCTGGTGGAACCAGCCAGATGGCTACATTCCTCTGATTAGTCGAAGGTGATCCAATCGCTGACAAGTTAGTTTTGAATAATTCCAATTATTAGGCATAAACTCAAACAGTTTCAATGTGGAGGAATGCCAGACTGGTCCGCGCAGTGAAAAAGAATGCTGAACGCCGCGATTAGGGTGGTTCCACCCGGCTAAATGTCTTTGTCCTCCAAATAAAGTGAATATTCAATTCAGTTCAGTCCCAGAATCCAGCAATGCATTTTTTTTTAAAGTGGCTAAAATCAAAATAATCCAGGCGCAAGACATGTATAAAGGAAATACTAAAAGAAATCAACTTCCCAGTTCAGTTGTTAGTCTGTGTAACACGTCTAATATCCATGCTGTGGTCCTTCTGTAAATAATGATCATTTTTCCTCAGCTGAAGAAAAACCAGCAGAAGATGGTAAGGGACACTTATGTTATATTGTATTGAGTGTTCAGTGTTGATAGGTTTGGTTGTACGTGCAGTATTTCCTCAAAGAAACAAACTTCAGACAGAGTGACTGGTCAACTGAATGAGCAAAATCAAAGAGAAACATTTATTAACGCATAAAATAGAATTACTGTGGGCTACTGTACGGACAAACATCAATGTTGTTATTACTTGCTAAAACACATCAGACATTTGTCTAAATGATTATAAAAGACTTACTGTGCTGCAGTGTACTTTATGTAGTGTACTGTACTGTACCGTACTGTAAAATATGCTATCATATGCACTTTAATGTCTGATGTAGTCCTGTTTGATTATGTATCATCTGCACTCTTGCGGTCTTCCTCTGTTTATTTGTTTTTGTTCTATCTGTATCATTATGTGATTTGTCTTTTTCGTCTTGTTTTTGAATTTTTCTACTTGTTTGATCTTAATGCATTTAACTGAACTAACCATGTCCCAAAGTACATGAATTCATTTGCTTAGTAAAGAAGATGTGGAAATGCATGTACTCCGTCAGCTGTGTGTTGGTTTGTTTATGGTTGCATTACAATCTGATTTGAAAGCTGTGTCTATGTACACACGTGTTTGATGTGTGTTTGTTTGCGTATACTACCCGCGAGTGGCATGTGTGTGCTAGGTGGGTTTGACTGCTGTATTTCTTAGGTATACAAGGGTATATTGAAAGCAGGTGCTTCCACACAGAGTGAGTTAATTAAGTCAAACACCAGATCTCAGCCCAATTGAACACGCCAGGCAGTTACCTGTACATATGCATGCATGTCTGTATGTATGTACATTCTTGTCTGAAATTGACTCCATTGAAAAAGATGAGCAACTGTATAAAATAAATAATTTAAATACTGAGCTATATTGCATGCTCAAACAAATGGGGAAACAATATTTTATACAATTTCTCAAAGAAAGATATTTTGTTAAACAAGTAATATTTTTTCTCTCAAATAGGTAGGGATCAAAATGATTGACACCCCTAAAGATTCTTGTAAAGAAAGTAGTCAAAAAAGTTTAGTATTTGGTCCCATATTCCTACTGTATGACTCTACAAACTTGTTGAATGTGTTTGCATTTATTTTTGTTTGTGTCTCAGATTAATTTGTGCCCAACAGAAATTAACAGTAAATGATGTATTGCGTAATTTTTACTGTAAATAAGAATAGAATATGCTTTAAACCACAGGAGGCTGCTGAGGGGAGGACGGCTCATAATAATGGCATCAAACACATGGAAATCATGTGTTTGATGTATTTGATACCATTCCACTTATTCCGCTCCAGTCATTACCACGAGCATGTCCTCCCCAATTAAGGTGCCACCAGCCTCCTGTGTTCTAAACACGTTGACATTCATGTGGATGCCACCATGATGATGGATAATCCTGAATCAATCACGAATAATGATGAGTGAGAAAGTTACAGAGGGTCAAATATCCTGCCCCCGAAGCATGCTAACCTCGCCTGTTATTGGTAGTGGTGAGATATTAGCATGTCTTGGGGGCACTTGTATTAGTATACTGTACAAGGTATGTATGTATGTATGTATGTATGTATGTATGTATGTATGTATGTATGTATGTATGTATGTATGTATGTATGTATGTATGTATGTATGTATGTATGTATGTATATGTATGTATGTATGTGTATGTATGTATGTATGTATGTATGTATGTATGTATGTATGTATGTATGTATGTATGTATGTATGTATGTATGTATGTATGTATGTATGTATGTATGTATGTATGTATGTATGTATGTACGTAGGTGCCTACGTATGTGCCTGCATACAGGCTGTGTTCAGGTCATGGTAAACCTATAATACTCATAATATGATATCTTGCAAAGTAAGACAACAAAAAAACATTTTAGCTGATGCAAAACCAACAGAACTATGTATGTAAGTATGCAGTATGTGTATCGTATGGACACAATGTACTGTATGTGTTCGTATGCATGTACTGCACTGTGCAGTATACATGTTCCTCAGTGTGTTAACATTTGATATTTAAAATGATTAGATTAAATATCTGTATTTTCTAAATAATTCCTCAGACTCTGGCATGTGTGGAACCACGTCATTCTCATATTTTGGTGGTGCAATAACCCTGTTTCAGTCCCTCAAGGAAGTCCAGTGTTCGCAGTAGAGTTGGTTCTGTGTGCGTCAGAATCGGATGTCCAATTCAAAGGAATGTGTCTATTTTATAGTTTTTCAGTTAAAATGCTTCCTTTTTCTCAGATGAGGCACTGCCTGAAGGAGAGGAGGGTAAGATAAGTTTTGTTGGACTGTCTAAACTAGCAGAGGATGCCTTTGTACTGGATGACTGAGAACACAACCTATGTGTCAACTGTCAACAGCAGACCTGGGTCAAATACATGTACAGTTGAAGACGGAAGTTTACATACACCTTAGCCAAAGACATTTAAACAGTTTTTCTCAGTTTTTCACAATTCCTGACATTTAATCCTAGTAAAAATTCCCTGTTTTAGGTCAGTTAGGATCACTACTATATTTTAAGAATGTGAAATGTCAGAATAATAGGAGAGAGAATGATTTGTTTCAGCTTTAATTTCTTTCATCACATTCCCAGTGGGAAAGAAGTTGACAAACACTCAATTAGTATTTGGTAGCATTGCCTTTAAATTGTTTAACTTGGGCCAAACGTTTTGGGTAGCCTTCCACAAGCTTCCCACAATAAGTTGGGTGAATTTTGGCCCATTCCTCCTGACAGAGCTGATGTAACTGAGTCAGGTTTGTAGGCCTCCTTGCTCGCACACGCTTTTTAAGTTCTGCCCACAAATTTCCTATAGGATTGAGGTCAGGGCTTTGTGATGGCCACTCCAATACCTTGACTTTGTTGTCCTTTGGAAGTATGCTTGGGGTCATTGTCCATTTGGAAGACCCATTTGCGACCAATATTTAACATCCTGACTGATGTCTTGAGATGTTGCTTTAATATATCCACATAATTTTCCCTACCTCATGATGCCATCTATTTTGTGAAGTGCACCAGTCCCTCCTGCAGCAAAGCACCCCCACAACATGATGCTGCCAACCCCGTGCTTCACGGTTGGGATGTGTTCTTCAGCTTGCAAGCCTCCCCATTTTCCTCCAAACATAGCGATGGTCATTATGGCCAAACAGTTCTATTTTTGTTTCATCAGACCAGAGGACATTTCTCCAAAAAGTACGATCTTTGTCCCCATGTGCAGTTGCAAACAGTAGTCTGGCTTTTTTATGGTGGTTTTGGAGCAGTGGCTTCTCCCTTGCTAAGCGGCCTTTCAGGTTATGTCGATATAGGACTCGTTTTACTGTGGATGCAGATACTTTTGTACCCGTTTCCTCCAGCATCTTCACAAGGTCCTTTGCTGTTGTTCTGGGATTGATTTGCACTTTTTGCACCAAGGTACGTTCATCTCCAGGAGACAGAACGCGTCTCCTTCCTGAGCGGTATGATGGCTGCATGGTCCCATGGTGTTCATATTTGTGTTCTACTGTTTATACAGATGAACGTGGTACCTTCAGGTGTTAGGAAACCTCCAATTGACTCAAATGATGTCAATTAGCCTATCAGAAGCTTCTAAATCCATGACATCATTTTCTGGAATTTTCCAAGCTGTTTAAAGGCACAGTAAACTTAGCATATGTAAACTTCTGGCCTACTGGAATTGTGATACAGTGAATTATAAGTTAAATAATATGTCTGCAAACAATTGTTGCAAGAATTACTTGTGTCATGTGTAACAGTTTCACTTTAGTCCGTCCCCTCGCCGGGCTCGAATTAGGGACCCTCTGCACACAGACAACAGTCACCCACGAAGCATCGTTACCCATCGCCCCACAAAAGCCGCAGCCCTTGCAGAGCAAGGGGAACAACTACTTCAGGTCTCAGAGCGAGTGACATCGGTTACACACGCACAAATTAGATGTCCTAACCAACTTGCCAAAACTATAGTTTGTTAACAATAAATTTGTGGAGTGGTTGAAAAACTAGCTTTAATGACTCCAACCGAAGTGTATGTAAACTTCCGACTTCAACTGTCGGTCAAACACTGCTCTGCGCTTGATTTAGCTTGCCCAGTACAATTAAACTAACTATAATAGCCCAACCTCAAATGCTGTCAAGTATTTGACCTATGTATTTGACTCATGTATTTGACCCTAGTCTGGTCTATTTAAGCAAGGCCCGAGGGTGTGTGGTACATTGTGAATATACCACGGCTAAGGGTTGTACTTAGTCACGAAAGTGACAAATATGTAATTTTGCTGGACTATCGCTTCAAAATTACATGTTTATATATTTGTTTTCTTACTTTAAAAGCAGTCTATGGACAAGGAGAGACTGCAGATAAGAAAATAAATATATGCATATGTAAATATATAAAGTACATTCCTTTAATGGGGATAGCAGAAGAAACAATGATGTACTTGTATATTTTGTGTAATATATGAATGTTTGGATGTACAGTACATGGAATTTTGTACCATGCACAACATGTATGGGCCTGTACGTGTTGATTGCCTGAGTAATGCCGTACAATGTATGTGTGTATGTATGTGGAGTTAATTGTAGTTATTTTAATATATTCTATAATGGTTTTGTTTGGTCTTGGACATGGCGACACCATATTATTGTCTTTGATGGTGCATGATTGCAGCACAATTATTGTTTATAATGAAATTGTCTGGTTACTGTAGTTGAAAGTGAAAAGTAAACACAGTACTTTTATTTCCAGGAAAGGGAGAATGAAAATGTCGTCATTTTCTTCTCTTTCCCAAGGAACTATGACCAATGTTCATTATAAGAGGCAAAAGCTTTTTTAATATTGTATAATTCGATTTTTGGAAATACTTACCTTATACAGTTTATGTACTGGAAATATTTACTTGTAAATACAGTACCAGACAAAAGTTTGGACACACCTACATGTACTCATTCATGGGTTTCTTTTTTTTTCTATGTTCTACATTGTAGAATAATAGTGAAGACATCAAAACTATGAAATAACACACATGGAGTCATGTAGTAACCAAAAAAGTGTTAAAATAATCTAAATATATGTTATATTTTCGATTCTTCAAAGTAGCCAGCCTTTGCCTTGATGATAGCTATGCGCACTCTTGGTATTCTCTCAACCAGCTTCACCGGGAATGCTTTTCGGGAATGAAGTTCCCACGTATTCTGAGAACTTGTTTGCTGCTTTTCCTTCACTCTGCGGTCCAACTCATCCCAAACCATCTTAATTGGGTTGAGGTTGGGTGATTGTGGAGGCCAGGTCATCTGATGCAGCACTCCATCACTCTCCTCTTTGGCCAAGTAGCCCTTACACAGCCTGGAGGTGTGTTGGGCCATTGTCCTGTTGAAAAACAAATGATAGTCCCACTAAGCGCAAACCAGATGGGATGGCGTATCGTTGCAGAATGCTGTGGTAGCCATGCTGGTTAAGTGTGCCTTGATTTCTACATGTGTCTGTTACTTAATCTCTGTGAAGCATTTACTTGGGCTGCAATTTCTGAGGCTGGTAACTCTAATGAAATTATCCTCTGCAGCAGAGGTAACTCTGGGTCTTCCTTTCCTGTGGTGGTCCTCATGAGAGCCAGTTTCATCATAGTACGTGATGGTATTTGCGACTGCACTTGAAAACTGACCTTCATGTCTCAATGTAATGATGGACTGTCATTTTTCTTTTCTTATTTGAGCTGTTCTTGCCATAATATGGACTAGGTCTTTTACCAAATTGGGCTATTGTCTGTGTACCACCCCTAACGTGTCACAACACAACTGATTGGTTCAAACGCATTAAGAAGGAAAGAAATTCCACAAATTAACTTTTATCAAGGCACACCAGTTACTTGAAATGCTTTCCAGATGACTACTTCATGAAGCTGGTTTAAGGGAATGCCAATAGTGTGCAAAGCTGTCATCAAGGCAAATGGTGGCTACTTTGAAGAATCTCAAATATAAAATATAATTTGAATTGTCTTAACACTTTTTTGGTTACTAAATGATTCCATATGTGTTATTTCATAGTTTTGATGTCTTCACTATTATTCTACATCCTAAAAAAAGTCAAAATAAAGAAAAACCCTGGAATGAGTAGATGTGTCCAAACTTTTGACTGATACTGTATATATTTGGGATATAGCTGCGAGCAGCAATGAACAGGGGTTCACAGGATGAAAGAAAGGACACAAAATCAGTTTCGATAACAAAGCAAGCACTATCATGTAGGAGCTAATGTTTAGCTAACCTTTAGGTGTAGTTAGTGAAAACATTACCATGTTTATCTCTCAATACCACAAGGAATTATTCAAATAATTACTTAATGTGTTGAGTTTATGTACCAATTCTGGGGTCAATTGATTTATGTTAAGATTTGTTAAATATTTTTAGCTTTAGCGTATTGGTATATTGCAGTCATCTTTGAATTCTGGGACTTTATTTTGTCAATCTGTTTGTGTAAATTGATTAAATCTCAGTCGGTACTCTCCACATTAGCATTCCAAAATAGTTCAATACACTCTCACAGCTGTAATACGCAGACTGCAAGAGGCAGGACTTCCTGTTTAATATTTTCCCTAATAAAATATCCACTTTTCACTATGTTCTGACCACATAATGTGGAGTGTATTTACAGTGGATTAAGTGGACATGTAAAATCTTTTTTTTTTTATGTCAATAACTTAGCCGTCTTTTTGAACAAACGTAAGTTTAGACGTGTTCTATGTCCCTACATTCCACATGTGCTGTGATTTGGTCCTGGTTCATGAGAAGAAGATCCTTTAAAGTATTTGGTAGCATATTTTTTATATTGGCTAATATGCATCTACTGGTAAAGTGTGGCCATCTTTGAATGAATGCATCAACGTTATTTTCTCAAACTCTTTAGGGACTATTATAATGAGTCCAAAGACCACATTTCGAGTGAATCTCACTTAGTACATTAATATTTTGGGGGGGATTGTTTTAAACATTAGTGTTGCGTCGTCCAAAAAGTGAATTGCTAATAGTTTCCTTATTTTTTTAAAGATATTAATGCCAAACTTAACATGTTCCATCATAGTAATGTATTTGATGACCCTAAAAGTTTGAAGTAGATAGGTCATTGTGCAGTGGATATACAAAGAATTTAAATGGACACCAATCCCTTATTTTTTCTCAAACTAAATTGAGATATGTACTATGGGCCTATATACAGAATTTGGTGTTAGTTGTTTAGTTTTTTTAAAAGCGTTTCAAACATTTTCAAGATGGAGGAAAATCTGTCCTAACAGATCTTATCCTTGAGCCAAGTTTGTTTAGCATGAGGAAAGAAGCCTACATACAAAGTTTCACGTTTCTAGGTCAAGCAGGGCGACGTATTTGAGGATTTAAGTGAGACTGCTGAAAACGGCGCCCCTATTGGTCAATCAGTGACATTCTATTTGACCAAGTTACTCATTGCCTCTAGTTCCTGTGTTCCAAAAGAGATAACAAGTTCCCAGTCTATGCTTGAGGTATTTGACCATGTCAAGGAAGAAAATGTAATCCAGCTTCGCTGTGAACCCCTGAATGTATATTTGGAAAGACATATTGATGATTTAATCATTACAATGTGTAATTATCAGAGGCAACTGCTGAGGCAGCTCCAGCCCCAAGTGAAAATGTAAATGTGGAAGGTGGTTTACATTATATGTCTCCTCTGTATAGTCTTTGATGTTAAGTCACCTATTTGAGAGGTGAGAGGTCCTGAACCAGTTCCCCGACTGACATTTTGGTGTACAAAGCACTGTGTCAATGTTGTAATGTCCCATGCCTTATTGTGCCAGAAAATCCCATTTGTCTGCTCTCCGCTACCACTCTCTGAGCGGAGCTGCATTAAAATGTCAGGTTCCAGACCCCACATTTGTATAGGGAGTGACACGTCACATTTTCTGGCCTACCCGGATAAATAATCGATTTGCTCTCCTTCTGAGCAACGGAGCCTAGCCTGGGAGACGGTATAATGAAAGGGGACAGTCAAGTGAATCCAAATTGTGGTTTCATCTCACTGTGGTGTTCCCAGATGGATTTAGAGCTCTCAACATGAACAATACTAAATCATTTCATAGAATCCTAGAACAAGACAACATACTCTTGGCCACAGACAGATTCCTTCACTTCTGCTTAAAGCCAACGTTGTAACGGCGTCTCTGCGCTGCTCAATGGACGTTTCCCGAAGAAAAGTATCTGTCGTCAGTTACGAAATTGTGTCGGTATTGTACTGTAACTGATAATCATATTTATTTTTGCCGTTATAATACAGGTGAAATATTACACTAAGTCGTTTATAATTTGATTTGTTACTATATTTAGAAAGCATTTCAGTCATTTCAAGCAATATTGCCTCACTTTTGTTGAATGGAATAAACAATATATTATTTTCATAGTATTTAGCTACAGTATGTACTTGAGCTTGTGTCCTCAATTGTGAGTACAATTTATAACGATTTAAATCTAAAACTATGCAACATTAGCAGTTCTTGTTTGTGTCCATCTCATGAAAAATCATTATGTTTGGCTATGTCTTTTTAGGCATAAATCTCCATTTTGGACCTATCATTCAAGCAGGCACAGGAAGAGTGTTGATAATTTTCTGATACCAAAACTTTATTGATTCAGAAACGTCTAAAGCCTCAATGTAATGCAAAGCTATGGCCATGAGTATCAAGTTGCATCCTGTCTATTTGGCCTACTTACCAATGGCTTTAAAGAAAACCAGATACAAGGCTGTACTAATGGAATAGCCATTGTAGTCAAAAATGTGTTTTTTAACACAACTTTTTAAGGGTTATCTGGTAATACTTTTTAAGCATTTATTCATTCTTATGCTTTACAAATGAACACTAAATGTTATTTAAACATGCTTATGAATTATAATTCTTATAAATGCTTATGCATGTTTACAATGAATCGGTGTTGTAGTAGCTTACCCGCGACTACATATTGATTGTATTTTTACCTGGCTTTGACTCAGACAATAAGGACTTGTCATTTCTTCCCGAGAACAGCAGAGACCAGCAAATGAAACACATCACTGTTAGCTCCCATTTATCATTATTAACAGCTCCCAAGGGGACACCAGGGAAGTTGTAACATATTTTGTATTTCTAGACCTTTTTGGGGTCTGTGAGAGGGTTTTGTGCATGTATGTTTTGTATATATATATATATTTTTTTACATAATAGTATAGTTTAACAGTGTGTTATTATAAGCTGGGTGGGTCGAGCCCTGAATGCTGATTGGCTAAAAGCTGTGGTATATCAGACCATGTACCACGGGAATGACAAAACATATTTTTTACTGCTCTAATTACACGAGTAACCAGTTTATAATAGCGATATGGCACCTCAGGGGTTTGTGGTATATAGCCAATATACCACGGCTAAGGGCTGTATCCAGGCACTCCGTGTTCTGTTGCACATAAGAACAGCTCTTAGCTGTGACATATTGCCCATCTACCACACCCCCTCGGCCTTATTACTTAAATATAAACCATGTTTGAATCGTGGATGCTGATTGGCTAAAACGGACTATGTACCATGGGTATGACACAAAATACTTGAATACTGCTTTATTGAAGTTTCACTATGCACACCAAGGCAAATGATATCAGAAAAGCAATAAGGCTTGTATTAACACATTTCCCCTTGCTTCTAGCCTAGCAGTTGATCTGCAACGATGGGGGTTTGTATAAACCTTGCTGTCTTTTTCACCGAACTCAGCAATGCCATGTAGAAATGCGATCTCTCCCTGTATCCTACCATAGAGAGTGAATGATGTCCTGACGAAACAGCAACTTTTCCAACCAGACCCAGGCGAAATAATGCATCAGCGTCATTATAATGGACAAACAAAAAGTGAAGCTGCTTTTTGCTGTCATTTCAGCTGCAGAGGCTAACTAGCAGGTCGATGGCTAGCTAGCAAGTGACGAGAAGGTTGATGAAAGGGTTGTGTCCAGGCCTTCCGCTTTGTACTGTGCCTAAGAGCAATCCTTAGCAGTGGTTCTGTATATTGGCCATACACCACACCCTTTGGGCCTTATTGCTTAAAGGATAAACAGATATCAACATACGCCTTGCTCATATCGATATCCAATGATATGGATATCATACTGAATTATCGATATTGGTGCCCACCACTATAGAATCATAGATCTTGATGACAAACATCTTGACAACTTCAGCGAATAGCATTCTAATTCTGGAAGTTTGTGAAATGGTGAATCTGTTAATAGTAATAAATCAACTGTTTTACTTAATTTAGAGACCCTAGCAGAACTAGCAAGATGAGAAGTCAAACGGTACAAGAAACGTTTCCTCCGTTGTCTGTTATGGTCGAAAGACTGTGGTCCAGTCCAGTATCTTGATTTTATGACTTGATTTTCACAATTGTTTCAGTGCTATTGATTATTCTGGTAACATTTCTGCACAGTTAATATGGGTTTACAGTATTATGAGCTTTCTGGATGTGTGGATGTATTTGGATGTGTGTGTGTTACAAGATGTATCCAAACAAGGGATTGGCGCTCATCCAAAAATGTGTGTTTATGATTGTTCAAAACATGCATATGTTACGAAAAAAAGGTGTGAGACCAGGTTGTTTCCTCGTGCTTGCTTCCTTGTGTGTCTATGTACATGTGTGTGTTTGTGTTTCAAGAGGTATCCAAACGACTCGTAAGTGCTCATCGAAACCTCTCTTGGTTATGATTGTTAAAATGTGTACACTACCTGTCAAAAGTTTTACAACACCTACTCATTCAAGGGTTTTTCTTTGTTTGTACTATTTTCTACGTTGTAGAGTGATAGTGAAGAGACATCAAAACTATCAAATAACACATATGGAATCATGTAGTAACCAAAAAGCGTTAAATTTGACCTGCTCTTGCCATAATATAATATGGTCTTTTACTAAATAGGACTATCGTCTGTATACCCCCTCCCCCCACACACACACACCTTGTCACAACACACAACACAACTGATTGGCTGAAACATATTAAGAAGGAAAAAAATTGAAACCTGTTAATTGAAACGCATTCCAGGTAACCATCTCATGAATCTGGTTGAGAAAATGCCAAGAGTGTGGAAAGCTTTCATCAAGGCAAAGGATGGCTACTTTGAAGAATCTTAAATATAAAATACATTTTGATTTGTTTAACACTTTTTTGGTTACTACATGATTCCATATGTGTTATTTCATAGTTTTGATGTCTTCACTATTATTCTACAATGTAGAACATAGTAAAAATAAAGAAAAACCCTTGAATGGGTAGGTGTTCAAAAACTTTTGACTGATAGTAGGATGCGTTCTCTACAGCAGGAAGATAATCCTGCAGCAACAGGAAATTTGAATTATTATGAGGATTATACTAAATTGACATTTGTATAGGGGTTGATACAGTTTTCGTTAGGGCAAATATATTCTGAGATTTCAGTGGAAATTGCAAACTACGGAAGCCTTTTTAAAACTCAAATGCACTACAAGTATGCATTTCCTGCTGTGCAGGAGCAGGACAATTCTCAGCAACAAAAGAGTGATCAAGTTAAGATCCTACATCTGTGAGTGCGGGTGCGTTAATGTGTGTGTGTTTGGAAGTGTGTTCTCATCTCTACCCTCACACCCCTCAGGGTTCCATCAGTCGCAGGAGATTACAGGACTGTTTCTTCAGCACCCTGAGACTACGGTTGCCATAACAGGTTATACAAACAACACTGGCAGTTGACTAATACTAGCTACATCCTAGCATGCAAATACCAATTTGTCTTACTACTTTGAATTCACGTAGGATATTGTTAAACTGAGTAGTTATTTGCTGTATATAAATACTACACTAGGCCTAATTCTGTCATGTACTTTACCAACCTGTTGACCTGAAGTTTACACAATTCAACTGTACGGTAGGAACTTTGGTATAGGAACACATACAAATAGAAAATGGCTTTACTGGCTTTCTGAGTGTTGATTGTGAATGGCAGGTACGGACATTGTGTTTACTGCCAAAGTGGACTCTACTACACTATCAAGGAAACCAACCATTAAATGGCTGAAGGGGAAGTGGTTGGACCTGGGCAGCAAAGCAGGAAAACACATGCAGTTCAAAGAGACTTTTGACAGAGCCACAAAGGTACGTCTATGGAAGTGGGTGGGGTTGGCTGGATGAGTGGAGGACAGAAGTGAGGGAATGTTCTATGCATCACCAATCCTCCCCCACTCTCTCTGAATAAATCAGTTTGTCTTCTGCACTTCTATCATACTCTCTGAAAAGGTAAAAGACAAGCAAGTTGTCACGTATACACGAATACAAGTTGACAAATGCCCATGTACAGCAGAAATGACCAGCCAAAACAGAAGCACAAACGTGCGCATGCTCATACACATATTCGCACTCTCGCTCTCACCCACACACACAAAAACAGGCCTTGTTCACTCATGTGAATCCGGCTGTCAGTCTCACTCACTAATTAGCACCCATTCTGAGGCTCTGCCTCCACACACACACACACACACACCCTTAAATGTTCTACTCCACTTAGATCTACACCTGGGACATGAAGATAATCAAGGTGGTCCCTGGAGACGCTGGGGCCTACAGGTGTGAGGTCACCTCCAAAGACAAGTGCGACAGCAGCGCTTTTGACATCTCCGTGGAGGGTGAGTGGGACATTTTAGGAACACTGACCACTGTCCCCTTAAGGCAGTGGTTCTCAAACCTCTCCTCGGGGACCCCCAATATATTTTGTATCCCTGAACTACCATCGCATCTGATTCATCTATAAGGCTTGATGATGAGTTGAGTCATTAAGTGTGCTACCTTTGAAATGGATGAAATGCATGTAACGACTGGGGTTTTTCGAGAAGAGGTTTGAGAACCACTGCCTCAAGGGACCCAAGGCACCCTTTAAGTTAAAGGGTTATTGTTTTGGTACGTTCTGTAGAGCAGAAGGCATCATTGCCTTTGTCAGGAAGTGATGATGTGTCACCCATTAACTTAAGTTATACCTAAATACTGACTGGAAAATATTATTTAACATCTATTATTCCTTCTATTCAGAATTTCCAAAAGAACAGAAGATTTTATAATGAATGTTTTGCTATTGGATTAAATGTTAGTTAAAATTACTAGACAGTGAGCCCATCATTATCTGATGTATCGAAAAATGTGTTCAACTCCAATGAATGCACAATCAGAGGTTCTTAACTTAAGATAGGGGTTATTACAAGTGTGGCAGATAGCCTAGCCGTTAATAGTGTTGGGCAAGTAACCGAAAGGTTGCTGCTTCGAAACCTCAAACCGAATAGGTGAAAAATCTGTCGTTGAGCACGGCATTTAACCCTAATTGCTCCTGTAAGTCGCTCTGAATAAGGGCGTCTGCTGAATGACTAAAATGTAAATGTGTAATCAGTTTAGGTGCACGCAACTGTAACCCATATGTGTTCTTTATGCAATCCCTCTTATTCCAGCTGTGCATATTGAGGAGCAACATGATATTATGGCCGCATTCAAAAGAACGTAAGCATTTTGTATTCGTGTTTGAGCTTATTAGTATTGCTTTGTGTGTGCGTGCACACCTGTGTACGTGTATGATTGAGTGCTATCCGTAATGTGTTTGACTGCATTTCAGCAAGATATAATGTCCGTTGCTTAATCTAGAATGACAGTATATATTTTGTGCACTGTCTTTCTCTAATTAGGGATGCTGGAGAGGACGAAGGCAGTTTGGATTTCAGTGCTTTGCTGAAAGCTACCAAGAAGTGAGCACTGTTTACATTGTGTGCCATATGTAGGGATCACATAAAGTACAAGGGATCAGGGATCACCGACCACATTCCAGGGATCAGGGATCACCGACCACATTCCAGCGACCAGGGATCACCGACCACATTCCAGGGATCAAAAAATGCATATATGATTACATTATTATTGTTTTTAGCTGTATCATGTTTTAATGCTACATCCATGTGCAGTGTACAGTACATTCCTTCATGTAGCCTATCCTTTAGATTACGAGCACAAAGTTGATTGGATAGTATGATAGAATGTGCTGGAACGAGTCATTCACTTGAAACTGAGAGTGAAATGACCATTGATTTGATAGGTTTTTGTATCGTTGACGAGGGAACCTCTCCCTTTGTCCCCTCTCTTCATCTCGGGGCCCTCTTTCTTCCTTCCCTGCCTCATCCTTCCGTCTTTCACCCACAGGAAGAAGAAGCCAGTCGTAGACGAGGAGAAGGCAGACGTGTGGGAAATCCTGAAGAACGCTCAACCCAGCGAGTATGAGAAGATTGCTTTTGAGTACGGCATTACAGACCTGAGGGGTCTGCTTAAGCGTCTGAAGAAGATGAAGACGGTTGAACCCAAGCACAGCGACGGTAAGATGGAGAGGGGGGGGGGGAATATTGTTATATTTGTCTTTACTTTCTTATGATTACCAAAACAAAAAGCTTCTCCAAGGTATTAAACAAACGGTAGTACCTTGCCAATCTTACAACAACTGTACCCAATGTCATGCTCTCTGTTTCCCCTGCAGCTTTCCTAAAGAGAATGGAGTCTGCCTACTCTGTGGATAAGGGCAAGAAAATCGTACTGCAGGTGGAAGTGGTTGACCCAAATGCCCAGGTCAAATGGTTGAAGAACGGTCAGGAGATAAAATCATCAGCCAAGTACGCACACAAATAAACACACAAATACAGACACACACACCATCAAACACACACACATCCTAGAAGAGGCTACTGGGAGGCTGAGGCTCGTTGAGGACCATTATGGTTAGAACATATCAGTACTGAGGGCCGAACCCCAACTTGAGAAATGACGGCGTAGCAAGAACCTTTGCAGAAATGACTGATGTCAATAAGCGAATCACGTGCATCTCCTGTTAGGATATGGCCATATCTTACTGACGTAATACTAGCAAGGGGAAGTGAAAGAAGTGCGAAGGCTATTCATGGAGATGGCCACTAACGGAGATTTACAAAATAGATTCAAAAAAGTCCACTTACGTGAGGAAGCTATAGGCTACGTGACTGTTTCCTAGTAACGAGTTTACGTGACTTAACGCAAAACACAAAAAGCAAACTCACCAGGTTGTTTGTTTACTTTCCTCTTGGCCTATTCAGTCAACAAGATATTTGTTTTGAAAAGACGTTTTGCATCATGTAAGCCTTCCATTGAACAATCTCCCATCAAAAGGCAATGTAGGCCTATCTATTTTTGTCTTCTCTCTGGAATGCATTGGTCGAGCAGAGTCCTCTCTCTCTGTAGCAATGGCAGATATGTGATTAATTGCACAGTTGGCCCTATCTGATTTACCGCAAGCTAAGCTGGTGTTCTCCACGTCTCCTAGACTTGACCGGCAGCGCTGGAAAATAGCTCTCTAAAATTATCTCTCCGCAACTCCATCATTCTAAATTGCGCTGCCATCAACACATTTTATTTCTAGGAAGCCATAATCAGCTTCTCGGTGGCCAACAAATCACGTTGACAGGTCATATCATTCCCTGCGCATAAACTCCTCATGTTTATTTTTTTTTAATCAGAAAATTTTTGCTACAATTTTTGAATCCCCCCCATCTTGGCAGTGTAGAGATTTTTTTTGCATTTTTAAGCCACTTTCCTGCAATTATACACATTTCTCAATGGAGCTGAGAGAAAATGCTGCAGTTTTAAAGTGAATTTCCTGAAATTCTATGCATTTTGCTCAAACATAATAACAAAATCAATACGGCTGAATTCATAGTTTTTTTTATTTTTACTTTTATTTTGGTGATTGTTAGTTCTGAAAAATTTTATTATAAAAAAAAAAAAATGGATTGGTCCATTATCTTTTCTACATACTTTGTATCTGATTAGTCGTTTAAGTTCACATTAAAAAGCTGTTTGGACTTACGCAGCCCGAGAAAAAAAACACTTGGGCTGCCTGCCAAAATGTCTTCTATTCAGAAAAATCCTTGCTCATGTACAAAGTCAGATCTGAATCAATATCATGGACAAGGCTTAATTTAATGGCCATAGTTGTTTACTTGTGGCCTCGTGACAGTTTGGTAGCCTTTACTGTACTTCACCTCTGATTACTTAGTACTTTTAGCTCTTAACTTAATACTCTTCTATTCTTTCTTTTAAAAACGTTTTTTCTTTTTTGTCTATCCCCAGTATGAACTATGAGATTTATTGCGGCAACAACTTTAGAAGACTAAAATAACCCATGCGTTAGTTCTTCTAAACAAATGACAGGTCAATCACTTTCGGAAAACTGTAGATTGCCATTTCATTCAAGTTTTACATGCTGCTCATACAAGTCTTATAAACGGGCTTTCGGAGAATGTTAAACGACATTCATTCACAATGCTGTCTCTGTCTATCCTTTCGTCCGTGTGTCCGTTTTCTATCTGTGCACCAGGTACATCATAGAATCAATTGGCAACCTCAGGACGCTCACCATCAACAAGTGTAGCCTGGCTGATGACGCTGCGTACGAGTGTGTGATTGGGGAAGAGAAGTCCTTCACAGAGGTGTTTGTCAAAGGTACGCCTTCTTCTCACTCGTCTACACTCTTAGAAGAAAAAAAACTACTATCTAGAACCTAAAAGGGTTCTTCGACTGTCCCCGTAGGAGAACCCTTTGAAGAACACTTTTTGGTTCCAGGTTGAATACTTTTGGTTCAAGGTAGAACCCTTTTGGGTTCCATGTAAAACCCTTCCCACAGAGGGTTGAACATGGAACCCAAAATGGTTCTATCTGAAACCATAAAGGGTTCTACCTGAAACCAAAATGGGTTCTTCAAAGGGTTCTCCTATGGGGGCAGCCAAAGAACCCTTTTGGAACCCCTTTTTTTCTAAGAGTGTGGAGTTGTGATTTGCTGATGCCATGTATCATAAAGTGTACCTTTATTGTGGTGTTACCCCATGTATCATAAAGTGTACCTTTATTGTAGTGTTACCCCATGTATCATAAAGTGTACCTTTATTGTAAAGTGTTACCTCATGTATCATAAAGTGTACCTTTATTGTAAAGTGTTACCTCATGTATCCTTTATTTAACGAGACGACTCCCATTTACATAGTAATATAATCATAAAACAACAAAAAAAGATTTTGAATAATGTAAAAAAATATATATATTACAAAAAATATTTGCAGTTGTGTACGCTCACTGTCACACATTTTTCGAAAATGACTTTGACCCCTGAGGGCCACCGTGTAGCCAATGTACCAAGTAATAAACACAATGCTTTTTACACTGCACTTACAATAATGTCCCAGTGTTAAGGAACATGAAAATGGTGTCTTCTTGTTGTCGTCCTCTCCAGAGCCCCCGGTCACCATCACCAAGCTGCTGGATGACTACCACGTGGTGGTGGGAGAGAGGGTGGAGTTTGAGGTGGAGGTGTCTGTGGAGGGAGCACACGTTAACTGGTCAGTAAACCTTTCAGTAATGCTTAAATTTGACAGTCCCCTTTAATCTGGTATCATTGTGGTATTTTACATGGCGTTAACTAAGAAACTGTGTAGTAAAAATGGATACTTTATAGTACTGACCTCAAAGTTTAAAAAAGAAGGAAAGTAAAGTTCAGCTTGGAAGGCCTGAACCATTTTTATGTTCCTGGTGTCTGAACAATTCACTCAGGTGTTTCTGTGTCACCTACTGTCACTCCTCAGGATGTTTGAGGACCAAGAACTCTCCAGGGACTCCCATAAGTACCGCTTTAAGAAGGACGGGTTTAAGCACATGCTCATCATCCAAGAGGCTTCGCTGGATGACATTGGAATGTACTGGTGCTTCACCAACGGCGGGCGAACCAAAGGAGAGCTGGAAGTTGAAGGTACCATTCTTTGTTCTAGGGAAAAGATGAGACATATTTTCCAGTCTTCGCGGTGATTCAAATCCAGTTCTATATCTGCGGTGGATTTTGTTGTAGTGCTGTGGACAAACACTTGTAGGTATGCTAGTTTGGGTATCCTCTCACTTCTCCCTCTCCCTCTCTCCCCGTCTCTTTCTCTCCGCATTCTGTTTCGTTCCCCTCGCTTTCCTCTCTATCCCTGTCTCTCTCACTCTGCCCTCTCCCAAATTGCTTCCCCCCCCCCCAGAGAAAGAACTGGAGGTGTTGCAGAACATCGCTGACCTGACGGTGAAGGCCGAGGACCAGGCCATGTTCAAGTGTGAGGTGTCTGATGAGAAGGTGACAGGGAAATGGCTCAAAGATGGCGTGGAGTGGTGCCCAGTAGTCACATCAAGCTGACCCACATCGGAAGGTACGGGCCCATGTTACGTGTCAAGTGACTTTAGATTGTAATTATGTTTTTGTATCAACTTCTGATTATGTTTTGCCTACAGAGTGTGTTACGGTCGTATGTAACCACGTGGACTGTCTGTCTTTTATTTTCAGTATGTATTGTATTCTAGAATGACGAGGAGCTGTGACTGTGTAATTCTCTAATGAACTAGAATGTGGCAATTCATTAACAACTTCCTCATCCTCAATGTGTTTTAGAATCCATCGGCTTACCATAGACGACGTCAAGCCCGAGGACGCTGGAGACTATACGTTTATCCCAGACGGATATGCCCTCTCACTGTCCGCCAAACTCAACTTCCTGGGTAAGAGAAAGAGAGAGAAAAGATGAGAAAAATATCTATATTTTTTTTTTAAATGACAAATTCACCAACTGTGGAGAAATTTACATCATGCCTATACATACTGTTTAAATGGAAATAAAGTCCCTTAACATCAGTTCAAGTCACATATGAATAAATCCATTTTGTTTTCCTTTCAACAGAAATTAAGATCGACTATGTCCCCCGCCAAGGTAGGTTTTCTAAATTACTGCTATAAACATAATGCCATAACTATTGATTCACATCAATATATGCAATATATCAATGTACAGTGCATTCGGAAGGTATTCAGACCCCTTGAATTTTCCATTTTTGTTACTTTACAGCCTTATTCTAAAATTGATTAAATCATTTTTTTTCTTCATCAATCTACAAAAAATACCCCATAATGACAAAGCAAAAACATGCTTTATAAAAAGGTTGCAAATGTATTAAAAATACAAAACTGAAATATGATATTTACATAAGTATTCAGACCCTTTAGTCAGGACTTTATTGAAGCACCTTTGGCAGAGATTACAGCCTCCAGTCTTCTTGGGTACGACACTACAAGCTTGGAACACCTGTATTTGGGGAGTTCCTCCCATTCTTCTTTGCAGATCCTCTCAAGCTCTGTCAGGTTGGATGGGGAGCGTCGCTGCACAGCTATTGTTTAGGTCTCTCCATAGATGTTTGATCAGGTTCAAGTCCGGGCTCTGGCTGGACCACTCAAGGACATTCAGACACTAGCCCGAAGCCACTCTGTTGTCTTGGCTGTCTGCTTAGGGTCGTTGTCCTGTTGAAAGGTGAACCAGTCTTCCTGAGCGCTCTGGAGAAGGTTTTCATCAAGGATCTCTCTGTACTTTGCTCTATTCATCTTTCCCTCGATCCTGCTAGTCTCCCATGTCCCTGCTGCTGAAAAACATCCCCACAGCATGATGCTGTCACCACCAGGCTTCAGCGTAGGGATGGTGCCAGGTTTACTCCAGACGTGACGCTTGGCATTCAATCCAATTAGTTCAATCTTGGTTTTATCAGATCATATAATCTTGTTTCTCATGGTCTGAGAGTCTTTAGGTGCCTTTTGGCAAATTCCAATCAGGCTTTCATGTGTCTTTTACTGAGGAATGGCTTCCATCCAGCCACTCAACCATAAAGGCCTGATTGGTAGAGTGCTGCAGACATGGTTGCCCTTCTGGAAGGTTCTCCCATCTCCACGGAGGAACTCTGGAGCTCTTTCGTGTTCTTGGCCACTTCCCTGACCAAGGCCCTTCTCCCTCGACTGCTCAGTTTGATCGAGCGGCCAGTTCTACGACGTGTCTTGGTGGTTCCAAACTTCTTCCATTAAAAAATGATGGAGACCACTGTGTTCTTGGGCACTTTCAATGTTGCAGAAATGTTTTGGTGCCCTTCCCCAGATCTGTTCTTTGACACAATCCTGTCTTGAAATGTGGTAAAAGTCAAGGGGTCTGAATACTTTCCAAATGCACTGTGTATATGTGTGTGTGTGTGTGTGTGTGTGTGTGTGTGTGTGTGTGTGTGTGTGTGTGTACATTAATTATCAATATACTGTAGATATAATAATCTAACATGTACATTTACATTCGCACCGTTATTTGCCTTGTGTATAAAGACCCACCCAAGATCCATCTAGACACCACCGGCAACATGGTTTCCCAGAACACCATCATTGTGGTGGCTGGCAACAAGCTGCGCCTGGACGTGGAGATCTCTGGAGAGCCTCCTCCCACTGTCGTCTGGGCAAAGGGAGACACGGTAGGCACTTCCTAAAGTAATTCATATAAATATGTGTGGAAGTCAGTTGCTAATTATTTAACTCAAATTTTGTCTTGAATATTTCCGGTATGGTTTATATGTATATACAGATATGATATACCTTTAATCAATTTACATGTTCATGAAACCAAACACATCTTATTTTCAGGCTAACATACTTTTGCTCGTGGGCGTGTTTTGATTTCTTGTCTCTTAGGCAATCACAGCTGTGGAGGGTCGTGTGAGGACGGAGAACCGGAAGGACCTGAGCTGCTTCATCATAGAGGGGGCAGAGAGAGAGGATGAGGGCAACTACTCCATCATTGTCACCAACCCTGCCGGAGAGGACAAGGCTCATCTGTTGGTCAAGATTGTTGATGTGCCTGACTGCCCTGAGAATGTAAAGTGTACCTCGGTGGGAGAAGACTGTGCCACCATGGTCTGGGAGCCACCCAAGTTCGACGGTGGCGCACCAGTCACAGGTTTTTAAATACTGAAATACTTTCATGTTAAAAACATGAGTAACCCCTTTTAGTAACAGAACAATGTGATAGGTGGATGGATGGATGGATGGGTCACTCATTCTCTTCCTCTTTCTCTCGTTCAGGCTATCTCATGGAGAGGAAGAAGAAGGGCTCCACCAGGTGGACGAAGCTCAACTTCGACGTGTACGAGGGGGTGACGTACGAGGCCAAGAGGATGATTGAGGGCGTGCTCTACGAGATGAGGGTGTACGCCGTCAACGGCATTGGCATGTCCCAGCCCAGCCTCAATTCCAAACCCTTCATGCCCATCGGTGGGTGGAGTCTCAAACGGATCTCACTTTTGGTTGTCTCTCGCGTCTTTCTGGATTGCTCAGTATTGTCAACCCCCACTTTCAGTAGTTTTGTCTCTCTCACTGTCTCTGTCTTTTGTGTCTCCTCTTTTTTTCCCCTCTCTCTCTCTCTCTCTCTCTCTCTTTCTCTTTCTGTCCCTGTATCTGTCTCGCACCTCCCTCCGCGTCTTTTGTCTCCTTCTCTTCCCACCACAGCTGCAACCAGTGAGCCTCTGGGCCTCAAGGTGCATGATGTCACAGACACCACATGCACCCTGAAGTGGCTGGCCCCTGAGAAGATCGGTGCCGGAGGCCTGGACGGATACGTTATTGAGTACTGCAAGGAGGGAGGTGAGGGTGTGAGACAAAATAAGACCCTTTTAAATGGGAATTTCATTAGGCCTAGCTGTGTCTAAACACAGATTTGTGTCAGTTCAACAATGGCATGAAATGAATGTTGTCCAAAAACAGTAATTTGTTGTGTATTACAAGTTGTGGTAACACAGCTACTCAAACGGTCAGTTTCCTACACCCTGTGTCAAACGCCATAGTCTATCATTGTCAAACTTTATATATCTTTGTCAAATCTAATTTATCACTGTCAAACCTCATTCATCACTGTCAAACCCCATTCATAACTGTCGTACCTCGTTCAAGGTCAAACCTCATTTATCACACTGTCAAAACCTATTTATCTCAGCCATACTGTAGCTCATTTATCACTGCCAAATCTCATTTATCATGGTAAAACCTACTTTGTCATTGTAAAACCTTGGCCTGGTCAAACCTTACGTATAAACACAGTCAAAACTCATTGATCGCTTCCTCCTCAGTCTGTTTCCCTTTCTTTTGGTCCTAGACACGGAGTGGGTGGTAGCGAACACTGAGCTGGTGGAGAGACAGACTTACACGGTCCGTAACCTCCCCACCGCGGAGAAGATCAATTTCAGAGTGGTGGCCGTGAACATTGCTGGACGCAGCCCCCCTACCGGCCTGACCCAGCCCGTCACTATCCGCGAGATCGTGGGTGAGTTCTCTGTCACCCGTAGGAATAGGACTGTGTGTCCTGCTGAACAGGGCCCTGTTGTATTGTATTGGGTTCATTTCAACTTCAATCTGGAGTGGATGACGTAAACCACAATCCCCCCCCCACCCATCTCTCTAGCTCGCTCTCTCTCTCTCCCCATCTCTCCCCATCTCTCTCCCCCTCTCTCTCTCTCCCCATCTCTCTCTCTCTCCCCATCTCTCTCTCTCCCCCTCTCTCCCCCATCTCTCTCTCTCCCCATCTCTCTCTCTCTCCCCCTCTCTCCCCATCTCTCTCTCTCTCAATTCAATTCACTTTATTGGCATGACGTAACAATGTACATATTGCCAAAGCTTATTTTGGATATGAGAATGAGAATCAAAATTGTCAATGGGACAACAGTAACAACAATAACCAAGGGTCAAAATAGCCATACATTCAACAATAACAATAAGCATACAGTAGAGTACATGTGCAGGTTGATTGGTCTGTCAGACACTGTCCCTCAACTTATGGCAGGCAGAAATGTAGTGCGCTGGACAGGTAGCCTATCTTCATCAGAGAGGTCTTTGAAACCATGAATAAGGGTTTCAAATTTGGGTTTCAAATTTGTGTTTGTGTTTCCCAATAAGCAATATAGTTTTGTCTTGACTGTGTTGTAATTTGGTTTATCCTGATTGATTGGATGTTCTGGTCCTGAGGCTTCAGTGTGTTAGTAGAACAGGTTTGTGAACTCAGCCCCAGGACCAGCTGGATGAGGGGACTCTTTTCGTTGCTCAACTCTTGGCATTGCAGGGCTTGATAGTGATATGAGAGGGAGTCACTGTATTTTAGATGTTTCCAAAACTTAATTGCTCTTTTTTGAGTTTTTATTATTAGTGGATATTGGCCTAATTCTGCCCTGCATGCATTGTTTCTCTCTCTCACCCCATCTCACGCTCTCTCTCTCTCCCCATCTCTCTCTCTCTCTCTCCCCATCTCTCTCTCTCTCTCCCCATCTCTCTCTCTCTCCCCCCATCGCTCTCTCTCCCAATCTCACGCTCTCTCTCTCTCTCTCTCCCCATCCTCTCTCTCTCTCTCTCTCTCTCTCCCCATCTCTCTCTCTCTCTCCTCCCCATCTCTCTCTCTCTCCCCATCTCTCTCTCTCTCTCCCCATCGCTCTCTCTCCCAATCTCTCTCTCTCTCTCTCTCTCCCCATCTCTCTCTCTCTCTCCCCATCTCTCTCCTCTCTCTCCCCATATCTCTCTCACTCCCCATCTATCTCTCTCTCTCCCCATCTCTCTCTCTCTCTCTCTCTCTCTCTCTCTCTCTCCCCATATCTCTCTCTCCCCATCTCTCTCTCTCTCTCCCCCCCCTCTCTCTCTCTCTCTCCCCATCTCTCTCACTCCCCATCTATCTCTCTCTCTCCCCATCTCTCTCTCTCTCTCTCTCTCTCTCCCCATCTCTCTCTCTCTCTCTCCCCATATCTCTCTCACTCTCTCTCTCCCCATATCTCTCTCTCCCCCATCTCTCTCCCAATCTCTCTGCCTCTCTCTCTCTCTCTCCCCATCTCTCTCTCTCTCTCTCTCTCCCCATATCTCTCTCACTCCCCATCTATCTCTCTCTCTCCCAATCTCTCTGCCTCTCTCTCTCTGTCTTTCTCCATTAGAACTGCCCATGATCCGCCTCCCCCGCTACTTGAGACAGAAGTACATTAGAAGAGTGGGCGACAAAATCAACCTGACCATCCCCTTCCAGGTCAGTTGTTCAAAGTTACCCATTAAACCAAGGTTTGTATATTTTTTTTATTTGAACTAAAGTCGCATTTTCTGTTTGTTTATTTAACCTTTATTTAACTAGGCAAGTCAGTTAAGAACAAATTATTATTTACAATGACGGCCTACTGTAACGGCTTTCGTCTGGTGAAGGAGAAGCGGACCAAAATGCAGCGTGGTGGTTATTCATGTTCTTTAATGAAAGGAACTAGACATGAAATAACTAACAAAATAATGAACTAACAAAATAATGAACGAACGAACGAACGAACACCTAAACAGTCCTATCTGGTGAAGACACAGAGACAGGACCAATCACCCACAAACACACAGTGAAACCCAGGCTACCTAAATATGGTTCCCAAACAGAGACAATGACTAGCACCTGCCTCTGATTGAGAACCATATCAGGCCAGACATAGTAATAGACAAACAAGACATCCAACATAGAATGCCCACTCAGATCACACCCTGACCAACCAAAACATAGAAACATACAAAGTAAACTATGGTCAGGGTGTGACACCTACGCATGACGTATGATCCAAAGCTATCTTGAATGCTGTGACTAATACAGAATCACTCTATTTGGGACAAGCTTGAACAACTTATCAGGTGCCCATTATCTAGTGAAGTTGCTTTACCAGGTACCACTGCAGTTAGTCATTGACAGCTATTGTTTTGTCCTTCATTTGTTTCTATTCTGAACAAAGTATTACCTCGTGTCTAATAGGGTAAGCCACGTCCCAAAGTGCAATGGTATAAGGATGGGGAGGAGCTTGACAGTCGAGTTGCCAGCGTACGCAATTCCGAAGTGGACTCTATCCTGTTCATCCGCTCGGCTGAGAGATCCCACTCTGGGAAGTACGAGTTGGTCCTGCAGATTGAGAACATGGAGGCCAGGGCTATTCTGGAAATCAGGATCGTAGGTAAGAGATGAAAGACAATTGTAGACATAAGTGTCCTCCCTTCTTCCATCCGTTTAATGGCTAATGAACACAACCCAGGATCATAAGTGAAGTGGCTAAGTCATTTAGCATCGCTACTGCCTTCCCGAGAACTGAAGTAGCTACTGTTGTCCCCCAGAACCAGAAATGGCTTGGCTTTTTGCATTTTTATGTCGCGGGTTCGAATCTACGAAGTCGATAGTATACTGGCTCTAGGCCGCTGTAATGTCTTACTGTGGTAAATATCGTGCCATTTTTTCATCCTAAACGGTTTTTTTTTTAAAAGACCATATATTTTTGTCCAATCAGAGACACCCGGGCCTCCCGAGGTAGTGAAGGTCACAGATGTTTGGGGCTTCAACGCTGCGCTGGAGTGGAAGCCACCAAAGGACGACGGCAACTGTGAGATCACCGGTTACACAATACAGAAGGCGGACAAGAAGACAAATGTGAGAGAGGAGGGCTTAGGGACAAAGGGATCAAATACTCCATCCCCCAGCATGCAAAGCAAAGCTATGGGCTACTGTATAGGATTGTGAATTTGTGGCATGGGGAATGGGAATAAAAAAGCAACTAGAACCAAATCAAATTATTTGGTAATGGACACCGTGGAATTCTCTCGAAACACAAGATCACTACAACTGACCACTCTCCTCATTACCCTCTCTTTCTCCCCACCCCCACCCCTCTCTATCTCTCTCTTTCTCACCCACACCCCTTCGCTCTCTTCCCCCCCTCTCCCCCCCTCCTCTCTCTCTCTCTCTCTCTCTCTTTCTCCCCCCGCCCCTCTCTCTCTCTCTCTTTCTCACCCACACCCCTCTCTCTCTTCCCCCCCCTCCCCCCTCCTCTCTCTCTCTCTCTCTCTCTTTCTCCCCCCACCCCTCTCTCTCTCTCTCTCTTTCTCTCTCTAGGAATGGTTCACTATCTACGAGCACAACAGGAGGACAAACTGCACAGCCTCAGACCTGATCATGGGAAATGAGTACATGTTCCGCGTCTACAGCGAGAACCTCGTTGGAAAGAGTGAGGATTTCTGCCTCAGCAAGGACACAGCCATCATACCTAAGATAGGTGGGTATGCGCGCGTGCGTGTGTGTGCTGTGCATACTTACATACCTTATGTCAACAAGGCCTATAGTATCTTCAGTGCCTACAGTATTTTAACAGAGACATCCATTACAGTATGAATTCATTACCACTCCGTATTAATTCACTGTATAATAACTTCCCTTTCCTACAGGATTGGAGTACAACCCACCTCCATTCAAGGAGAAGGATATGAAAAGCGCCCCCAAGTTCATACAGCCCCTGCTTGACAGGTCTGTGGTGGCAGGCTACAGTACCGCCATCAGCTGTGCTGTCAGGGGCTATCCCAAGGTATGTCTTTTGGGACAAGCAGTCCGAATACTCTAACTGTAGGTGCAGGGGAAGGGGAAATTGTTGCTTTGTTGAAGAACCTTTGGCAGCGATTACAGCCTCAAGTCTTCTTGGGTGTGACGCTACAAGGTTAGGAACATCTGTATTTGGGGAGTTTCTCCCATTCCTCTCTGCTGATCCTCTCAAGCGCTGTCAGGTTGGATGGGGAGCGTCGCTACACAGCTATTTTCAGGTCTCTCCAGAGATGTTCGATCAGGTTCAAGTCCAGGCTCTGGCTGGGCCACTCTAGGACATTCAGAGACTTGTCCTAAAGCCACTCCTGCATTGTCTTGGCTGTGTGCTTAGGGTCACTGTCCTGTTGGAAGGTGAACCTTCGCCCCAGTCTGAGGCCCTGAGTGCGCTGGAGCAGGTTTTCATCAAAGATCTCTCTGTTCATATTTCCCTCTCTGTTCGTACTCTCCCTGCCGCTGAAAAACATTCCCACAGCATGATGCTGCCACCACCAGGCTTCGGCGTAGGGATGGTGCCAGGTTTCCTTAAGACGTGATGCTTGGCATTCAGGCCAAAAAGTTAAATATTGGTTTCATCAGACCAGAGAAACTTGTTTCTCATGGTCTGAGAGTCCTTTAGGTGACTTTTGGCAAACTCCAAGAGGGCTTTCATGAGCCTTTTAATGGGGAGTGGCTTCCGTCTGGCCACTCTACCATAAAGGCCTGATTTGTGGAGGGCTGCAAAAATGGTTGTCATTCTGGAAGTTTCTCCCATCTCCACAGAGGAACTCTTGAGCTCTGTCAGAGTGACCATTGGGTTCTTGGTCACCTCCCTGACCAAGGCCCTTCTCCCCGATTGCTCAGTTTGGCCAGGCTGGCAGCTCCAGGAAGTGTCTTGGTAGTTCAAACTTCTTCCATTTAAGAATGATGGAGGCCACTGTGTTCTTAGGGACCTTCAATGCTGCAGAATTTTTTTCATACCCTTCCCCAGATCTGTACCTCGAAACAATCCTGTCTCGGAGCTCTAAGATATTTCTGTTTTTGCAAAAAAAATATGAAAACCTGTGTTCGCTTTGTCATTATGGGGTATGGCGTGTAGATTGATGAGGAACACATTTTTTTTTCAATCCATTTTGGAATAAGTCTGTAACGTAACAAAATGTGGAAAAAGGGAAGGGGTCTGAATACCTTCCGACTGCACTGTACATACCTACGCATTTCTAGACATTTACAAGCATTTCAAATGGCTTATACTCATGACAGTTTTTATAAAGTGTTACCATATTTTTGTTAAGTCCTTCCCCTTGATTTGTATTACATTGAAGGCCATTAAGGTCACACACTTGTCATGAAGCCACTGACACAAGTCTCTCTTTGGCTCCCACTTAGCCTAAGATCAGGTGGTTGAGGAATAAGATTCCCTTGGACGAGAACCCTCGGTTCCTGATGCAGAACAACCAGGGGTTTTGACCCTGAACATCCGCAAGCCCAGTCAGTATGACGGAGGCAAGTTCACCTGCAAGGCTATCAACCCTCTGGGAGAGGACGTCGTGGAGTGCACCCTGCTCGTACGAGGTATGGATGGAGAGGGACAGGGGGGAAGGGAGGTGGAGGGAGAGTGGGGGGTGGAGCACAGGGATGGGGAAATGGATTGAGGGAGAGAGAAAAAAATGGCGATGTGAGGTAGAGAGAGAGGGGGGTTGTGAGGGGGGAGGGATTGGAGAGAGATAAGGTGTAGTGCAAGCTAAAGATAGGAAGTGTGGGGCGAGGGAGGGAGGAGGGAAGGAGAGGGATGGTGGGCGTAGGGTGGGAGAAAGGGATGAGAGAGAGGGAGTGCCAGGTGGAGATATGAGGTACGGAGAGAGGTGCCGGGGGAAGGAGGGAAGGATAGAAAAAAGGATGGATGAAAGGAGAGAGAGAAAGTGGAGTGCAAGCTGGAGATACAAAGTATGGAGAGAGGGAGGGATTGAGAGGAGGGGTGTGGAGGAAAGGATTGGGAGAGCGAAACAGGGAGAGGGGAAAGATATATTCAATATCTTTCCACAATCGTAGAATGATAGTCAGTGTAATGGAAACAACACCATGGGTTCAAAAATACAACTTTTTTTATATGATTGATGGATTGATTAAATGTCTTCGATTTTAATTAGGTTCTATGGTGTACATTACCTCAAGTATATTGACCATGCAGTATGAACAGCACCTGAATGTTCCTTTTCAACCGCTGTCATTTTCTCATCTTCTCATAGCTCTCAAGGACAAGGAGGACGGAGATGAGAAATGAGCTGCAGAATGTTCACAAAACATTCACAATGTTTCAGTAGGTTTTGAAGCATGCATTGAAATAAAAAATACTTGAAGTTTTGGCTGTTTTGGCTGTCTTTATTTCCTCTTGAGCATATTTTATAGTACATAGAAAATACATAGAATCCAAATATTCAGCACGCTTGTTTCACTACAGTTGCACATTTGGGCAAGTCTCTAAAAGCTTTCCACACCTGGATTGTGCAACATTTGCCCATTATACTTTTCAAAATGCTTCAAACGCTATCAAATCGGGTGTTGATCATTGCTAGACAACCATTTACAGATCTCGCCATAGATTTTCATGTAGATTGAAGTCAAAGCTGTAACTCGGCCACTCAGGAACATTAACTGTCTCCTTGACAAGCAACTCCACTGTAGATGTAGCCTTGAGTTTTAGGTTATTGTTCTGCTGAAAGATGAATTAATCACCCAGTGTCTGGTGGAAATCAGACTGAACCAGGTTTTCCCCTAGGAGTTTGCCTGTACTTACCTCCATTCTGTTTATTTTTTATCCTGAAAAACTCCCCAGTCTTTAATGATTACAAGCATACCCATTACATGATGCAGTCACCACTGTGTTTGAAAATATGGAGAATTGTACTCAGTAATGTGTGGTATTGGATTTGCCCCAAACATAATACTGTGTATTCAGGACAAAAAGTTAATTGCTTTGCCTCACTTTTTGCAGTGATAATTTAATGCCTTGTTGCAAACAGGATGCGTGTGTTGGAATACTTCTATCCTGTAAAGGCTGCCTTCTTTTCACTCTGTCAATTAGTTTAGTATTGTAGAGTTACTACAATGTTGTTGATCCATCCTCAGTTTTCTCCTATCACAGCCATTAAATTCTTGAGCGGTTTCTTTCCTCTCTGGCAACTGAGTAAGGAAGGAAGGATGCCTGTATCTTTGTAGTGACTGGGAACACCACCCAAAACATAATTAATAACTTCAACATACTCAAGGGGATATATCTAAGGTTTGCTTTTTATTTTTTTACCCATCTACCAATAGGTGCCCTTCTTTGCGAAGCATTGGAAAACCTCCCTGGTTGTTGTGGTTGAATCGACTGAGGGACCTACCTCTCATTTTATGTGTGGGATATAGAGATATATAGAGATTATGTTAAACACTACTATTGCACACAGAGTAAGTCCATGCAACTTATTATGTGACTTTAAGTACATTTTTACTCCTGAACTTATTTAGGCTTGCCATAACAAAGGGGTTGAATAAATCAAATCAAATCAAATTTGATGTGTCACATGCACCGAATACAACCGGTGTAGACCTTAGAGTGAATTGGCTTACTTACTTAACCAACAATGCAGTTTTAAGAAAATACCTTTAAAAAAGGAAGAGATAAAAGTAACAAATCATTAAGGAGCAGCAGTAAAAGAACAATGGCGAGGCTATATACAGCGGGTGCCGGTACAGAGTAAATGTGCGGGGGCGGTGTCGAGGTAATTGACGACTTATTGACTCAAGACGTTTCAGCTTTTCATTTTTAATTCATCCGTTAAAAAAAAAAAAAATAAAAACATAATTCCACATTGACATTATGGGGTATTATTGTGTGTGACAATAAAATCTTAATGTAATCCATTTTAAATTCAGGCTGCAAGACAACAAAATGTGGAAAAAGTCAAGGAGACAACTAATTCAATCATTTTCTAAATATGATAAAAAGCCAAATCACTCAACAAAGACCTAAGATGACTTGACATTCTGCTAAATAGAACAAAATCCAATAGGAACTCAATACAATACAATACAAAACAGTACAATGGATCACAAGAGAACAAAATTCACAAGGTCATTGTATGGATTATTTCCATTTTAATCTCATAGTAGGCCTATAAGTATTGATGTATTGCCCTGTCCTCTCCAACTGCCTCCAGGATGTTTTAGGAAGACTTATTCAAGCCTGGAGAGCCCTTACTACCCCTCCCTGCAGTACAGGTTTCTCCTCTGGTGAATAAACACAGCTATGCTGGCCAACAGCGCCATTGTCAGGATAGCCACTGCCACTGCAAGCGCCGCAATGACACCTTGCAAAAGTCAGGAGAGATGCAATGAAGATAAGCAATCAGATTTAAAATATTTCCGTCTTAAGAGTCTGGTTTCAATGAGTAGTGGCAGTCTCCGAGTCAACGTTATGTTTACTTACACTTACAGTATCTGTGGCAATATTTATGGATATTCTTGTGTATAGAATGACAGACAAATGAGCTCCTATAAGCAAAAGTAACAAAGCAAAACCTTTGAACCATTAAGACAATATGGACTACTTTTCTTACCTGTGTTGGACCATGATGGTTTGAGCCCACACTCGGCGTCCCAGTCCGTTGAGATGACATCTTTAACCAGGTCAGTGAATGAGGTCAGAGGGCACGGAGTTGTCTCACAGCCAGGCACAGGGGTCGGGTAGGGATCACGGGATGAGTCATTACGGTAATACAAGTCAAGAGAATAGGACCTGGAATAGTTCACACAGACTATGTAAAGACATAGCCTATGTGTTATGCAGATTTCTGTAACACTTTAATACTCATTTCACATCTCATATACCATTTAGTTGTCATTTAAAGGTGCAATATGCAGAAATCGCTCAGCTATTTCCTGGCTGCTAAAATGCTGATAGTTCACCAAATGTTTGTCGCAAAACAAGCAATGTATAGTGTAAAAAAAATCATTGTATCTTCTAAACCACTGTGCAATATCTTTTCAATTAGCAAAAATATTGTATTTTCAGCTCTTTGAAGCTGGTGTACAAAACCGAAAGTAAAAGATGCAAATATGAAGCTTAAGCACGGGAAGCATAGAAATAGCACACATAGAACAGATATAGCGCTTCTTGGACTTGCTTTTAATGTGAATGACGATGTGAATTTTTTCAGGTCACCCAAAAATGTACATTTTGCAGCTTTAAACCAAATAATTTATACAGTTTATTGCGCTAAAACATTAGCCTTGTACATGTGATAATTTCTGGAGGTATCACAACTAAAACTACATTACCCATCGTCCTCTTGGTAGAACTCAAAGAGCTGACAGGCAGCATAAGGAGGAAGAAGACCATTGTACACGTCTAGTGCAGCCTGGATAGTGATGAGGGTGGAGTCATGCTAGAGAGAGAGTGAGAGAGATGTACACATTAGAACACAGAATGAACTGTGTCGCATAAATTGCATAATCACATAGCATTAACATTGTGTTTGGTCATGCGTGGATGTGCTTGTGAATGTATAAATATGAATACGGAGACATGCTAGATGTCAGATTGCATAATATGAAGTGTGAGTGTACAATTAAGTATGTGGATGTGTGTGTGTGTGTGCCAGCGGTGTTCACTAACTGCTGAATACATGATGAACTTGAGCGTGCTCCCTTGCTCCACTGCCTTGGAGAAATTCCTCAGGATGGCATTCAACAGAACCCCTAAACAATAAACAAACCATCAACATTATAAAAACAATCATAGTGACATACACGCAAACAAACAAACTGTTGGCATAATCCAACTCATTAACATAACATTCAGACCAACTCACAATCCACAGGATATTTCATCCACTCAGCATGAGCAACCTCTTAGCCCACAGTCACAACATTAACTCAACGTCACTTCAACTTATTTTCAACTCTCAACCCACAGCCACAACACCAAAGCAACATTACTTCAACTCTTTTACAACCCACATGACCTCTGACACCTTCTGAACTCTAACCTCTCACCTCCTGAGAGCCTGGCCTTTTCCTTTCTCTTGTGAGTGACGACGCTGAACATGACCTCAAAGGAGGATATTTCCTGTAGAGTGTTGAGTACTTCCTGTGTGGCCCAGCCAGGGGTGGTCAGGTTGTGATTCCTCTAACAAGGGTACAATGACAACCGTTAGCATCGTTCTGTTTGAAGCGCAACTCTTCTACAACACATGAGTCACAAACAAGCCTATACCAGTGTAATTAAAGTGGATGCATCCCAAATGGCACCCTATTCCCTTTAAAGTGCACTACCTTTGACCAGGGCACATAGGACTCTTGTCAAAACTAGTATACAATACTGGAAATAGGGTCCCATTTTGGACGCCGCCTGTATTTCACGGTTTGTATAAGTCTTTCTATTTATATCCATCTCTGAAAAGAACATATGAAGGATGAACACTTTGCACTGGTGCTAATGTGTATTACTGTAAGTATGACCATGTCTACCTCTTATATAACCATGGATATTATTCATTTCAACGAGCTATTGAGGTATTCATCAAGCCCAACTGCCGAGGTGATCGCATGGCAGTGTTCCCCTATGTTGTTTGTTCCCAGGCTGGGGCACAGAGGCCCAAGGAGTAACATCCAGGCTTTCTGGCATCAAAGTTGTCAATTGAAACCAATAGAAGCCAAACTCTTTGACACAGGGCAACTTGCAAGAGAGGTAGGCAGGGGAAGGGAGGGGAGGCGTCCTGCCTATATAATGAGTGAGGCAGGATGCAGAGTCAGATGAACTCATGGATGCAATTTGTATGTCTCTGTGTAGTATTTGTATTTTGGTATTTATTAAGGCAGCAGCTACTCTTCCTAGGGTCCAGTAAAATTAAGGCAGTTTATACAATTTTAAAAGCATTACAATACATTCACACTGTGTGCCCTCAGGCCCCTAATCCACCACAACCACATATGTACAATACAAAATCCATGTGTACATGTGTGTATAGTGCGTATGCTATCATGTGTGTGTGTGTGTGTGTGTGTGTGTGTGTGTGTGTGTGTGTGTGTGTGTGTGTGTGTGTGTGTGTGTGTGTGTGTGTGTGTGTGTGTGTGTGTGTGTGTGTGTGTGTGTGTGTGTGTATGTGTCTGTGCCTATGTTTGTGTTGCTTCACAGTCCCCGCTGCTCCATGAAGTTTTTTAAATCTATTCTAAATCTATTTTAACTGCTTGCGTGAGTTACTTGGTGTGAAATAGAGTTTAGTACTGTGCGCCTTCCATAGTCTATTCTGGATTTGGGGACTGTGAAGAAACCTCTGGTGGCATGTCTTTATCATCGGATGGGGCCACAGTGTCTCCTGACCCCTCCTGTCTCAGCCTCCAGTATTTATGCTGCAGTAGTTTACATGTCGGGGAGCTAGGGTCAGTTTGTTATATCTGGAGTACTTCTCCTGTCTTATCCGGTGTCCTGTGTGAATTTAAGTATGCTCTCTCTAATTCTCTCTTTCTCTCGGAGGACCTGACCCCTAGGACCATGTCTCAGGACTACCTGGCATGATGACTCCTTGCTGTCCCCAGTTCACCTGGCCGTGCTGCTGCTCCAGTTTCAACTGTTCTGCCTGCGGCTATGGAATCCTGACCTGTTCACCGGACGTGCTACCTGTCCCAGACTTGCTGTTTTCAACTCTCTAGAGACAGCAGGAGTGGTAGAGATACTCTTAATGATCGGCTATGAAAAGCCAACTGACATTTACTCCCGAGGTGCTGACTTGCTGCACCCTCGACAACTACTGTGATTATTATTATTTGACCATGCTGGTCATTTATGAACATTTGAACATCTTGGCCATGTTCTGTTATAATCTCCACCCGGCACAGCCAGAAGAGGACTGGCCACCACTCACAGCTTGGTTCCTCTCTAGGTTTCTTCCTAGTTTTTGTCCTTTCTAGGGAGTTTTTCCTAGCCACTGTGCTTCTACACCTGCATTGCTTGCTGTTTGGGGTTTTAGGCTGGGTTTCTGTACAGCACTTTGAGATATCAGCTGATGTACGAAGGGCTACAGAAATAAATTTGACTTGATTTGTGGTGTATGCATGGATGTCTGAGCTGTGTGCCAGTAGTTCAAACAGACCGCTCGGTGCGTTCAACATGTCAATACCTCTCACAAATACAAGTAGTGATGAAGTCAATCTCTCCTCCACTTTGAGCCAGGAGAGATTGACATGCATATTATTAAAATTAACTCTCTGTGTACATCCAAGGGCCAGCCGGGCTGCCCTGTTCTGAACCAATTGCAATTTCCCTAAGTCCTTTTTGTGGCACCTGACCACACGACTGAACAGTAGGAAGTTAGAGGTAGTTTCGTAAGCCAATGCTAACGAGCATTACGGACAACATGCAGGAAACGTGGGTTTAATGGGTTTCAAGCAAGTCTGTGTATGCATCCCAAATGGCACCCTATTCCCTACAGTGCACTTCTTTTGACCAGAGCCCTACGGGCCCTTCACAAACTAAGTGGCCTATAAAGGGAAGAGTGTGCCATTTGGGACGTAGATCCCTTTGAAGGGGACCTGCAACTAACCCTAGAGGGGAAACCCTACATGTGGCATAGTATTTATTTCAGAGTCAGAGTTTGTATGCAGAGAGCTACATACAATAGTCCAGTACCTGACAGGAGAGAGTGTCGTAGACCCTCCATATGGAATTCCTGCCCAGCAGCCTAGACACGGGATACCCAGTGTGGTTGGAGAGCTCCTGTATAAATCGCTGTGGGAAGACGTTCATCTTATACGATTTTTTCCATTTATTCCAGTCAGTCAATGTTATGATTGCGCCTGGTGGATTCCTAAAAGCAATCACCTCGGTCACATATTCACATGTCACATTAGTTTTTTGCTTCCATAAACAGTTGATTATTAAATCCGTAAATCTTGTCAAATAAGGGCACCGTACCAAGGTTTTGTTTTATATACCCAGTGCTTAGTTGAGAGAAAATGACTCAGGGGAAAGGTTCATCTACACTGATGCAAAATACATGATTACTGTCAGTACATAGTGATAGGTCATCATTCTAGGTCCAGTATGTAGCTTTGGTGGCGACCCAACCAAATTCAGATAGAAATGTGAGTCTGATAAGCAGCACATTCTATGTGAGCTATTTCTATGCATCCCGTCCTGAAAAGAGATTGAACGAGATCTTATGGACTTACATAATGTACGAATTGGAATTCATAACATATCATACATTTTGGCTCATGAGCGCTACTTTTCAACTACTGGCTGAAATTATACAAAACCTTTATAACGTAACTTTAAGTTTTCGGTTTTGCATCTTTTTACTTTTCGTTTTGTACACCAGCTTGAATGATAGAATATTAGCAACCAGCTAATGGGGATCGATTTCTACATATTATGTCTTTATGCCCATTAACCTTTCACCTGCTTTTCAGATCACATAAATGAGATGAGAGGAAGCCACTTGTGACTATTAAGATGAACACAGGGTGACAAAAAATGTCAGATAGATACTCCATCTTCTCACCAGAGGGTAGTAAAGAGCACCAAGGACACCTCCATCAAAAGCCAGACATCTCCATAATAGGAATCAGGATGGGATTCAGTTAATTAAAGCCTTTTCATTTTAATTCTCAATATAATTCAATCCTGTCATTAATTAACAGCTCTGAGAATGTGAGAGAAATTGCACCAAGCAGCTTTTTGGAAGATGAAGGAGAAAACTGTGAGTGAGCAAATCACTGAGGACCTGATGTCACACCGAAATAACTAACAAGGCCTTTGTGACAACTAATAACCTACTGGAATGAAACAATAATTCAGTCTTTGAATAACAAACACATGTAGCAAGTGAGTCAAAGTGAATTCACAAGACATGATTAATAGGGACAGGGTTGTGAGGAAAAGGGTTTCATTGCTGCGACATATTGCTCAAGGCCCATCTATGACAGGATAGGACTTGAAATGACTAGACAGAACAACAAAAAGATACATTAACAATAACAACGTTAAAAAAAAACTAGGGAAAGCGATTGAGGTGTGTTTGATAACCCTGGAGTTTCTCCCTTTGGGGCTATTCTATTTGGACAAACTCAATCAAGCGCAGAGTATTTGAAAATATTTAACATACTACTATGCATTTGACACAGGTCTGAACATGTTATGTCATGTCTACAACAGGTGTAGTATCTTCATTTTTAAAACTCCCGAGTGGCGCAACATTCCCTGGTTTGAATCCAGGCTGTATCACATCCGGCCGTGATTGGGAGTCCCACAGGGCGGCACACAATCGGCCCAGCGTCGTCCGGCTTTGGCCGGGTTAAGCCGTAATTGTAAATAATAATTTGTTCTTAACTGACTTGCCTTGTTAAATAAAGATTAAATATATATATATACATACATATATATATACATATATATATACAGTATATATTGATCACTCTGTTGTCACTGAGAATTTTCCTGCAGGGCAGGATATTCAAATGAGCCTCGTTCTTTACATGCATTCACTGAAAACCTGTAGTTCTCTTTCTCTCTTGCTCACTGAAACACTAAATCAACAGACAGAATAAATGCCCTACTGTCGTAGGTCCTACTACTGCCACATTAAAATGTACAACAATGTATCTGAAATGCAGCCATACACATCAACAACTGTCGTTGTATATACCTTATTATTAACTGGGTGGTTCAAGCCCTGAATGCTGATTGGCTAACAGACGTGGTATATCAGTATACCACGCGTATGACAAAACATGTATTTTTACTGGTCTAATTACGTTGGTAACCAGTTTATAATAGCAGGGGTTTGTGGTATATGGCCAATATACCACGTCTAAGGTCTGTATCCAGGCACTCTGTGTTGCGTCGCGCGTAAGAACAGGCTGTATACAAATAGATAATGGTCTCTACTACAACATAGTGTATCCGAAATGCAGCCTATCGCCTACTGTAGCCTATCAAAACTCATTTCCGTTTGAAATTATCAGTGAAAAAAATACAGAAATAAAATCCTCCTGCAGCAGGATTAATTTCCTCCTGTGACGAAACTGGTCCAATTAAGATGTATGAAGCGTCATAGGCTTTAATGATGTGATGTGTTACCTTGACAACTCTTCTGAGACTTACCTGGTGAGACTTGAGAACTCTCCGGTAGTGTTCGCTGTCAAACGTCTCCCCCATCAGCTCTCTAAACCTGGGGCAGTGTTTGCTTGGGGACTTCAACAGCTTGTGAAATCCAAGACAAAACAACCATTTTTATTCCTCTGTCAAATTCCTCTTCCTCTGCTCATAAAACTCAGGTACACTCAGTTTACAGCTTTGCTTCACTAGTGGCCCTTCCTTTCTTTTCTTTTTAACGCCGCCTCAGTGCCAAATGGCCTATTGGTCAGAGAAATGGACATGAAGGCCCATGCTCACATCTCAAATGGGCGTAGTGATATTGAGTTCCACATCAGGCTCCAACAAAACCAAGATATCTTGATTCAAACTAGTCTTTCTTTTTTTCAAATACTTCAGATGGGATGGGTTTCCACTTCTGGGACTATTTCATTGGTTCCAATGTAACCAGGCAAGCTCAATCAAGCACAGCTAAAGTTTTTGAAGGAAAACAAAACACTATTTTGAACCCAGGTCTACTGGAAAGATTCATACAGCTGATTTAATGGATGATGAGTGAGTGAGTGAGTGAGTGAGTGAGTGAGTGAGTGAGTGAGTGAGTGAGTGAGTGAGTGAGTGAGTGAGTGAGTGAGCGAGTGAGTGAGTGAGTGAGTGAGTGAGTGGGCACGTTTGTCTATGCCAGCCAGCCTCCAGCCCAGGGCTCTAAATGAAGCAAATTCATTGATAGCACTGGTGCTCTCAACTTTAAAAAGTTAGGAACACCACATGAAATTTAGGAGCACCAGAAAATCTAGATTTTTTAATTGCTTGAGATATACTGTACGTGGCCTATATTAATTCTAGATACTTTTGTGCCCTAAAAATATGTAACACAGTAAATACATTTGTTTATTTTAAAAGCTAAAATGTTGATGTAAATACCTGTCATTAAAATTACAAAGACAATTGTGGAATATTTAGTTTCTACATTGTGTAAAAGCACTATTTTCATATTGCGATGCATTACATTGAAAATTATACATGGTCTCTTTAAAAATGTCAGGTTTGCGATTAAGAGCAACGCTATTAGTGAAAGGAGGGGCTAGGAATCCCATTGGGCTATAAATGGAGGACCGTGTAATGCCCCACCCAGCAAATTGTAGAACAATCGCGTTCACGTTGTCATGCTGCTTCACGTGGTTGCTAAAATGATCGTCACGCAATCCCTTCTCAAAGTCAGGGTATGAGTCAAGAAACCTGAACATTTTTCTCGAAAGTACATAATGTCACAATTCCAAAGCTATACGATGTTACATCTCAGAAAAAAACTGTAATTCTGTACTTCTTGCTCATGCTAATGTTGGGTTTTTAAACTAGCGCCCAATTGACCCCCATTCACTCCTTGAAGGATATCTTTTCTTGTCGTAGAATAGCCCAGAATGCACCTCGCGGCCCATTGACGTACACAATCACATTAATACGATTTCAAATGGAGTTTCCAATCTCCTCAAAAGTATCTCGGTTAGTAGTGTGTGATTGCAGCCGCAATCGAGCATCCAATTGGTTTCTGCATGAAACCCCCCTTGAGCACACCATCTTCATGGTTGTGTGACACTTTTGATATTCTGTATTTCCCCTGATTGTCTATGCAATTAAAACGTGGGTCTAAAGGGAAGTAAAAGTATTATCAGAGTTTTTACCAATGTCTGAGCTAGCTAGCTACAGGTCTCGCCCCCGCCTTCCATCTACTGTGTACCGGAGTCTAGCTAACTAGTCCTTCGCTAACGCCTGCTTGCTTAGCACACAGTGTCCTTCGCTCCCACCGGCTGAACACCTGCCCTTAACAGAACTGCAGGAAAACAGTGCCCGACAGGCGGGGGCTAGTTACACTGTCTACTGATGTCCTAGATAGCTAGCTATCTATCCTGCCTCCTGCCTGCTATGTACCGCAAGGCTGTCCGCAAAAAAAATTGTTTAAGGTGCATGTCACCACCTACTGTGTGGGAGTGTGCGATCAATCATGGCCTGACAAATTCTGTACCAACATTTTTAAACCAAATAAAGCTCTACTAACTTCTACCACACCCTCCCCTCAAAAACCCTCCCAAACCCCCCAACCTCATTCAATATGATCTATATCATGTTGAAACAATCCATCCGTAGGATTATTCAGCATATCAACAACCATTTTGACAGTAGCATCTGTTACACCCATCACTATTTTGCCGTATCCACAATAGCCTTCAAGCTGGTATTTCTGCTTTCCACAACCCGAGTCGTGTTGATAACCTTACCAATGAAAGCTATGAAATGAACCTTTGACACAGCATATTCATGAGCGTAAGATTTCTGAACAGGTCTCGAAACAATGCCAGGCCCAGCAGAAGCACCAGCCCCAACAGTAGGTCCACTTACTACAGGAGCAGCCATGGAAGCTCCATCAGTCCGCACTGTAGTTCCACCAATCTGTTTACTAGCCTCTGCATAGAGTGCATTCAGAAAGTATTCGGACCCCTTGACTTTTTCCACATTTGTTTACGTTACAGCCTCATTCTAAAATGTCTTATTTCCTCATCAATCTACACACAATACCCCATAATGACAAAGCGGAAACATTTTTTTTTCTTATTTTCATTTCAAATTCATTGGACATGATTTGGAAAGGTCCCACAGTTGACATTGCATGTCAGAGCAAAAACCAAGCCACAAGGTCGAAGGAACTGTCTGTAGAGCTCCGAGACAGGATTGTGTTGAGGCACAGATCTGGGGAAGGGTACCAAACATTTCTGTAGCATTGAAGTTCCCCAAGAACAAAGTGGCCTCCATCATCCTTAAATGGAAGACGTTTGGAACCACCAAGACTCTTCCTAGAGCTGGACGTCCGCCCAAACTGAGCAATCGGGAGAGAAGGGCCTTGGTCAGAGAGGTGACTAAGAACACAATGTTCACTCTGACAGAGCTCCAGAGTTCCTCTGTGAACCTTCCAGAAGGACAACCATCTCTGCATCAATCCACCAATTAGGCCTATATGGTATAGCGGCCAGACGGAAGCCACTCCTCAGTAAAAGGCACATGAAAGCCTGCTTGGAATTTGTCAAAAGGCACCTAAAGACTCTCAGACTATGAGAAACAAGATTATCTGGTCTGATAAACAACTATTTGGTCTGAATGCCAAGCGTCACATCTGGAGGAAACCTGGCACCATCCCTACGCTGAAGCATGGTGGTGGCAGCATCATGCTGTGGAGATGTTATTCAGCGGCAGGGACTGGGAGACTAGTCAGGATCGAGGGAAAGATGAACAGAGCAAAGTACAGAGAGTTCCTTGACAAAACCCTGCTCCAGAGCGCTCAGGACCTCAGACTGGGCCGAAGGTTCACCTTCCAACGGGACAACGACCCTAAGCACACAGCCAAGACAACGCAGGAGTGGCTTCGAGACAAGTCTCTGAATGTCCTTGAGTGGGCCAGCCAGAGCCAGGACTTGAACCCGATCAAACATCTCTGGAGAGACCTGAAAATAGCTGTTCAGCAATGCTCCCCATCTAACCTGACAGAGCTTGAGAGTGTCAGCAGAGAAGAATGGGAGAAACACCCCAAATACAAATGGGCTAAGCTTGTAGCAACCATACCAAGAAGTCTTGAGGCTGTAATCGCTGCCAAAGGTGCTTCAACAAAGTACTGAGTGAAGGGTCTGAATACTTACGTAAATGTGATATTGAATTATTTATTTGTATTATACATTTGCAAAAATGTCTAAAAATCTGTCTTTGCTTTGTCATTATGCAGTATTGTGTGTAGACTGATGAGGGGGGAAAACGATTGAATCCATTTTAGAATAAGGCTGTAACTTCATAAAATGTGGGAAAAAGTCAAAGGGTCTGAATACTTTCCGAATACGCTGTATAATACATTATGACTGATTCTATATCTCTGAGCCTCTCTAACCTCTCTCTGCACCTGGCATCCACCAAATGATGCACCATGTTGTCGTCGTACCCCCCTTCCACAATTACAACTCTTAACCTTCACATTGCTCCCACATTCACCGCAATCATGTTCCGCTCCACACTTGGCACCTATTTTCTTTCTTTTACACTGAACAACTACATGTCCCATTCGTTGGCATTAAAAACACTGCAATGGGGATGAGACCAATTCTCTGACATTGAAACTAAGGAATCCTATCTGTACTTTTCTAGGCAAAACCTTCTCAAACCTCAGCAGCACTGATAAGCTTTCCCTTCTTTGACCCTCTTTCCTACTGATCAACCTTTTGGCCTCAATCACTCTGCCTCCCTTCACATGTTCTTTCATATCATCTGTGGACATAGATATTGGGACCCCAGTGATGACCCCCCTCGACCTAGCATAAGCACCAGGGACATGGCTTTTAATCTTCTTCCCATTAAGCTTTTCCATTACAGAATCTTCCCTTGCTGAGCCTGGCTACCGCAAAATATTAGCAATCTACCATTTCCAATGAACCAGGCTAGTTTCACTTCACCTATCTCTACGACGTTGGTTAATCGGATAGGGTGTAAATGAGGCCCTGTGGTCTCATCAAACACCATCCCAACTTTCCACTCCAACACATTATTACTCTCGCTTCCTACCTTGGCCCTCTTTACGCTTTGCAGACTAGACGCTCCACTACTTTCAGTATCATGATCTCTCTTCTTCCTATGTCTTTCCTCTACAGACCATTCAGATCCTTGACCCTAATCCTCCCACTCCATATCATCAGAACGGTCACCCATATTGATCGCATCCCAGCACAGCTGTTGCTTCTCCAACCTCGTCTCAATTTCCTCCCCTTCGTCCGCACTACTCTCCGCGATTTCCAACCATCCGCCATACGTTAACGTTCCTCGGCCTGTCTTTTTTACTCTGTTATGGTTCTTCCATCTGGAGGGAGCTGCCACCTTCCATAGGAAGGTGAAAATGTTGCGCCGATACTATTGGTCAGATCTTTTGACCTGGTTTGACCTGGTTTGACCTGGTTTGACCTGGTTGGGTCACGCCGTTTTCGCTGTAGTAATGGTGAAACCATGACGTGAATGAATCTGCACTCGCTTGTTTCTCTAGGGCACAGAGGAACAAATGGTACAGTGTGAAGCCTTATCGTTACAGATGCTTTCGTAGTCGCTCAGTGCTCCCAAAATAAAACTCCTAGTTGCACAGAAAAAATATTTGGTCGCAGGTTTAGAGCCCTGCGCCCGCCTACCTTATCCTGTGCTCTGGTGACAGTGTGCACTGGAATGGGCCGCCATGGTAACTGGGGCATGAGGGGAGGGGGGCGTCTGTTTGGGGGGAACAGCCCAGCCAGGTTAGCCTGGGCACTCATTAGAGTGCGGTCATAGTCTGTACTCCGCACGTACACCTGTGTGGAGGGAAAGAAGTAAAGATGAGGTTCCTATGTCTATACCAGCATACCACTTAGAGAATGCATGTCCAAAAAACTGCTTCACTGTACAGTAAGTGGTTTGCCAGTGTGCATAATGGAACAAAGCTTTACTGTATTAAGAATTAATATGTTCTATTTAAAATGTGCTTTTCCCTTTTCTGTCATCCTATGTGAAGTGATTGCACACTGTAAATCATTTTGACAACATTGGCTTTTCCTGTGATGCCGATAAAGCTTGCTTGAATTCGAATGTGACATGACAGGGGACAGGAAAGGTACAGCACGAGCTGAAACTTGAGTGTGACAACAAATCGTTAGCGACAGCGAATTAGGTAAGTTGTTATTTTGGTGGTAATTGCTACTTTATGGACAGAGGGAGGGAGGGAAAAAGGGAGAGAGAGACGGGGACGAGAGAGAAAAAGATAAAGAGATAGAGTGGAGTAAAGAGAAAAAGGGAGAAAACGACAGGAAGTGAAAGAGAGCGACTGGAAGAGGGAAATCAGATCTTTGTTGTAATGCCGGGACGATGCGAACTGCCTTGGGGCACACAGAGCCAAACAACATGCATGCAGCCTAATGCGCAGTGACGAGATCAGGCGAGATTAGCCCACATGTTACATCATGTTATGAGGCCGGGGTGATGATGTCATCAACATGAGTCATTCTCATTAGCCTACACCATAACAGACATTACAGGCACTAAGTACCACACATGGATATTGTGTGGTCATATGCTCCAAAGAACCCAGACGTATAGCCCGAAATAGATTTGCCAAGACCTCAAATGCACAAACAGCACACATGGTAAACAATGCAATTTCTCTCCTGTGTAATATGTACACGTTTGGGCTCCAGTAACGCACCTCTTTGCTGTTGTAGTCTTCACTGAGGAAGTGTCCATAGCGTCTCTTCAGAAACCTGCCGAAGTCAAACTGCTGTCTCATCCCCAACTGAGCCAAGTGAGCCAAAAAAAAAAAGATGAAAGAAAGCTTATAACTCACACAACAGCCTAGGTCAAGGAAGAACGTCTACGGAGAAGATTTAGGAGATATTACTGTGAAGTGCGATAATATTGCTTGTTTTTGTTACGGCACATGATTATCTAACATTTCACGACAGACTCCTTCAACTTTTTCTGAAGAAAATGTGTGTGCTTTCTTAAGCTTATAGTTGTAGAAGAAGTTACAGGCACATTCAGAATGGAAATATAGGCAAAGGGTTATGTTTTCGGGAAACATAATTGTCATTGCATACTCAAACTTCTGTACCTCAGTTAGCTGCCCGAAGCCTTGTGCCCACACTTCCTCACCGTGAGGGTCCATGGGAAACGACTCAATGGGGGATCGATCGCCATGACGAAATACCTTACGCCAGTCATATGTTTTATGTCATATGTATAGCGCTACAATACCTTACACAAGTCATATGTCTTATATTCTTATGTGATATGCAGAAGTATATTTTATACCTGGTGTTAATGTGTCCCATGCCCTAATCTTATCCACAATTCCAGTTGTGCCCACATATTAGTCGTTGCATCTACACGTGGTATTAAAATGTGTCTCTTATCCGTTTACTTGTGTCCCCATTGTGACCAGATATCCTAGTCTCTCTGAAGGTGGTCAGGAAGATCGGCTCACAATCAGCAAATAATACATATTTGAATCATCTACACCTGTCTTAAAATGTGGGCACAATCAGAATGTGGACAAGATTGGGACAAAGGACACATGTTAGCGCCAGGTATAAACGGGGCTAAAATTGGGTTAAATTAAGCTTGATTGATTGGTTTAATACATGGCTCCTACATCAGACATCAAATACAATATGATTATTGATCATCTTATTTACTTATTTTCCCTTCAAGCATGAACCAAGTGTTGAATCTATCAGGATTTCATTAAACATTTTAAAACGAATCCCAGAGGAGTAAAGCAGAACTGACAAGTCTTACGGCAACAACAAATGTCAGAATGCGGGATTCAGTCGATGAGACACAAGAGAGAAGTAAAAGGTAACCCAAAGATGTCAGGCACCCCACCATCTCCTCTGTAGTTTCTTTCACTTCTGTTACAGTGGGGTCGCCTTTCAGAGGTTAACTGAAAAAAAGGTCATATCGATTATCGATACAGACAATGAAAACATTCTGCCAAATTCAGTTTATTTGCTCACTCAATATCACTTGGAAACTTTTAGCAGAAACACACTATTTGGCAAGTCCATTAATAAGGTCAGTATTTTATATAAATGTAATGGTGATTCTAATTCCACAAGTTTAATAGTTGTTAATGAACTAATAATAGTTTGTTTAATAATAGTTTGTTAATTTCTTCTGAACCCTTACGTCATTAAATGTAAATGATGACCTGTCATATAACAAATTAGAATAATTATAAAACATAATTACTGCAAATGTTCACTTACCTTAATTTGTATGTAACAGACTCAAGAGTAGTTCCTTACAGCTGGTTTGTGTTTTAAGAAATCTATGAGAAAAAGGCCCACTGCAGTAAATCTCATCTGTGAAGCTATACACAGATACGAATTGACATTTAGTGCATGTTTCACTAAATGATGCACTGCTTTCATAACCCACCTAGCTGACCCCCACTTCCTCTTCTCTTCCTCTTCTCTTCCTCTCTCCCTTGTGATGCCTGCTCCCGATTCGCACTGGCCGCTCAAAATCCAAATCACTGTATCTGTCAATCTCACTCGCTCTCCCTTGACGTACCAATGGACCAATAGACCCTGGCAGTTCTTTTCAGTTTCGCATTTGATCTGTAGACATATATGTCCACCTCAGACAGGACAGCTCTCCTTATGTACCAGCCATACAGTGCCTATGGTGAAACAAGCCCTAAACATGAGAATTGTCCTTTAACAAGGCTCTAACGATAGCCTTACTCACTTGGTGCCTCACTTAGCTCAACCCCCCCCACCACCACCACCACACACGCACATGCACACACACACACGCATCCGTGGGCACACAGACACATGCTTACATCCATGAATGCATTCACACAAGCAAGCACACATGCAATTACGCACACACAGCACATGCATGCATCCACACACACCGCACACACACAGACCGGGGCCACAAACACTCATTATATCGTGCCATGTCATCCACCATGGATGTTGCCCCAAAATTACAGGGCCTGCAGTGTTTTCCCTGACTTAGCAAACATGTAGGGTTCTGTTAGTATCAAAGTCGCCTTATGGGTCAGTAAAATAGGGTAATATGATGTACTATAGGCTTATAATTTATGACCCATCATGATTGGAACAAGTGAGCTATTTTGTAACCCTGTACATTCTTAGAATGTGGGGACAGCCAAAGAACCCTTGTGGAACCTTTTGTTGTAAGAGTGTAGGTATGTTTATACATAGTAGGATGCATAGGGTATAGCAGTACAAGATAAATGACACATTTGAGTGTACAGCCATAAGCCATATATTGTATGCCCACACAATACACACTGTACACACTGCACACGCACACACACACACACACACGCACGCACACACACACTAACACACACACACACGCTAACACACACACACACATACAGTGCCTTCAGAAAGTATTCAGACCTCTTGACTTTTTCCACATGTTGTTGTTCTACAGCCTGAATTTTAAAATGATTACGTTGAGATTTGTTGTCACTGGCCTACACACAATAACCCATAATGTCAAAGTGGAATTACGTTTTTTTTTTTTTTTTTTTTTTTTTTTTACAAATTCATAAAAAATGAAAAGCTGAAATGTCTTGAGTCAATAAGTATTCAACCCCTGTGTTATTGCAAGCCGAAATATGTTCAGGAGTAAAAATGTGCTTAACAAGTGAAATAACAAGTTGTACGGACTCAGTGTTTGTGTGTGTGGTAATAGTGTTTAAAATTATTTTTGAATGACTACCTCATCGCTGCACCACACACAATTATCTGGAAGGAGTGAATTTCAAACACAGATTCAACCACAAAGACCAGGGAGGTTTTCCAATGCCTCGGAAAGAAGGGCACCTATTAGTAGATGGGTAAAACATTTATTACACGTTGGATGGTGTATCAATAGACCCAGTCCCTCCAAAGATACAGGCCTCCTTAACGCAGGGATTTCACCATGAAGCCAATGGTGACTTTAAAACAGTTACAGAGTTTAATGACTGTGATGGGAGGAAACTGAGGCTGGATCAACAACATTGTAGTTAATCCATAATGCTAACCTAATTGACAGAGTGAAAAGAAGGAAACCTGTACAGAATAAAGTGCAAAAAAAAATTGGCAAAGAAATGAACTTCATGTCCTGAATACAAAGCCTTATGTTTGGGGCAAATCCAACACATCACCGAGTACCACTCTTCATATTTTCAAGCATAGTGGTGGTTGCATCATGCTACGGGTACGCTTGTCATCAGCAAGGACTAAGGTTTTCTTTTATGATAAAAATAAACAGAATAGAGCTAAGGACAGGCAAATTCCTAGAATAAATATTGGTTCAGTCTACTTTCCAACAGACACTGGGTATCACCTTAGATATCTCTGTTTTCTTTACATTTTGGTTAGGTCAGGGTGTGACGAGGGTGGGTATGTTTGTTTTTGTATTGTCTAGGTTTTTTTGCATGTCTAGGGGTTTGGTAGGTCTAGGTATATGTATGTCTATGATGGCCTGAATTGTTTCCCAATCAGAGGCAGCTGTTTATCGTTGTCTCTGATTGGGGATTATATTTAGGTTGCCATTTTCCCTTTTGTGTTTGTGGGTTCTTGTTCTATGTGTAGTTGCCTGTCTGCACTATCCATATAGCTTCATGGTTTGTTTTATTATTTTGTTAGTTTGTTCAGTGTTCATTCGTTTAATAAAGAAGAATGTACGCATACAACACTGCACCTTGGTCTCCTCCTTACAACAGACGTGACAGAAGAACCCACCATGAAAGGACCAAGCAGCGTGTTCAGGAGGAGCAGACATTATGGGGATGAGATTTTGGACGGAAAAGGATCCTGGACGTGGGAGGAAATATTGGCAGGAGAGGATCGCCGACCATGGAGGCAGGTGGATATAGCACGGGAGGAACGGCGACGATATGGGTACACGGCTAGCATGGAAGCCCGAGAGGCAGCCCCAATAATTTATTTGGGGGGGAACACGAGGAAATTGGCTGAGTCAGGTTGGAGACCTGAGCCAACTCCTCATGCTTACCGTGGGGAGCGTGTGACTGGTCAGGCACCGTGTTATGCAGAGATGCGCACGGTGTCTCCATTTCGCATTCATAGCCCAGTGCGCTCTATTCCAGCTCCTCGCATTTTCCGGGCTAGAATGGGCATCCAGCCAGGACGCTTTGAGCCAGCTACAGTGCCTTGCAAAAGTATTCGGCCCCCTTGAACTTTGCGACCTTTTGCCACATTTCAGGCTTCAAACATAAAGATATAAAACTGTATTTTTTGTGAAGAATCAACAACAAGTGGGACACAATCATGAAGTGGAACGACATTTATTGGATATTTCAAACTTTTTTAACAAATCAAAAACTGAAAAATTGGGCGTGCAAAATTATTCAGCCCCTTTACTTTCAGTGCAGCAAACTCTCTCCAGAAGTTCAGTGAGCATCTCTGAATGATCCAATGTTGACCTAAATGACTAATGATGATAAATACAATCCACCTGTGTGTAATCAAGTCTCCGTATAAATGCACCTGCACCGTGATAGTCTCAGAGGTCCATTAAAAGTGCAGAGAGCATCATGAAGAACAAGGAACACACCAGGCAGGTCCGAGATACTGTTGTGAAAAAGTTTAAAGTCGGATTTGGATACAAAAAGATTTCCCAAGCTTTAAACATCCCAAGGAGCACTGTGTAAGCGATAATATTTAAATGGAAGGAGTTTCAGACCACTGCAAATCTACCAAGACCTGGCCGTCCCTCTAAACTTTCAGCTCATACAAGGAGAAGACTGATCAGAGATGCAGCCAAGAGGCCCATGATCACTCTCGATGAACTGCAGAGATCTACAGCTGAGGTGGGAGACTCTGTCCATAGGACAACAATCAGTCGTATATTGCACAAATCTGGCCTTTATGGAAGAGTGGCAAGAAGAAAGCCATTTCTAAAAGATATCCATAAAAAGTGTCGTTTAAAGTTTGCCACAAGCCACCTGGGAGACACACCAAACATGTGGAAGAAGGTGCTCTGGTCAGATGAAACCAAAATTGAACTTTTTGGCAACAATGCAAAACGTTATGTTTGGCGTAAAAGCAACACAGCTCATCGCCCTGACCACACCATCCCCACTGTCAAACATGGTGGTGGCAGCATCATGGTTTGGGCCTGCTTTTCTTCAGCAGGGACAGGGAAGATGGTTAAAATTGATGGGAAGATGGATGGAGCCAAATACATGACCATTCTGGAAGAAAACCTGATGGAGTCTGCAAAAGACTGGGACAGAGATTTGTCTTCCAACAAGACAATGATCCAAAACATAAAGCAAAATCTACAATGGAATGGTTCAAAAATAAACATATCCAGGTGTTAGAATGGCCACGTCAAAGTCCAGACCTGTATCCAATCGAGAATCTGTGAAAAGAACTGAAAACTGCTGTTCACAAATGCTCTCCATCCAACCTCACTGAGCTCGAGCTGTTTTGCAAGGAGGAATGGGAAAAAATTCAGTCTCTCGATGTGCAAAACTGACATACCCCAAGCGACTTACAGCTGTAATCGCAGCAAAAGGTGGCGCTTACAAAGTATTAACTTAAGGGGGCTGAATCATTTTGCACGCCCAATTTTTCAGTTTTTGATTTGTTAAAAAAGTTTGAAATATCCAATAAATGTCGTTCCACTTCATGATTGTGTCCCACTTGTTGTTGATTCTTCACAAAAATATACAGTTTTATATCTTTATGTTTGAAGCCTGAAATGTGGCAAAAGGTCGCAAAGTTCAAGGGGGCCGAATACTTTCGCAAGGCACTGTATATGTTCCAGATCTCCAGTGCGTCTCCAAGGCCCAGTGTATTCTGTGACTCCCCCCCACGCACTCGCCCTAAGGTGCGTGTCACCAGCCCAGTACCACCAGTGCCGGCATCACGCACAAGGCCTCCAGTGCGCCTCCAGAGTCCAGTACGTCCTGAGCCTGCTCCCCGCACTCACCCTGAGATGCGTGTCACTAGCCCGGTACCACCAGTGCCGGCACCACACACCAGGCCTCCAGTGCGACTCGGAAGTCCAGAGCTTCCGGCGACAGTTCCCAGTCCAGAGCTTCCGGCGACAGTACCCAGTCCAGAGCTTCCGACGACAGTTCCCAGTCCGGAACCTCAAACGACGGGCCAGAGTCCGGAACCTCCAGCGTCGGGCCACAGTCCGGAATCTCCAGCGACGGGCCACAGTCCGGGGTCTCCGGCAACGATCCCCAGTCCGGGGTCTCCGGCAACAGTCCCCAGCCCGGGGTCTCCGGCGACGGTCCCCAGCACGGGGTCTCCAGCGATGATCCACAGTCCAGAGCCTCTGGCGATGATCCTCAGTCCGGCCCTACAAAGGCGGAGGGACCAGTGTAAAGAGGGGGGGGGGCGTCCAGAACCAGAGCCGCCACCGAGGGTAGAAGCCCTCCCTTATAGGTTCAGGTTTGCACCTTTGGGGGGGGGGGGGGTACTGTCACGCTCTGACCTTAGATATCTCTGTTTTCTTTATATTTTGGTTAGGTCAGGGTGCGACGAGGGTGGGTATGTTAGTTTTTGTATTGTCTTGGGTTTTTTGCATGTCTAGGGGTTTGGTAGGTCTAGGTATGTCTATGGTGGCCTGAAATGTTTCCCAATCAGAGGCAGCTGTTTATCGTTGTCTCTGATTGGGGATCATACTTATATATCCCATTTAGCAGACGCTTTTGTCCAAAGCGACTTACAAGTCGGCTGGGGCCACTACTTTTACATATGGGTGGCCCCAGTGGGAACTTAGGTTGCCATTTTCCCTTTTGTGTTTGGGGGTCTTGTTCTATGTTTAGTTGCCTGTCTGCACTATCCATATAGCTTCACGGTTCGTTTTGTTAGTTTGTTCAGTGTTAATTTGTTTAATAAAGAAGAATGTATGTACAGTATACCACGCTGCACCTTGGTCTCCTCCTTACAACGAACGTGACACTGGGAGACAAATTCACCTTTCAGATAGACAATAACCTAAAACACAAGGCCAAATATACACTGGAGTTGCTTAGCAAGATGACATTGAATGAAAATCTATCGCAAGACTTGAAAATGTCTGTCTAGCAATGATCAACAACCAACTTGACAGAGAGTCAGGGGCTGAGCCCCACCTATTTAGAACATTTTTTGGGGCCTGTTTTCCATGTTATTTTGGCATTCATACGTGTCACATACGGTGGGGCAAAAAAGTATTTAGTCAGTCACCAATTGTGCAAGTTCTCCCACTTAAAAAGATGAGAGAGGCCTGTAATTTTCATCATAGGTACACTTCAACTATGACAGACAAAATGAGAAAAAAAAGACAAGATCCCACAAACTCAGGAGGAAAACAAGCTGCCTAAGTATGATTCCCAATCAGAGACAACGATAGACAGCTGCCTTTGATTGGGAACCATACCCGCCCAACAAAGACATAGAAAACTAGAATGCCCACCCAAATCACACCCTATCCAAATAGAGAAATAAACAGGCTCTCTAAGGTCAGGGCGTGACATCTACTCTCAACGTAGACTCTCAAAGGGTCTTTAAATTATGGTCTTTAAATTAAAGATCCAAGCAGCCTCTCCCTAGGGAGGGTGACAGTTTTTGCACCTAATGGTGCTACGATACTCTGAGTTAAGTACTTTTAATTGGGCTTTGTTTTACCCACATAATTTTTACCACAAGGACAAGTTATAAGATAAATAACTGCCTTAGTGAAGCACGTGATAACACCTTTGATTGGGATCTGTTTCCCTGTTTGGGGGTGTTTGAAGGATCTACATTTATAAGTTCCATTGCATAGAGCATAGCCATTACACTTGTAGTTTCCATCCAATAGGGGCACAAATACACGTTGTGCAGGGACATCTTGGGGTGGTCAATCTGAGTTTACCAGTTGATCTCTGAGGTTTCTGCCCCGTCTTGTATAACTAACCTTGTGGGGACACACAATTCAGTCCCATTCAAAATCCTAACCTTAACCCCAAAACCTAACCCTAGCTCCTAACCCTAACCCTAAAATGAACCCTTGCTCCTAACCCTAAAACTAATTCTAAACCTGACATTAATTCTAACCTTAACTCTAAACCCCCTAGAAATAGCATTTGACCTTGTGGGGAATAAAAAAATGTCCCCAGTTGATCAAATGTTTTTGTTTGCTATTCTTCTATTCCCCACAAGTATAGTTAAACATGACCCCTGCAAGCACACACGCGCACACACATACAGTATATACTGTTGACACTGCAATACAATGACTACGACATCTGAACTGCATTAAAGGGATGGTAAGATATATATATTTTACTGCAGCAATACTGTTTCTATCTCTGTTGAAATACGGTGCATTTGGAAAGTATTCAGACCCTTTGACTTTTCCCCCCAAACATTACGTTACTGCCTTGTTCTAAAACTGATTAAATTGTTTTTTTCCCCCTCATCAATCTACACACAATACCCCATAATGACAAAGCAAAAGCAGGTTATTAGAGTTTTTAAATATACCTATCACATTTACATAACTATTCAGAACCTCTACTCAGTACTTTGTTGAAGCACCTTTGGCAGCGATTACAGCCTTGAGTCTTCTTGGGTATGACGCTACAAGCTTGGCACACCTTTATTTGTGGATTTTCTCCCATTCTTCTCTGCAGATCCTCTCAAGCTCTGTCAGGTTGGATAAGGAGCATTGCTGCACTGCACAGCTATTTTCAGGTCTCTCCAGTGATGTTCGATCTAGTTCAAGTCCGGGCTCTGGCTGGGCCACTCAAGGACATTAAAATATTTGTCCCAAAGCCACTCCTGCTTTTCTTGGCTGTGTGCTTAGGGTCGTTGTCCTGTTGAAAGGTGAACCTTCGCCCCAGTCTGAGGACCTGCGCTCCCCGAGGAAGGTTTTCGTCAAGGATCTAGCTGTACTTTGCTCCATTCATCTTTCCCTTGTCTCCCAGTCCCTGCCTCTGAAAAACATCCCCACAGTATGATGCTGCCATCACCATGCTTTTCCATAGGGATGATGCCAGGTTTCCTCCAGATGTGACGCTTGGCATTCAGGACAAAGATTTCAATCTTGGTTTCATCAGACCAGAGATCTTGGTTCTCATGATCCATCTTGTTTCTCATGGTCTCTGAGTCCTTAGGTGCCTTTTGGCAAACTCCAAGCGGGCTGTCATGTGCCTTTTACTGAGGAGTGGCTTCCGTCTGGCCACTCTACAATAAAGACCTGATTGGTGGAGTGTTGCAGAGATGGGGGTCTTTCTGGAAGGTTCTCCCATCTCCACAGAGGAAATATGGAACTATGTCAGAGGAAGAGTCTTGGTGGATCCAAACTTCTTCCATTCAAGAAGAATGGAGGCCACTGTGTTCTTGGGGACCTTCAATACTGCAGACATTGTTTGGTACCATTCCCCAGATCTGTGCCTCGACACAATCCTGTCTCGTAGTTCTACGAGCAATTTCTTTGACCCCATTGCTTGGTATTTGCTCTGAAATGCACTGTCAACTGTGGGACATTATATAGACAGGTGTGTGCCTTTCCAAATGATGTCCAATCAATTGAATTTACCACAGGTGGACTCCAATCAAGTTGTTGAAACATCTCAAGGATGACCAATGGAAACAGGATGCACCTGAGCTCAATGTCAAGTCTCATAGCAAAGGGTCTGAATACTTATGTAAGTAAGGTATTTCTGTTTTGTATATGTAATACATTTGAAAAAATGTATAAAAACCTGTTTTTGCTTAGTCTTATGGGGCATGTGTGTAGATTGATGAGTGAAAAAATAATTACATTTATTTTTGAAATAAGCTGTAACCTAACAAAATCTGGAAAAATGGAAGGGGTCTGAATACTTTCCGAATGCACTGTCATTGCCACAATTTCACAATGGTTGTCATGGAAACCCAGCAGTTGATGCATTTTGACCGAATCTGTTCAGGGAGACTGAGACATTGAAAATGGGAGATGAGAGGTGGAGGGATACACAAACCCATCAAACGAGTGAACGTTACTAAACAGTGCAGGGCATTTCAACACAATAAGCCTCCAATGGGAATGAACGGTTGTGAGAAAGAGCACAAGAGAAAGAGCGAAAGAGCGAGAGCAAAAAGGACGGAGAGGGAAAGAGCGAGCTATTTTAGGCCGCGGGTTGTCATGGAAACAGCAGCCTCGCTACTACAAATGGAGACAACTAGAACACATGGATCGACAAACAAATGGCGTGCGTACAAGCGCATGCAAATGCCACGGCATGTGTGACTACTCTCCATCTTGGTCGGGTTAATCCTCATGAAAACACAGTCTCTTTCAGCCAGAGTGAATATGAATGGGGTGCTTTAGTGAGAGGGGACAAACGCTGGGAGTCAGGGGCTAAGTAATGTCCATTCAGTCAATAGTGAGCCAGCCACTCAGTCTGTCTTTTAATTAACCAGTCCCTTTGGCCGCTTCCTTCCCCCTCTTCTTCTCTCTTTCCCTCTCTATCTTTCTCCCTTTTTCTCTCCCTTTCTCCCTCCCTTTCTCTCTCCTTCTCTCTGAAGGACAGAGGTATTCCCACAGTTCTCTGGTTGCTATAGCAACACTGCAGGCGAGAGGAGGAGAAAGAAAAAAAAATGAGAGGACACAGGCAGGAGGAGGAGGAGGAGAGAGGGAGGGGGAGGAGTAGGGGGAGGGGTAGAGAGAAGCGGGGCCTAAGATGAGGGGATGTGTGAACAATGCTAATGCTAATGATAGCCGCGCCCGAACCGGGGCGATGGCGACTCTCCGTTTGTAGAGCCGCCGAGAGCCCAGACTGTCACTGTCATTAACATAATTCTCGCCGGATATCTTATCTTGCTTCGAGTCGATATCTCTCTCTCACTCTACAGAACACAGTGGAGGCCTATAGCCATCTGCTCATTCATTTGACATTGAGCGGCTCGATTGTCATAATTGTGTTGAATTTATTTACCTCGTGAGTGTCGTTCAGAATGACAGGAAGTACAGTGATAAGATCCCACACATCATTACTTTACCCAGGGAGACTGAGAATGACAGGGGGATAATGCCGTGTGTGGTTATTGAATGAGGACTTAAACAATGCAAACCAAAGGGCCCATCTGACAAGGTGGATTGTTTTTTAAACATGATAAATAAACGGATAAATATGGTGTGAAGTTACATACGTACTTATACACATACTGATAATAACACCCTTCTGTGAATGTATACAACGTCGGCATGCTGTTGGTCCAGTTGACGACACCCGACGCATGCCTTCCCTCACCCGAGTTCGGCCCGAGTCCTGGTGCTAACTGGGTAATAACGATGACACGCAATCTCTAATATGTACATGTACAGTGTATGTACATGTTGGTAGGCTATATGTAATATCAAAAATATTTGTCACGTCAACACATTAACACAACCGAAGACATACAGTATGTGCCACTGAAGGCAATGAGGAATATAAAGGCGAAATAATCTGGGTGATCGTGGTGCCAATGTACACTGAGTGTACAAAAAACCTGCTCTTTCCATGACATAAACTGACCAGGTGAATCCAGGTGAAAGCTATCATCCCTTATTGATGTACTTTGTTAAATCCACTTCAATCAGTGTAGATGAAGTGGAGGAGACAGGTTAAAGGAAGGATTTCTAAGCCTTGAGACGATTGAGATGTATTGTGTATGCACGCCATTCAGAGGTTGAATGGGCAAGACAAAAGATTTAAGTGCCTTTGAACAGGGGTATGGTAGTAGGTGCCAAGCGCACCGGTTTGAGTGTATCAAGAACTGCAATGCTGCTAGTTTTTTTTGAATGCTCAACAGTTTCCCAAGTATATCAAGAATGGCCCAGCACCCAAAGGATATCCAGCCAACTTGACACAACTGTGGGAAGTCAACATGGGCAAGCATCCCTGTGGAACGCTTTTGACACCTTGAGTCCATGCCCTGACAAATTGAGGCTGTTCTGAGGGCAATAAAGGGTGGAACTCAATATTAGGAAGGGGTTCCTAAAGTTTTGTACACTCAGTGTACATCTGGTAGACACATACAGTACATGCACAAGTCCAGTAGATACATGTAGGCTATGTATCACTATGGCCATCAATGTGTGTCCCATGCATACCGCATAGGCCTACGAGGGGGACTGTTGTTGTTGGCGTCTCGAATACCTTCTGCATGTCAACTGTCTCTCTGTCCTCTCTTGTCAATCAATAGCTCATCTCTTGACGTCAATACTGTTATACCCCATGGGACAGAAATGTATTTCCTTAGGACAAATGGAGTATGAGAGAGAGAGAGTGAGAGAGAGAGAGAGAGAGAGAGAGAGAGAGAGAGAGAGAGAGAGAGAGAGTGAGAGAGAGGTGGAGAGGTAGAGAAACTTGTTCTGCCTTCCTATCTCATCATGTTATAAATAATATATCCGACAGCAAGAATTGTTACGTCTTTCTTTCTTAATTTTTTCTTCTACAGTCCTTTGCTTCTTAAAACAATCTTCTTCTTCTTTGTGTTGTCAAAAATGCCTTTTCAGAGAGAACAAGGACCTGCCCCCAAAAATAAGAATACATATTGGAACAGTAATAAAAATGGAATCAATATATTAATCTAGACACAACAGAGAGGCAGCAGACACAGAAATTACCACTGCCCCATATTCTCAAGTGTTGAGTTCGCAGACACAGATTTGTCACTTCTACAGTCCCGAGATAGTTGTGAAACTGACAGTTACTTGCAAACGCATTCCAATTAAATATATATAGCTCATGTTACCAGGCTTGAAACTGAACATTCCACTCAATGAGTAGTGACATATTCCAAACATGGACCTTTCACCCTCTTCTCATATTTTTCATTATTTCTCTCTTTACATTTCACAATCCTTTATCATTTCCCCTTAATCCTCATCCACTTCCTTGCCATCATCCTACGGTGTCCCTAAGGAGCAAAGTGGCATCACCGTATCATCCGGTAACCAGAGGCCTACTGTAATGTACCATACGCAGTAGTGATGCATACTGTAGTCTATTCCAAGATGTATCCACACACGTCAACATAGCGCACAAACGTACCTCAGCAACATACATGACCTACTACTTCTCTCCCCTCCGTTCATCTACAAGACTGGGATATCGGAGACGATAGAGAAATAGCTCAAAAGCAAGGAATCCCTTTCTAACCTCAAAACTCTTTTTTACAGTGGCTGGTGAGATATTTCTGGAAGTCCTGTGCTTGTTAGAGGTTCTGTATTGGTAACATCTAACACGGTTAGAATGCATTATGAATGAGATTCTAAGGCACCGATGCATTCTGAACGTGTGAGCTATTTCAGAGTGTGTTCACGATGCACCACAAGGAAAATATATTTTTGGTAATTGACCCATTGCTGCATTGCTGGAAATGGAACACAAGGCAATCATCAACCAAAAAAATGAGGATATCTTGCTGACATTTTCTGTTAAGGTAACATGTTTTCGCTGAGAGTAAAAGCACATTCTAAGTAGGGACTGGAGCCATAAGCATTTAAGTTTTTCGCAATGCTTGACTGGGACTGAAATAGGTGCCAGTACTCAGTTCTGGTGAGCTGCGTCCCAAGCCAAGCACTGTTTTTACAGATTTAGAATATCACTGTGATAGCCTTGTGTACGTCCTCAAAGATATGGACAAGCTGTTCAGGAAGCTTGCAAAGGAAATAAGATACACTTTTTCAATCATGTACACATGGTATAAATACTGCATCTCCTCTTCAGTCTCAGTGTCCTGGGAAAATGCACACAATTCCTCCCAGTAACAATATGGGCAAAGGTTACCACTTAGAATCAAACACATGCATTTCTTAACAACAACCATGTCCATATTCTACTCCACAAAATTTGTTTCAGGTGGGCACATGAACCAATTGGATCATCATAAAACAAAGTTGGCACTGGCTCCAGATAAACTCTATCAACCTACTCCCCCATCTCCCACCCACTTCCACCTTTTTGCATGAAACGATAGGGAAAAAAATTATCAAAATGAAACCAATAGGTAAAAAAACGTTGTTTTTTTTTCCAGAGTAGAATTACAAATATGCAGTTATTTCAGGTGACATAGCTTGCTGGGTTGAGCACTGTCTCCCCCTGAGAGGCATCAAATGAGGTAATGAAACTGCCCTGGGGGAAGAGTGTGTTTGGAAAGTGGAAGTGGAGATATAGGTTAAGAGTAAGACTAAAATAGAACGTGGATAGCATCTTCCATAGCTCTTTGAGCTGGTATACACTGTCCAGAATATTAATCGAGATAAAAAAAATCACATTTTCCTGAAACATATTTATTTACATCTGTACATTTCCACATACCATACATTGTGTTAGGCACTGAGACATTCGAGAGCATTCGGTTCTCATCTAATGGGGATCCGGAATAAAATGCAAATACAAAAATAATAGTAAGCTGAAGTAGCAATTTGTCTCTATTTACATATAAAGATCACTATCTCCCAAAAAATTGCATTTAGTACAATATATCCCTAATACACACACTAACTCCTATTCAGTTGAATGCCTTCTGTTCCTTAGGCTTTCTCTCACATGTAGATGTAGCTGGGAAATGTTACCCAGCCCAGGCTTTGAGTGGCATTGAAAGGCAGAGCATATGGATAAGAGCGTCTGCTAAATGACTTAAATGTAAATGTAAATATCAACTCAATTCCCTAACAGATCACATGATCCACAGCCAGTATCTAGCCATTGGTGCTACATCCACACTTGAATATAGCGACCCTAAACTGCTCTTGTATGCATGTACTGTAGGCATGCTCAGAAGTACGCTACCTCCCTACAGCAAAAAAAAAGAAAACGACCAAAATGTCCATGGTTCTAGAGCAAAGCGCTACTGTCGCTGCCTACGCACTGTGACACCTCTGCTCCATAGCTCCATAGTGGAGTTCATGTAGTGTCAGTCTCCCGACCGACACTGTAGTATATGTGCAGTCTGTTTGTTGGCCAGGGGAGTGAAAAGGGATTCCCCTTGAGAATCACTGCTGGGAGGCTATTGAATTTGAAGGGAACGATAGCACGGAAAGAGAAAAACAGGGCAAGAGAGCAGGCTCAGGGAGGCTCATGGAGAGGATAGATACATTTTTTTTGGGGGGGGGGATACAGATAAAGGGGACATCGATGGGGAGGAAAGTCGCATCCATCAACAAAAACAATTTGTCCCCCTTTCATTTCAATTAGTCGGGTCACAATTAGAAGAGGCAAAAACATAAATGTAAAAAAATAAAAAAACGTTCCCCCAGTACAAATGGTTGTGACTTGCTGTGAGCGATGAGAAGGGTATTTTCACTAGATCACCTTGCACTGCCACATATGTCCGCGTTATCACACGCTCCTCTAATCACATTTGCATTCCCAGCATTGCATCTTCCGTCTTTTAGTGTGGATGCGTGTTCAATTTGTTTCCCGCCGCAGCGTACGATGCATTCCGCTTCTCCCTTCCAGGCCTCTTAAGAATATTTACGATTGATGCGTTACCTAAATCTGCCTGTTCTGTCGACATAAAAGCCTACTTAAGGCGCGAGTGATAGATATTATGTAGATGCTTTTTTCTTCTTCTTTCGTTAACCCACATTTATATCCTTTCAGCTCATTCTGTGTGTTTGGCAACACAGGTTACGATTTACCTACTCGAAAATTCACCTCAAGGTGTTTTGAGTGCAACTGCTTTCAAGCCTCATCACAGCTCGAGGTTATCTCCTTCAACTTATTAATAAACACCATCCTTACTGGCAGCTACAAATGTAACTCTGTTTTTCTGTTACAATTCACCAATTGCTAACAACCCATCTCTTTAGGTCCAATCAATGTCTGTACTGCAGTGTGATGCTTGTTCCAACAGGAAGTTTTTTTAAACAGATGTACAGACAGTCTCCAGGGACCAATGGGGGATCTCCAGGGCCTGCTGGAGGACAACCACATAAGAACATGCCCCAAAGAATTGAATAGTGTCCCATAAATGTGCAGTAGTCTTCATAAAAACACGTCACATAAGCGTCACAAATCAGACAAATGTTGCAAATTCGAAACGCAAAATGGATCATCAGTTTTCGTATTTGTCAATCCACATTTCTTTATAAATGGGTTGTAATCAATATGCAATAGACCTTATGAAACTGGAACAAATAAGTGGAACACACTATGATTCCAGTTCGCACGGTTATGGGAAGTTACGTTTACCTTTGCATGACGAACCAGATCTAGGTAACTGTTCTCAACCATTACTCTGTAGCCAATTGGGTGCAAAACACAGACAGTTACTCTATCCTGACCACAAAATAAAACATGCCCTGTGTTCTAACAGTGTGTCAAATCAAGAAGTTAATCTATCAGTGGTTCCCAAACTTTTTTTTAGTCCCGTACCCCTTCAAACATTCAACCTCCGGCTGAGTACCCCCTCTAGCACCAGGGTCAACACACACTCAATTGTTGTTTTTTGTCATCATTGTAAGCCTGCCACACACACACACTATACGATATATTTACTAAACATGAGTGTGAGTTTTTGTCACAACCTGGCTCATGGGAAGTGATAAAAGAGCTCTTATAGGACCAGGGCACAAATAATATAATAATACAAATCTATAATTTTGATCTTTATTTAGGCATCTTACAAATAACACCTTGTTTGTTCATCAATAATGGTGAATAACTCACCACACGTTAATGAGAAGGGTGTTCTTGAAAGGATGCACATCACTCTGCGATGTTGGGTTGTATTAGAGAGAGTCTCAGTCTTAAATCCTTTTCCACACACAGTCTGTGCCTGTATTTAGTTATCATGCTAGTGAGGGCCGAGAATCCACTCTCACATAGGTACGTGGTTGCAAAGGGCATCAGTGTCTTAACAGCACAAGGTAAGAAACTCTGAGCGCAGCCCTATCCAGAAATCTGGCAGTGGCTTCTGATTAAATTCAATTTTCACAGAACTGCTTGATGCAATTTAGATGAGGCTCTCTTGTTCAGATATCCGTAAGAGGACTGGAGGCAGGGCATGAAAGGGATAATTAATCCAGGTGTTTGTGTTGTCCGTTTCGGGAAAGTACCTGCGTAATTGCGCACCCAACTCACTCAGGTGCTTTGCTATATCACATTTGACATTGTCCGTAAGCTTGAGTTCATTTGCACACAAAAAATCATACAATGATGGAAAGACCTGTGTGTTGTCCTCTGCAGACAGAGAAGAGCTCCAACTTCTTAATCATAGCCTCAATTTTGTCCCGTACATTGAATATAGTTGCGGAGAGTCCCTGTAATCCTAGACTCAGATCATTCAAGACGAGAAAAAACATCAGATAGACCAGTCATGTGAGAAACTCGTCCTCATGCAAGCGGTCAGACAAGTGAAAATTATGGTTGGAAAGAAAACGTTAAGCTCGTCCCTCAATTCAAAAAAGCGTGTCAGTACCTTGCCCCTTCATAACCAGCGCACTTCTGTATGTTGTAAAAGCATTACATGGTCGCTGTCCATATCATTGCATAATGCAGAAAATACACGAGAGTTCAGGGGCCTTGCTTTAACAAAGTTAACCATTTTCACTGTAGTGCCCAAAACATATTTCAAGCTGTCAGGCATTCCCATGGCAGCAAGAGCCTCTGGGTGGATGCTGCAGTGTACCCAAGTGGCGTCGGGAGCAACTGCTTGCACGCGTGTTACCACTCCACTATGTCTCCCTGTCATGGCTTTGCCCCATCAGTACAGATACCAACACATCTTGACCACCAAAGTCCATTTGATGTCACAAAGCTGTCCAGTACTTTATAAATATCCTCTCATGTTGTCCTGGTTTCCAGTGGTTTGCAGAAGAGGATCTCTTCCTTAATTGACACTCCCATAAACGTAACAGACATATACCAGGAGCTGTGCCAGGCCCGCCACGGCTGTTGACTCATTCAGCTGTAACACATATAATTCACTGGCTTGTATGCGAAGCAGTAATTGTTTCAAAACATCTCCTGCCATGTCACTGATGCGTCGTGAAACAGTGTTGTTTGATGAAGGCATTGTCCGTATAGTTTTTTCGGGCCTTTTCCCCCAGCATTGTCCCAGCCATATCCGTGGCAGCAGGATAAATTAAGTCCTCCACAATAGTATGGGGCTTGCCTGTCCTAGACACTCGGTGGCTCACCATGTGGATTATTTTTCAAATTGTCATGTTTCTAAATGTCTGCACAAGGTTTCCTGCAAGAGAGTAACGGTTAATGTGATTGGATGTTAATTATTTGACTAGGCTACTTGTGTTTGACATTGTGTTGTTATTTCGCAGAACACTAGATGGTTTAATTTTATTTTTGCCAGTGAAACGAGGATACTCAGGCGAGAAACAAAACCTCACCCAAATGTATAGCCCCATTGGAAAATATAAATGTACTGTTTGAAAATGTGAAGAAATTATTATAATTAAAAAAAATGTGAATAACATTTTTATTTGGCATACCCCCGACGGCATTGCATGTATCCCTGGCACCCCAGTTTGGAAATACTTGATCTAGATGAACCAAGGGTAAAATCCATCTAACGTCATTTTTGTCAAATACTTTAAAGATAAATATCTTTACTGTGTATTGTGCACCCTGACAGATGGTAAGCCATTTTGTCACTCCTATGTAAATATTATGAAGACAGTATGTCAGGTCACCTCAAGTATTATTACCTTGGTACTTGCTGTACACATCAACATGCTAGCAAACTAGCAACATCACAACAACAAAGAGCCCCTACTCATGTGTGGTTAAACAAACTTGCAATGACTTCCAGTCATGCATTGATTAAGAGTGCACTTTCATAGCCCAATGTCATTAAGCCGTACTGCAGTGTAAGATTCAGACAAGTCCACAGCAGTGACTCACACCTGTCTACGGTGTCCATATTAGGACACTTACTCCAGGCGACAATGATATCAACTCCAAGTGACTCTGAAATAAACCCCTGCTAACTCTGACACAACTTCCATGGATGTGTCTCTGACCTAATATGGGCACCGTGCTAGTGGTCAATGAAACTCCTTTTCTTCTCAAAAATGAAAAAGAAAAATGACAAAACACACAGAATAATTGATATTTTTCAGAATTCATTTCATTTTTGTTTGATCAAATCCACGCCATAACTTAATGTATCATCATGTAACCCCGGCTTAAATGTTAAAACTTCTGTAGTACACGGTGCTCAAGATGGGAAAACAACAACAACAACAACTGAATTGGAACTATGTGTGTTGAATAGTTCTGTATGTGAAATATGATTTACAGCTAGCAGAAAGTTAAGCCAAACTGACAGCAACATACAATATCTCTCAGTCATTGTATGACAATCATAGAAGTGTAAGTACCATATGTGTTGATTTGGCCAAAGTTATAGAAAAATAGTACAGTGTTTCAAACCTTCTACTCCACCATTTTGTATCCCTGGGTTTATGATTTTTACAGATGGCAGTACATTGATAATGACCATATTAATAATATTACACTTTAGATACAACCAACACGTGGGAAAAAAATGTCAACAAATGAACACAAAAATGACACTTTTATTATTTTGCATTTAAGGAAATCTATATGTTTTCTATAGCTTCACTTCATGTATTTCACATCATTAAACAACCTAGTTCAGTTTCTTGTTCTGCTTATCAAATGGAATCTTGTACCAAAAGGTCAGTTTGTGGTTTAGAATACAGTATTCCATTATTTTCTCACAATTTTGTGGCTAAAGTAATAGTAATCCACATTCTGTGTAAGTTATCCAATTGAAATGGCATCTGGGCTGTAGCATCCAGCTGTAACAAGAGGTGGGACAAACAACACACTCAGTATTCCATCTGTTGCAAGAGGCCATCATGTTCTTCTTCTGTGAAGTAGAGTGAAGAAGACATAGTTGTCAAAGTTCATGTGTTCTCTTCTGATGTTGTTACCCGGGGCATGACTTAGTAGTAACTGTATAATACTTCCTGTTTTGTAATTCCGCCATCAAATTCACTACACCACTATCTCCAGGGTATAACAGGGTGGCGGATAATTATGATAATTCTAATAATAATAACAATAATAACATAATAACGTTAATAGTAATATGACTTAAATAATAGATTTGTTTCTCCAATGGTACAATCGTAACAACAGTGATGCTACAATATTGATATTGATCATCAAACATGGCCAAATATTATAATTCCAAGAAAGGACTTTCTTGTTCTACTAGCATATTCAGGAGGTACTTAATATGCTCTTTGAAATCTGACAGCACAGATACCAAAATGTTGCACATCAACTGTCATCAACAGTGCAGCCATATGCTGGAGTTTTTAGTCTTCATTTATATTCTAGTAACGTCTCAGTAGGGAAACAGTTGAACTCTCTGCCGGGCCACATTACTAAAATACTATATCAGCATCCTACTCCACTCTCTTTGAGGAGGAGTGCCATAATTACTGAAAATGTGTGTAAAACATCAGGGAAAACCTTGCTTTACAACTCCCTAATAGTTCCTTGGTTGGTCGGTCGTTTTGCCTGTCTCATCTCAGAAAGACTACAGGCAGCACATAAACTGAGCGACATTCGAGAGCTGACAAATTGCACCGACAAGTCATTCTGCCCCGTTATTGGTGTGTTCGGCATGTTCCTTTCATATCTTAATACTGATCAAACTAACTTAAATCCAGGTGTAAATGTACAGAGATATCATCACAAATTCTATCAGAATTGATCATGCTATTATTAATGTTACTATTATCGTGGTTGTTTTTGATCATTATCAGAATCATTATTTCCTGGAGAGAAAATAAAACCCGACGCACTCGTTACGGGAGCAGAACAACGAGAGATCAGAAGAACCAGCCTTCCCCACCCACTCAAGCTCTGAAAATGTATGCAGCACCGCGAGGAGAGAGGGGTGCCGCAATAGCGATTGTTGAGTGGTTTGCAAATTACACAGAGCAGCATGTTGGTGCAAGATCACCTCCATGTTACACAAAGACTTATGCGGGTAGCGCTACCACCACACGTCAAATCTCAAGTCGTCTTTCACGTGAATGGAGTTGGCGTGTTCGGTTTGCAACAACCATTTTTATATCCATTTCCCGTGTTGACTCACATCACTTTCTTGGGGTTAAGGAGACAAAACTGGATCCTGTGTCATTTTAAAGCAGCCTTTTTATGCCAATGTACCTCCCTCATAAGAATGACTAAAAGCCGGTCTTGAGATATTAAAAGAACAGACATAATACGATTACCAAGATGACTAATGGGTGTATCGTATACCATATAGGTTCAACCTAGATTGAAATATATAGCCTACTAATCACTTTTTAGAACTACTGCATGTTTTCAGTTGGTTTCCATTGACCGCCCAGACCTCGATATATGATGTATTTATTTCATGTGAATGATACATGGCTAGACAACTGTACACATTATATCAAACTAAACAAAAATCATTGAAGACATAGTTCAAATGCGCAAAGCTTTAAAATGGTATGAACACATGAAAGGTACACCGTAAAAAGTTGGTTCGTACAATTGTCATACAACCAAATACTATTATCGTACATTTCTGTTCCACTAAACCAAAGAATGTGGTCGAATCGACCCACTGAATGCCATTGCAAAGACAGGCATTTAATCACCCTTATGACAGCGTTATGTGGCATCAAAATGGTCACCATGAGAAAGGAGTTCATATCAAATTCACCACTTATAGCACATCTCTTGCTACTGATCGAGTTACACTTTGTCAACATTTCCCATACAAGTCTTTGCAAGGTATTAGCTCACTGTTGATGTGTTTTGTTATTTCACCTAAATTTGCTGATGGTACACGTATATGCTGGCATCTGGAGCTCTCATTTGAATAATCAAGTAGCCTGCTGGAACATATGGAATATATTCTCAAAAACAAACAAGAACAGAAGTGTCCAGTTATCGTCACGGTTGAGCGAGTGAAACACAGGGAGAGAAAAAACCCTCGCCAAACAGAAAACTGGGGGAACTCTCCAGACATTCTTCAGTACTCATGGCAGCCAAATTCATAGATTCACAATGAGTGTTGCAATTGAGCCCTTATGTATTCGAGGAGTAGCCAAACTCAAAACATATGTATCGTAGAATCAACGTTCACAATCACCGCCCCGGATCACTCACAAAACAAACTACTACAGCTCGTACATCCTCCAAAATATCTCTGCATTAGAGTCTGCAATGTAACATATTCAAATGAAAATATATTTATGTATCTGTGTGACTTTCACAGTAGTTTGTACTGTACTGTACTGTATGTACCTTTTGTCCTTCCATTTCTGCCTACCTACAGCCTCAAGAGGAGACTATTGAGTTCATGCGAGAGAGTGTCTTGCACAAGTATTTTCTGTGAAAGAGCAATGTCTCGAGCATTTTTTTCCTGCAATGTCTCCAAACGTCAATGTGGTCAGTGCTGTGCGTGACTTAAGTCTCAACTTACTGGCCGACCACAACGTGGGGGATTGAACTACAGTCCTTGAACGGCGTTGTCTTCTATGTGAATACAACTCGTAGAAACGGCAAGAAACATTTGCTTTGGCACAGATTTACATTGTAGCGATGTTCGTTTTTGAACTCCATTGCCGTGATCGTTACTACAAACACAAGTATCCCATTGTGGTAATCCTTGGCTCAGTACACTGTCGCTGACCAGTCTATGTGTTTGTGTATTGCAGTGTCAGTCTATCCCCTCTCCTGTTGTAATGTCAATGCACTGTAGTGTTTAATCGTTCGGCACGTAAAGAGGCCATCAATCCCCTCTCTGTCTTTCCCTTGCACTCTCTCTCTCCTCACTCTTTTTTTTCAGATTTGAGTCTCTTGAACGTTTTCCTTTGAGTTTCCCTTGAACAAAAGAGGCTCCATTTGTGGATTCTGGTTCTGGCCCATGAAACCCTTGATCGATCCGTGTAATCCCATGGGGGACATGGGGAGGGACATCGGCAGAGGTGGGGAAACGGAAAGAGGGTTGGTGTTGGCGCCATTTCCGGACATGGTCTGGAAAGTGGCTGAGGAGATTGGAACCTGTGTACAGGAGATGGGGATATCCTGGCCTTGCTGGTTCAGTGGGGACGGGTTGTTCTTGTTGCTTAGAGTACTGATGCCTGCCCCTGTCCCAATGCTCAGACCCATCACGTTGTTGTTGAAATGATTGGCCTTGTAGTAATGGTTAAGATGCTCTGATCGCCCGATGTTGGGAAGGTTGACTATTTCCGGGTGATGCATCCTCAAGGTTCCGTCTCCTCCGCACCCGGATTGCATGGTCGATCCCCCTGAGATGCCGCTCCCGGCCCCGGCACCCATCTCATCCTCCACGTTGATGATCTCGATGGCGCGGGTGGGGCCATGGTGCTTGTGCAGCTGGTGCTGCTTCCTCAGCTTGTAGAAGACCACCAGCATCACGGCCGCCATGAAGGTGATGGCCACGAAGCAGCCAATGATGATCTTGGTGGTCTTCATCACGTCGTCCAGGCCAGGGATGTTCGTGACCTCCATTATCGACACTGTGACTGCCTTTTCAGTGGCTCTGGTGGCTCGCGGGGATAGAGAGGAGAGAGATGAGCGAGATGGAGATATGGTGAATCCAGCCCTGCCTTTACCCAGTACCCCTCCTGAAACAGTGGGACCCAGGTAATCTGGCGGTACGTAGGTTTCGTTGATGTACTGCCTTGCAGCAGAATCCTCCCCATTGTTAGTTTCCACGGTTTCCACAGTGACGGTGGTGAAGTAGCTGAAAGGGTTGCTGGAGTCTGAGGTAGACACGTTGAGCACTGCGGTTGCCGTAGTGTTGCCGGCGGAGTTGGTCACCATGCAGGTGTATTGGCCCGTGTCCTGCACAGTCACATTGGTGAAATTCAGTGTTCCATCGTGAAGGACTGAGATCCTGACGCGGTACGAGCCATGCGTCATGAGGGTGCCATTTGGGGTGAGCCAGTTGACAGACGTCATGGAGGTGCCAGTGCGACACTTCAGCTCAGCAGCCATGCCCTCTGTGACATTGAGGTCAGTGGGTGGCTCTACAATGACAGGAGCGTAGCATGTGAAGTGGCTCTGGTCCAGCTCACCAATGTACCGGCCCTTCAGGCCTGGTGGCGCATGGCAGCGGGCACAGCATGTGGTGTTACTGGGCACCGTCTCCTTCAGCCACCAGCTAAGCCACAGGACATCGCAGTTGCACACCCAGGGGTTGTGGTTGAGGTGCACCCGCTCCAACTGGTGCAGCGGGGTGAAGAGGTCGTGGGGCAGCGAGTGCAAGGTGTTGTGGGACAGGTTGAGTTCCTCCAGGTTCTTCAGGTCGTCGAAGGCATTGCGCTCAATGACCGTCACCTTAGAGTGCATGAGCCACAGTTTGCGCAGCGACACCAGGCCTTGGAACGAGCCGGGCCGGACATTACCCAGCTGGTTGCCAGACAGCTCTAGCTCCTCCAGTCGGACCAAGGGTGTGAGGTTGGGTATTTCCTTCAGACCGCACATGCCCAGGTTCAGGAAACGCAAGTTGAACAGGCCCTCGAAGGCAGCCTCAGAGATGTAGTCCAACTTCCGTAGTTCGCCCAGGTCGAGACGGCGCAGGGAGGGAACGCGGTGGAAAGCGTACGCCGGCAGTGTCTCGATGGGGTTGTTCCGTAGCCAGAGCTCCCGCAGCTTGCTGAGGTACTCAAAGGCCTGCGACGGTACCAGCGTAAGGCGGTTGTCAAAGAGCTCCAGGGTGTTGAGGTTGGGTAGGCCATTGAACGCGCCCACCTCGATTTGTCTGATGTGGTTCTTGGAAAGCTGCAGGATTTCCAAATGCCGCAGGTGCTTGAATGTGTCAGACTTTATCACCTGTTAAGAGAGATAAGTACATGTTGGTACATTGTAGCCATATGAAACCGCTCGGCCGTAAAGCATACTCTTTTCATATGCGTACATGTATGGATTGTAGGTAAACGTAATGAGAGAAAGGCATATTTACCTCAATCGTGTTCTCTTGTAGGTTAAGGTATCTTGTGTTCACAGAAATACTGTCCGGGACTTCTACCAAACTCTTCCTTGTACAGATCACTCGGCTTGCCTGATTGGAGCAGCTACATGGGTTTGGACATGGGGGAGCGGCTTCTGTTACCTGAGGTCCATGGTAGTGGAGCCACAGTAAAATCTGGACCAACCAGAGGAGGGGGGAAGGGGTGGAGGGGCTGGTCACCATGACAACACGCATGGCAAATGGGTCATGACCCACCCCTAGTCCTAATATGTTGATAAGTCCCCTCTGATACAAGACAATTAAGTAGTTCTCTTGTTGTTCATGTTACCAATCCATTCTATTCTTCTCTTTCAAGTCTTTTCAATAACTGCAAAGAACTGTTAGATGTTAAATGTTCTCTTGATTTATCATTTATATTCTCTCACTTGACTATGTTAATGTCAGTGTAAATATAAGATGCAGTCTAATTTTCAGCACAGCTTTTTAGGGAATTATGTATTTGTAGATCCCATGACAATTATTAGAACAACAAAGTAGATGTTTGGTGAATCTGCTCTTGATGGGCGTATCTCTGTGGATGGTAGATGCTCCTCACTGTATAGGGGAGGAAGAGAGAGAGCGAGAGAGAGAGCGAGAGAGAGTGAGTGAGCAAGAGAGAGAGAGAGAGAGAGAGAGAGAGAGAGAGGGATCAGACAACCTCACAAAGCATGAGTTCAGTAATTGTAGAAGCATTGTGAAATCTGTGGGCACTGAAACATAGAATCATGTTGGACTTTTAACGCAATTGCAAGATTGATGGTTAATATATAACATGTTTGGAAAGCATGTCAGCTTTCAGGTTTACACTAAAGCATTGGTTCTCTTAAATTAGGCTCTAGAGCTTACTGGTGCGTCACCTACTATTTACTAAAGGCGGCAGGTGGCCTAGCAGTTAGAGCGTTGGGCCAGTAACCGATAGGTTGCTAGTTTGAATCCCAGATCCGGCAAGGGGGAAAATCTATCATTCTGCTCTTGAGCAAGGCAGTTAACCCCCCACAAGTGGAAGTCAAGTTTCGGTTGGACCTTGTGTCATTGACAATATAAATAAATCATGTAAATGTAATCATTCATATGTCGAGGGGAAACATTTTAGTCAAGGCTTGATACCCTGAGTTTGCTCAAAAAGTGGATCACAAAACAAACAAATGTTTTAAAAAACTCAAGAGCTCAGGTGTGTCACAACTCAAAGAAACCACAGGCCTAGAGCAAAGAATGAAATAAACTTTAGTGTATGATTCATTACTCAATGATGAGAGAAAAAAAACACCTTTGTTATTTATGAGCATAATCATACACACTGTAGTGTATTTGGACTGGAGAAAAGGTATTTGTGTAAAAAAAAAAAAAAACATGAACACATGCCAACATCACTCTAAAAGACTATAACAAGCAAGCGTTGAACTGTCAGTTTGCTATTCTATTTAATGAGGTATAACTTGTTTTTAGAATCACTGTTACACAACTACTGCTACATGGGGGAAACAGCTAAAGGTTTCCCGACATCAAATGTATGGTGACCTAGCCCTAATGATCTGCAAGACGGATATAAATCCAGTCACAATCAGTTCTATTGATCACAAGGAACTGGAGGGTATGTTTTGTGATGTTGAGAGGTACTTCCACAACCAAGTGTACAGATGCTGGATCTTAATTTGAGCCAGTTTGCTACAGCAGGAAAATAATCCTGCAGCAACAGGAAATTTGAATTATTGTGTGGATTATAATTGGATTTTTTCTTTGTAGGGGGTTGATACATTTTTGGTATCAGCAAATCTCGTCTGAAATTCTTAACGTTTGAAATGACAAACTTTAGAAGCCTTTATAAACCTTGAATACATTCCATGTTTGCATTTCTCAGCAACAACAATGAAGATATTACATCTGTAACTCAGTTATCGGCATCCCTCCTGACTGGTCGGCATCCTCCAATAGCCCTACGGGGTTTGATTGGGGTGAAAGAACCCGGGTTAAACATGTACCACCTCGCCTTATGACTGTATCATTTCAGTAGCCCATTTCACAGTGAACGTGTTTTACATTAAGCAGCTCAGCCCTTGCACCTCTAGTGTGATTACCATCAGGCTACTCATGATGTACACATACCACATTTGAAAATAATTGTCTTATGAAGACACAAACAAGTAATTTATAGGTTAATGCTGGGTACCCGTTTACCATATCATTTTTACATGGTAGTTTCTGCCAATTTCTGCTTCTACAAATTGGGAAGTAAAATAGCTAACATAGTTATCTTAGCATGTATACAAACGTGGGATCCCACTCTCATCTCTGATTCAGAGGGGTTGGGTTAAATGCGGAAGACTCATTTCAGTTGAATACATTCAGTTGGACAACTGACTAGGTATCCCCCTTTCTCTTACCTTTCCATTCATCCTCCCTCCCACAAACTACCCTGTACTGTCTCTTTAAGACCGACAAATATGGAGACCCTTATCAGAACCTCAATACAATACTACTGTGGTTCAAGGCCCTGTTGTTCAAACTAAAGCTACCTGTGCTCAAACTCTTGTATATCCATTTATATCATACCTCTCTGGTAAATGGTGTGACAAACACAAAACATTCAGTCAGCGTTCGTCCTGTGGGGGAAACAGCTCGTTGTTGAGAGAGGTTGAAGGAGAATGGCAAGAATCGTGCAAGCTAACAGGCGGGCCACAAACAGGAAAATAACATTGCGGCACAACAGTGGTGTGCAGAACAGCATCTCAGAACGCACAACACGTCGATCGTTGTCACGGATGGGCTTTTTCAGCAGACGGCCACACCGGGTTCCACTCCGACCAGCTAAAAACGAGAAGAAGCGGCTCCAGGGGGCACACGATCACCAACCCTGGACAATTGTTGAGTTGAAAAACATCACCTGGTCCAACGAAATCCAGTTTCTGGTGAGTTATGCTGATGGCAGAGTAGAAAGTACAGAGTACAGGCTGGTGGCGGTGTTGTAATAGTGTGGGGAATGTTTTTCTGGCACACGGTAGGTCCCTTTATACCAATTGAGCAACGTTTCCATGCCCCAAAGAATTCAGGCTTTACTGGAGGCAAAGGGGGGTCTGCCCCGGTACTAGATTTGTGTACCTAAGAGTACACAAGGGTGCCTGCATGTCAACAGCCCATACTTGCTCAGTAGACATAGCATGTTTCTTTCTCTGACAAAGGTGTCATTAAAAAGTTATGCTTTACAAATGTTCTAAAATAATCTGAAATATCTGGCTTGTGGTTTACCGCTCTAGTAGTAGAACTAGGCCTACCTATTGAAATGATCGAGTAGCCTAAGTGAGTCCATGATATCTTTAGACCGAACTTAACATAAATAAAGGTAAAATACACAAACTTCCCATACCACAATGTCAAAGTACCTGATCCAGAGATGATACCTCAAACATACACGTTGCACACATTGAACAGTGCACACTAAAGCCAACCCCTGCCTCTCACGATCACAGCATAGGGAAACATACTCTTCATGAATCCTAATGTGCGCATAGGCTGCAGATTAGATCCACATCAACGGGTGTTAAGATATTGCTAAAAGCAGCTATTAAAGAGCCCAGTGTAGTCAAAAACTTGATTTCTTATGTTTTATATATATTTCCACACTATGAGGTTGGAATAATACTATAAAATTGTGAAAATGGTGATAATGCATGTTGAGTGTAAGAGCTGTTTGAAAGGTTTTGGCCTTCCATGGTGACATCACCATGCAGAATATTAGTTAATAGACCGATAAGAAAGACAGTGCCAAACATCTCTGCAAATAACAGGAAAGTTTCACTTTCCCCCACCCACTCAAACCACTCCCAGACAGTCCTGGCAAAATTTTAGCTTGAGAAATTTCTCTTTGCTAAGAAGCTTTTTTTTTTTTAAAAAGGTACTTAATTGTTACCCAGAAATAATTTAATATTGAAATAAAAATGGCTGCATTGGACCTTTAAGAAGCTTATCCTAAATATAGGTCTGTGGAAATGTTCTTTACCCGCCCTCACACGTGCACACACACACACACACACACACACAACACACACAAACACACACGCACACAAACACTTGCACACACCACACACCAAATCCATGATTCTCCACTATAATTTCAGTGTTGAGACAAATGATTGTTGTGTCACTGTGCATTAGATAGTTTATCGGTCTTTGCAATGGACAGTCGCATTTGGGGAGGGGAATATATTCAATATGTGCCCCGGGTGTCCCTTCACGATCTATGTGGCCATCATTGTAAATAAGAATTTGTTCTTAACTGATTTGCCTAGTTAAATAAAGGTTACATTTAAACTGAAAAAATGTGGGGCCTACACTCCAGGATGATATCTCTGAGATGATGCCCACTGAAGTCAGTTCAACGTCTATTCCACGTCGGTTCAATGTAATTTCATTGAAATTACGTGGAAACAACGTTGAATCAACCAGTGTTGGACTTGTCCATCATTGTGAAAATGTTCTCTTTTATTGTGGCGATCTTGATCAGCAGAGGTCTATTTTTTATTACATAAGTAGTGTATGTTGGGTCTTACAAGACAACAGAGGGACACACCACTGTAAAGCGAGTTTATGAGCTCATGGCTGCATGGGGAAATGATCGCCCTTTACTAAGAGTCATTCCAAAGCCATCAAAACAGAACACATATTGTTGTCCATGGACGTACGGTATCTCTTGGTTTCAGACGACTCTCTCATACAGGCTGTGCACTGTGGAGGCAGGCATCTGCAACAATGCAATTCTATAGTGCACATTCTCTTATTGTAGGTGAACGTTGGCTACCTATAGTCCACTTAGATATGTCAACTCATAACATTCTCTCTCAATTCAATGTGTCTAGCACAATAAGACCAGGGAACGTACACGAATGTGTGCCTCATTATTTGATTGACTTAGTTTACTGAACCCCCTTGCCCTTTACTCCCTTCAACTACAGTGAACTTCTGTTCGGGAGGTGGTTTTTGCCAATCTTGGGCGACACTAAAAAGCACTGGGGGAAAAACACACTGCGAACTCTTAAGTTACCCCATACCACATATTCCACCTCCAGTGGAAGACCAGGTTGAGTAGTCTGTAGCCTTTTTATTTTATGTCCTGTCGCAAATACAGAACATTACATTATGTTCATATAACATGGCTCCGGTTTTATTCCTATAGGCTCTTCTTACTCCCCCCCCCCCCATACACTATAGTCTTTACACTGATGCAATGAATTTGTCTCATGTCAAGAGCTGGTTGCAGTTGCACCCATGTAGATATTGATCGACTATACACAATCAGTTCTGGGAGAAGAAAGCGCTCAGTCGTGAAGAAACAAACGATCTGCAACCTGCTGGCCAAATGTTACACCAACACATGATTAGTGTGTAATCACTGTCCACCAATGGTTTATTCTTTGGATCTGTTGAGGTGAATAGTGGGGTAACACTTTACTTAACTAGCCAGCGGTTTCAATTGACTTCAATAGCCAGCAACTCTAATGTCCATTATGATGCAGTTACAATGCATTGTCGAGTGTATCATGTAGACTATTATAATAGTGTCAAAATGATCCTGAATAAATAACAGCCATTTTGAGTAAGTTGAAAAGGTGATACATAATAGAGACATAGGCCTAACATAAGTCTATTATAAGCCTTGTTATAAGACATCATAAAAGCTCATAGCTTATATGATTATAACAGGTTCTAAAGCACACCAGTCTAGTAAAGTCAAAGTAAAGTGATACCAATTGTGGCTTTGTTGTGGCTTTCAATATCCCCGGGCTAAAGACGACCTGAGCATAAAGAGAGATCCTGTAGGGTACCCAACTCTTTCCCTGGCTGCCACTGCTCTTGCTCAACAACAACAAAAAAATCCTCTGTGTCATCACAACTTATGGAGATATTTCAACAAAACAATTTTCTGATAAATGTATCAAATTTTTGGAACATTTGAAAGAGTTGTAGATATATTCCAATGAAGTTAGATTTATTATTTGTTTTTTTAACTATACAAGGAGGAAAGCCTTAAGATGAATTATCCACGTGTTTAGAGAGACACATGTTGATCCTTTTTTTGTAAAGTAGTAATATGATAGTTAGCAGATAGTTAGCAGATAGTTAGCATTAGCTGCTAGGAGTGCTAGCTAGCAACCTTACTACCAAATCATCAAAGGTAAAATACATAAAAAGATAACGTAACTTAATTGCAGTTGTAAATGTTTCCACTAGTGACTGATTGCTTTGCAGTTAATGTTACTTTATAGCCTTTTAGCTATTTTGCACATCAACCCCTTGTTTTCAGTCACAGGTGGGGACTGGTTTAGGTGTGAGCAGTGCAGGAGGTGGGCTCATGAGTTGTGCTTCAATTTTACTGGGAATATCTTTATTTGTCACCTTTGTACAAATTAGAATCGTGCAATAATAGAGCATAAGAGAGTTGCCATATCAATGTGAAACTGAGTTAATTAGGTAAGTTATTGTTGTTGTTATTAAATGTTATATTCCAATGTTATTTTATGTTATTAGTTATATTCCATCCCAATTAATATTCATTTTTATGAATTAAAAACAAAGATTGAAAACCTTGAATGTAATTTTAAAGACTGCTGGGATTTCAAATCTTCATTATTCAAATAATATTTAGTTCAATTGTATGTCATGGATTGTATGGAAAAGGAACAACAAAATGTATGTGCAGGTGAGTTAAAAAGAGGGACTTCACATCAAATCTCCTCATAGTGCGGCTATTAATGGTGGCATGTGCAACACCCTTCGCCCCATATTTGATTTAAATAATTAAATTTAGACAACTAGCCGTAGCTAGTTTTTTAACACACGTTTGTCAAACCCTATTCCATAATCGTCTACAGGGGCAACTGTCCACCGGTACTTTACAAAAACGGCCGTTTTCTAATAACAACATTTCAATAAAAAAAACTAATTGTAGACATTTTTTACCCTTTATAGTTTATTCGCCTAAGCATGGCATTCACATGCTTTTTTTGTGTCAGCAATTAGACATTGTTCTTTAGGGGGGGGGCAAGTTACCCCCTAGTACCCAATACCACGCTAAATTAGGCCTGATATTTACCGCTGGTCTGAGACTAACACAAAGCTGCAACAGCGCTAACGTCTAGGCCTACTGTAACTATGACAACACCAAATTGATTCGGAGTTGTTGGACGTGGGCTTCCTGTTAGGAGGAGGCTATATTCAAAATAGTGGCAATCAGAGTGTTAGCCTATTGGGGAAATTAGGTAGGTCAAAATGGTGCTTCAAACACTTCAATTGCAGGAGAGATTTTTTCTCTCCTTAATTGGTCTGACATTTTACAGCATAAAATGGAGAGTCTAAACATTGGAATGAAAAGTCGAATTAGATCATTTCCAAGGAATTTATATGACAAATAGGTGTCATCTATTCTCAATGTATGGTCAAAGCACAATAAACCCTAGTGAATATAAATTAACATATAATTTCATTAATGCAGCTGGCCTCGCGCTACGGCGCACCTTCTATGGAACGCAATTGAAATTCTTAGAATAGGCCTAATTCGGCACATGCTGCATTACAAAATGGCTTGCATCGACTGTCTCTTTGAATGTGGAATAATGACAACTACACAATTGCAACAAGAATAATGATATTTAACGTTATGAAGGTATATTACTACACCACATTACATATGGTGACAATATGATTTCAACAGCTTTTAGGGTTGAAATGATCTTAAGAATACATTTCAACACAAGATCATTTCAATACATCAGCTTTGATTTTCAAAATGTCGAACGTTAATTGGAACCTACTAGTTATGCCATGTATCCATTTATATACTATTTTAGCTAATAAAACAGCAATGTCGCCACCTGATATCCGCAGAAACAAACCAAAATAAGAAATAGGTTGACTACGACTATCTTTTCAGACGTTTCTACCAGTATTAGGCTATGTGCAATAGACTCATACCTTTCTGTTTCAATTGCTGCGGCGTGAGGTCGACGTTTTCCCCTCCTTTCGATCCCTCTCCTGTCGCCAGTCCCCCAACCTCTCTATCTATTTCTCATTTTCTCTTCTCTAAATTGATTCGCTCGATTCCACGGCTGTGAGTTCGGCTCTTGTTCTTGTCTTCCGCAGCAGCAACGCAACAGGGACTTCATACACCGATAGCACGTTCAATATAAGCAGAATCCACACACACCATAAAAAAGGGCGAATAAACGTTAACGATACAATATATAAAGCGGTATTTAGTTCAAATAAAAACGAAATCCGGATTGGATGCATCCAAGCGTCTTCTTATCCTTGGAGACGCGCGCAGGCAGCAAACGCGACGGCGCCCGTTGGGCAGAGTATTTTTGCGCTTCAGCATAAGCGGCAGTATACGCACATTCCGTAGGTCTGCAGCTGAATGCCACGAAGGCAGCGTAAGCTCTCAACATGGACCACAGAAGACCAACCATTTATGATGGAGAGCCATGATCAAGAAACTCGCCATGTATTCCAAGACGTATGGCGCTAATGCACTACACTATCCTCATGGTCTTTGCAGTCGTTGTGCAGGTCCTACTATAACCTATGTTTGTAGGGTGAGTGGGATATCAGGTCCAGTGGGTTTGAGAGAACCTAGATAGATCTATGGTGGGCTACGGACAGTGGTCACAGAGTGTTAAGTGTTTGATATGACTCAGCACTCTATTGCTCGATTAATTGATTGATTCGGTACATTTCAGGAAAAGTTGCATGAGGTTTCGCTGCAGTCTGCTTAGTGGCTTTGAGATCAAGATATTGCTGGTTCCCAATTGCATCTCAGAGTGAGTGAGCATATTGCCACTGGGCCTTTGGGCAAAGTAGCTATTTCACTACCCCTGGGCATTTTCAGTTGTACTATTGTTGCACAAATGTTGCCTTATTTAAATTTGTATTTTTTTAACCTTTATTTGACTAGGCAAGTCAGTTAAGAACACATTCTTATTGACAATGATGGCCTACAAATATCAGATCTGACCTGACCAATCAACATTGGTTTAACACAGTATAAAGGTTTCCTAGAAGAAGAAAAAAAATAAACATTGAGGCAATGGCTTTTCAATTAGGGTTTTGTATTTTTGTAGTTTATCTAAGGTTGTGGCGTCATGGCATACAGCTTATTAGCAGTGCTGGGGAAGCTACTCTGAAAAATGTAGTTTACCAAGCTACATGGCAACATAGAAAAACACTCCGTAAGTTTTAATTTAATTAAACTACACTACATGACCAGACGTATGTGGACACATGTTCGACGAACGAACATCTGATTACAAAATAATGGACGTTAATATGGAGTTGGTGCCCTCTTTGCTACTTAAACACCCTCCACTCTTCTGGGAAGGCTTTCCACAAGATGTTGGAACATTGCTGTGGGGCACTTGCTTCCATTCAGCCACAAGGTCGGGCACGGATGTTGTGCGATAAAGCCTGGCATGCAGTCGGCATTCCAATTCATCCCAATGGTGTTCGATGGGGTTGAGGTCAGGCCTCTGTGAAGGCCAGTCAAGTTCTTCCACACCGATCTCAACAAACCATTTCTATATGGACTTCGCTTTGTGCACATGGGCATTGTCATGCTGAAACAGGAAAGGGCCTTCCCAAAATGTTTACCACAAAGTTGGAACCACAGAATAGTTTAGAATGTCATTGTATGCTGTAGTGTTAAGATTTCCCTACACTGGACCTAAGGGGCCTATCCCGAAGTATGAGAATCAGCCCTAGACCATTATTCCTCCTCCATCAAACTTTACAGTTGTCACTATGCATTGGGGCAGGTAATGTTCTCCGGGCATCTGCAAAACCCAGATTCGTCCGTCGGACTGCCAGATGGTGAAGCGTGATTCATCACTCTAGAAAACGTGTTTCCACTGCTCCAGAGTCCAATGGCTGCAAGCTTTTCACCACTCCAGCCAACGCTTGGCATTGTGCATGATCTTAGGCTTGTGTGCGGCTGCTCGGCCATAGAAACCCAGTTCAGGAAGCTCCTGACGAACAGTTATTGTGTTGATGTTGCTTCCAGAGACAGTTTGGAACTCAGTAGTGAGTGGTCAATGTTTTCTTGATTGCTTGGTTATCCATATGTCATAATAACAGCATTACAGTTTGGGAGGGAGACGTTTGTCAATAATGCGGAAAGTGGCATCTTAACTACGTTAATTTAACAAAGGCCATTTTGCCAATGTTTGTCTTGGTGGTACACTATACGTGTCAGCAACATATAGCACAAACAAAAGTATGCGTACTTTTGTATATATAGTGTACCACCAAGCTACTGCAAAATTTTGTTAAATTACTAGTTGAACTGCATTATTTACTCCTCCCAAACAATGCTTATTATGACATATGGATAACCAAGCAATCAAGAAAACATTGACCATCTGATCTGAATTTTTGCTCAATGGGTATAACAGCGAATGGTTTTGTCTGGACATAACAGCCTTGGACAGCAATTATGTGTGTCAGGATGCTGTGTGTGGCATGTGGTCCTGTTAGTCGGTTCCTTGTCCTTTCCTTCTCGTAAATAGATCCCTAAACTGAAAGTAATGGAGTTTAGGAGAAACAGTGACACTGCTCCACTTGGTGTATACCGCCCACCTTGAACGGTAGCATGGCCCTTCACACCAGCCAACTCTAGTCACCTGTTGTACAATGCACTGGATCCTGTCACTCTGTTTCCATGCATTCCACTGAGAGTTGTGTTCAATTTAAAAAAAGCACAAGACTATAGCTATTCTCAGCAATCCACAGCATTTGCTCTCAATCAATTTTCAAGCTGCACCCGCATGAACCCATGATAAGTTCAAATGTGTAGCTTATAGCATCACTCCCTCCACCCCCATTCCCCCTCACCCCATCTATCTCCACAGTACAGGCTGTGGAGTAGAGCACAGACAAGAGTATTCACCAGAAGAACCCCTCAGATATACTCTCCACTCCCTCGCTTTTCGACTCCTCCCCTTCCTCTCCCCGAATGCCGTAATGAGCATTGCTCACAACCGATAGCTTTCGCTAAGAGCCGCACAGCAATGAGGTCTCTGTGCCTTTTGCTTCTCTCTTCCTCTCCCTCCCCCTCTCTCCGCCTCTGACTCTCTCTCCCCCTCCATCTCTCTCTCTCTATTAAATTTCCAGTCACACAGTGGTGCAGAGGATATGCCTCTTTTCCTTCTTTCTCCCTCTTCCCCTGGTCTCTTGCATTCCCCCCACACTCCTTCTGAAATCTTAGTCCTCTCCCAATCCCACTGTCCCTTTCTGGCTCTCTTTCAATCCCTTCTCTCTCTCTCTTCTTCCTCCGTACATCTCTTTCCCTTCCAACCCCTGCACCATTTAAAATGTTTCCATACACATGACCAAAGATCACCCCACCCCCTGCTTTACCTCTTGCCCCCCTCTCCCAACGCTCTGTCCTCGCTGTCATTGCATGTGTGGCAGTACGTGTGTGCTGGTGTGTACGCGCGTGCGTGTGTACTTGTGTGTATGTGTGTGTGTGTGTGTGTGTGTGTGTGTGTGTGTGTGTGTGTGTGTGTGTGTGTGTGTGTGTGTGTGTGTGTGTGTGCGTGCGTGCGTGTGTGTGTAGGCGAATGAACAAACACTTATAGCTGTATTGCTTGTGTCATCAGTACAGAGAGGCTACCTGACAGAAATACAGTGGATGGCACTAATCCTGCCAGAGAGAGGGGGGAGGATGGAGATTTGGCAGTGGCATGTCATCGCAAGACACATGTAACATGCTGATAGCTCTGGAGAGGTACAGCTAGGACTGTGGAGACACACAGGAGGGTGACGCTACGTATTCATCAATTCCATGACACTTTGGATCAAGGATGTTGGATAGCTGTCTCTATGCCCTGTTTTTTTCAGATAGCCAAGCTGGTTGTGCGCATTCCTATTGTGGTGACCATTCACGTACACGCATTGTTTGACAATGTGGGTCATTAAGTATGCTTTGAGATTCTAGTATACAAAATAGCAGTCTGCTTGATAGGCATCTGATGTGAGCTTGCTAACGAATTGATATTTTGGCACTTTAGTCTTTTGGATCTGTTCTATTTATAACTGTGACTGAAAAGATAGAAAAACGTTCAATGTCATTTGTGATACAGAAAGAGATAGATACTGAGTGAATTTAGTGCTATTCATGGTGACAACGCTGTGTGCTGTGTGAGGGAGGGAGAGAGCCAGAGGAGAGATTCTAGTGTCACAGTATCTTAGCAACTGCCTCCATCTCCTTGGAGACAAGACCTGACATCATTTCCCGTCTGTGAGAAATCGCTTTGGTTTGTACACAGTGTGTTTGTGTGTGTGTGTGTGTGTGTGTATATATATATGTGTGTGTGTGTGTGTGTGTGTGTGTGTGTGTGTGTGTGTGTGTGTGTGTGTGTGTGTGTGTGTGTGTGTGTGTGTGTGTGTGTGTGTGTGTGTGTGTGCGTGCGTTATGTGCGTGCAGTCATGTTTATGTGCAGATGTGGGCCTGTTATGATTGCTAGCAGTATGTGCAGTGATGCGGTGAGGATGTATTCCAATATAATAGGGCATATTCAAGAATGACTTTCAGAAAATAGTTTACAATTATGTATTAGTTAAAAAAACATATTAAGACAGACGTTAATCAAAATGCCTAACTTGAAAGTAATATTATGAATTATGTTTCTTAATTTTTTTACTTAATTAAAATGTAACTTTATTTTACAAATAATTTACTTTTTACTTTATTTAAGGTAACAATAAACATTATTACAGTTTATTTTTCCCATCAACAAAACAACACAAATGTGCTAATTTGTAATAAGCATTCCTAAACTTTTTTAACCTTTATTTAACTAGGCAAGTCAGTTAAAGAACAAATTCTTATTTTCAATGACAGCCTAGGAACAGTGGGTTAACTGCCTTGTTCAAGTGCAGAATGACAGATTTTTACCTTGTCAGCTCAGGGATTTGATCTTGCAACCTTTCAGGTTACTAGTCCAATGCTCTAACCACTAGGCTACCTGCCACCCCTTCATTAACAATTCATATATATTTAATTACTTTAAAAAATGTATAAACATTTAGAAGCATGAAGAAGCTATTATGATAATTTAGCAAGCACAGAATTGATAAATATTTAGCGAAGGATATAACATGGCTTATTCAGGAAAATGATTGCCCCAAATTTGCTACCTAGATACCAATGTTTATCAGATAGCAAATGTCAGGGATAATAAATCCAATTTATTTTAAAAGAAATAATGACACTTTTGACAATACTTTGTGAAAATACACTACATGACCAAAAGTATGTGGACAGCTGCTCTTCAAACATCTCATTCCAAAATCATGGGCATTAATATGGAGTTGGGCCCTCCTTTGCTGCTGTAACAGCCTCCACTCTTCTGGGAAGGCTTTCTATTAGATGTTGGAACATTGCTGTGGGGACTTGCTTCCATTCAGCCACAAGAGCATTAGTGAGGTCAGGCATTAGTGTAGGTCTGGCTTGCAGTTGGCGTTCCACTTCATCCCAAAGGTGTTCGATGGGGTTGAGGTCAGGCCTCTGTGCAGGCCAATCAAGTTCTTCCACACCGATCTCAACAAACCATTTCTGTATGGACCTTGTGTTGCGCGTGGGAGCATTATCATGATGAAACAGGAAAGGGCCTTCCCCAAACTGTTGCCACAAAGTTGGAAGCACAGAATCATCTAGAATGTCATTGTATGCTGTAGTGTTAAGCTTTCCATTCACTGGAACTAAGGGGCCTGAAACCTGAAAAGCAGCCCCAGACCATGATTCATAACTCCAGAGAACGCGTTTCAACTGCCCCAGAGTCCAATGGCGACGAGCTTTACACCATTCCAGCCGAGTTAATGTGCTGATGTTGCTGCCAGAGGCAGTTTGGAACTCCGTGGGGAGTGTTACAACCGAGGACAGACAATACCTGCTTCAGCACTCAGCTGTCCAGATCTGTGAGCTTGTGTGGCTTACCACTTCGAGGCTAAGCCGTTGTTGCTCCTAGATGTTTCCACTTCATGATAACAGCACTTACAGTTGACCGGGGCAGCTCTAGCAGGGCAGAAATTTCGCAAACTGACTTGTTCAAAACTCTATGACGGTGCAATGTTGAAAGTCACTGAGCTCTTCAGCAAAGCCATTCTACTGCCAATTTTTGTCTCTGGAGATTGCCTGGCTGTGTGCTCGATTTTACACACCTGTCAGTAACAGGTGTGGCTGAAATAGCCGAATCCACCAAATTGAAGGGGTGTCCACATACTTTTGTATCTATAGTGTACCTTGTGCTGATTAAGTACATGTATTTCACAATACTACTAATGATTAATGTATACATAGTTGATGGTTTACAGCAAGAATATGTCTGCTGCTGTACTCCCCTGAACAACCAGTGTCCTCTGCTGTCACCTAGTGAACACAGGAGAAAACTACAACGTTAATGAGTTTCACTTATACACTTACAGTGAGGAAAAAAGTATTTGATCCCCTGCTGATTTTGTACGCTTGCCCACTGACAAAAAAAATGATCAGTCTATAATTTTAATGGTAGGTTTATTTGAACAGTGAGAGACAGAATAACAACAACAAAAATCCAGAAAAACGCATGTCAAAAATGTTATAAATTGATTTGCATTTTAATGAGGGAAATAAGTATTCTACAGTGTAGAAAATAGTAAAAATAAAGAAAAACCCTGGAATGAGTAGGTATGTCCAAACTCTTTACTGGTACTGTAGATATGAAAATATTTACAGCATTTCATTCACCCATCTTTTACTGAAGACTGTTACCGATGTGTTGGATGAATTATCACATCATAATAACTCTAATGAGTGTCACCTCCAACTATTCACATAAGTGCCTTTTGAACTACCCACTTTTTTTATCTCTTTACAATGTGACTGTGATCAACTGATACAGGTAAATATTCCTCTTGCCCCAGCAGTGTGGGATGAATACAGTAACTCCATGATACACTCTATCTTTTCTCCTCTCTGATCACATGAAGGCAACAGTCTCAGTAACCCCAAATTATGTTTGTCTTCTCTTGGCCTCTGTGTGTGTATGGTTCCATAAACTAGATTTCCTCAAAACAATTCTCACTGAGAGGTTGGCTTTTGTATCAATCTCTCAATTCTCTGTTCTTCTCCTCCAGCTGTCTGCTGAACTCACTCTGCATCTTTGTCACTGAGATCATGATGCTCCTCTGTAACTCAGGTAGGACCACCTTCATCATTTTTCTCTCTGCTTCAACTATGGCTTCTTCTTCATGCTGTCTCATCTTTCCTATATCCTCCCTGTGCATCTCTTCCCTCTCCCTCCTCTCCTTCTCTCGCTCTTTCTCAATCTCATCCCTTCGATCAGACTTAATTTTTAGCTTAATCCTTAGATCTCTTTTCTTCTCCTCATCCCGCTCTTCTTTCACCTGTCTCTCCAGGTCAGTAATTCGCTCACTGAGTGTCCTGATATTTCTTTCATGGTCCTGAATAACTCCCTCTATCTTCTTCAGAGAGACCTGCATCTCTTTATTAACCTTCTCTTTCATCTCCCACTCCTCCCTTTGTTTTCTCTCTAGTTCCTTTTGTACATTTCCTTCCATCTCTCTGACCTGGGCCTCTGCCACCAGGTAGGTCTGACTGCTATAGAAGCTCTATATCAGGGCTGTCCAACACTGTTCCTGGAGAGCTACTCTCCTGTAGGTTTTCCTTTCAATCCCAGTTGAAACTAACCTGATTCAGCTTATCAACCAGCTAATTATTAGAATCAGGTGCGCTAGATTAGGGTTGGAGCGGAAACTTACAGGATGGTAGCTTTCCAGGAACCAGGAACAGGATTGGAGACCCCTGCTCTATATGTTTCCTGACATAATCTTCTCTACCTGGTCTAGCAGCTCTAGAACCTGAGTGCCATGGCCCCTGTCCTTAATGTCGAGGACGTAATACCTGCTTCACCATTTCTGTTGCACTCAGCACTGCCCTTTCCCACACAGACAAAGGAACACCTACGTGAGAATGCTTTTCATTGACTACAGCTCAGCATTCAACACCATAGTGCCCTCAAAGCTCATTACTAAGCTAAGGACCCTGGGACTAAACACCTCCCTCTGCAACTGGATCCTGGACTTGCTGACGGGCTGCCCCCAAGTGGTAAGGGTAGGCAACAACACATCTGCAACACTGATCCTCAACATGGGGGCCCTTCAGGGGTGCATGTTTAGTCCCCTCCTATACTCCCTTTTCACCCATGACTGTGTGGCCAAGCACAACGCCAACATCATCATTAAGTTTTCCAACAACATAGCAACAACATGGTGGTAGGCCTGATCACCGACAATGATGAGACAGCCTACAGGGAGGAGGTCAGAGACCTGGCAGTGTGGTGCCAGGACAACAACCTCAAGACAAAGGAGATGATTGTGGACTACAGGAAAAGGAGGGCCGAGCAGGTTGAGAGTTTCAAGTTCCTAGGTGTTCACACAAAAAGTTATACAGGTGCACCATTGAGAGCATCTTGACTGGTTGCATCACCACGCTACAAAGGGTAGTGTGTACAGCCCAGTACATCACTGGGGCCAAGCTTCCTGACATCCAGGACTTCTATACCAGGCGGGGTCAGAGGAAGGCTCTAAAAATTGCCAAAGACTCCAAACACTCTAGTCATATACTGTTCTGTCTGCTACCACATGACAAGCACGCGGCACCGGGGGCCAAGATTCGGTACAAAAGGCTACCCCTAAGCCATAAGACTGCTGAACAGCTAATCGAACAGCTACCTGGACTATTAGCACTGACACCCCCCCCCTTTTTTTATCCACTGCTGCTCACTGTTTATTATCTATGCATAGTCACTTTACCCCTACCAACATGTACATATTACTTAAATTGCTTCAACTAACCTGTACCCCCGCACATTGACTCAGTACCGGTACCCCCTATACAGTTGAAATCAGAAGTTTACAAACACTTAGGTTGGAGTCATTTAAACTTGTTTTTCTACCACTCCACAAATTTCTTGTTGACAAACTATAGTTTTGGCAAGTCGGTTAGAACATCTACTTTGTGCATGACACAAGTCATTTTTCCAACAATTGGTTACAGAGAGATTATTTCACTTATAACTCAATGTATTACAATTCCAATGGGTCAGAAGTTCACATGCACTAAATTGACTGTGCCTTTAAACAGCTTGGAAAATTCCAGAAAATGATGTCACAGCTTTAGAAGCTTCTGATAGGCTAAGAATTGTAGACCTCCACAAGTCTGGTTCATCCTTGGGAGCAATTTCCAAACGCCTGAAGTTACAACGTTATTCTGTACAAGCAATAGTACGTAAGTATAAACACCATGGGACCACGCAGCCATGATACCACTCCGGAAGGAGACATGTTCTGTCTCCTAGAGATAAACGTACTTTGGTGCGAAAAGTGCAAATCAATCCCAGAACAACAACAAAGGACCTTGTGAAGATGCTGGAGGAAACAGGTACAAAAGTATCTATATCCACAGTAAAACGAGTCCTATATCGACATAAACTGAAAGGCTGTTCAGCAAGGAAGAAGCCACTGCTTCAAAACCACCATAAAAAAGCCAGACTACGGTTTGCAACTGCACATGTGGACAAAGATTGTACTTTTTGGAGAAATGTCCTCTGGTCAGATGAAACAAAAATGGAACTGTTTGACCATAATGACCATCGTTATGTTTTGAGGAAAAAGGGGGAGGCTTGCAAGCTGAAGAACACCATCCCAATCGCAAAATGGCTTAAGGACAACAAAGTCAAGCTATTGGAGTGGCTATCACAAAGCCCTGACCTCAATCCCATAGAAATTTGTGGGCAGAGCTGAAAAAGATTGTGTGAGCAAGGAGGCCTACCAACCTGACTCAGTTACACCAGCTCTGTCAGGAGGAATGGGCCAAAATTCACCCAACTTAGTGTGGGAAGCTTGTGGAAGGCTACCCGAAACGTTTGACCCAAGTTAAACAATTGAAAGGCAATGCTACCAAATACTAATTTAAGTATGTAAACTTCTGACCCACTGGGAATGTGATGAAAAAAAGCTGAAATAAATCATTCTCTCTACTATTATTCTGACATTTCACACTCTTAAAATAAAGTGGTGATCCTAAATTTCCTAAGACAGGGAATGTTTACTAGGATGAAATGTCAGGAATTGTGAAAAAGTGAGTTTAAATGTATTTGGCTAAGGTGTATGTAAACTTCCTACTTCAACTGTAAATATGAGATGAGTAATACAGGATATGTAGACATTAAAGTGGCGCTACAGTGCCTTGCGAAAGTATTCGGCCCCCTTGAACTTTGCAACCTTTTGCCACATTTCAGTCTTCAAACATAAAGATATAAAACTGTATTTTTTTGTGAAGAATCAACAACAAGTGGGACACAATCATGAAGTGGAACAACATTTATTTGATATTTCAAACTTTTTTAACAAATCAAAAACTGAAAAATTGGGCGTGCAAAATTATTCAGCCCCCTTAAACTCTTAATACTTTGACCTAAAGCGATAAATACAATCCACCTGTTTTGCTGCGATTGCAGCTGTGATAGTCTAGCGCAGAGAGCATCATCAAGGAACACACCAGGCAGTCGAGATACTGTTGTGAAGAAGTTTCGCATCCCAAGGAGGCAAGCGATAATATTGAAATTTATCAGACCACTGCAAATCTACCAAGACCTCCTTCTAAACTTTCAGCTCATAAGAGAAGACTGATTGGATATCACTCTGGATGAACTCAGTTTTGCACAAATCTGGCCTTTATCGAGAGACTCAGATGAAACCAAAATTGAACTTTTTGGCAACAATGCAAAACGTTATTTTAGCAACACAGCTCATTTGAACACACCATCCCCATTCATGGTGGTGGCAGCATCATGGTTTCCTTGCAAAACAGCGGAGATTTCGACAATGATCCAAAACATAAAGCAAAAGCTCAGTGAGGTTGGAATGGAGAGCATTTGTGAACAGCGACTTACAGCTGTTTAAAAAAAGTATTAACTTAATGGGGGCTGAATAATTTTGCACGGCCAATTTCAATTTTTGAACATGTCGTTCCACTTCATGATTGTGTCCCACTTGTGAACAGCAGTTTTCAGTTCTTTCACAAAAAAATACAGATTCTCGATTGGATTCAGGTCTGGACTTTGAATTGGCCATTCTAACACCTGGATATGTTTATTTTTGAACCATTCCATTGTAGATTTTGCTTTATGTTTTGGATCATTGTCTTGTTGGAAGACAAATCTCCGTCCCAGTCTCAGGTCTTTTGCAGACTCCATCAGGTTTTCATGTGGGCACAGCAGACTGGGATAGGGATTGATTGAATATTCCAGAATGGTCCTGTATTTGGCTCCATCCATCTCAGATTAGCTGATGCACCCATCCCCTTAGCGGGATTCCCAGCGTTTATGTAAGCACATCTCTCTCATTAGACAAAATATTACAAACAGCTAGCAGCCAAGTAGATTGGGGATGGTCAGAAAAGCAATAAATTAAATTGCATACCTTTGATGATCTGCTCGGATGTTTGCACTTACGAGATTCCCAGTTATACAATAAATGTTCCTTTTGTTCCATAAAGATTATTTTTATATCCAAATACCTCCTGATTTGGTTCCGTTATGTTTGCTCGCCCGGTCCGCGACAATTTTAACCATCTTCCCTGTCCCTGCTGAAGAAAAGCAGGCCCAAACCATAATAGATGCTGCCACCACCATGTTTGAGAGTGGGGATGGTGTGTTCATTGTGATGAGCTGTGTTGCTTTTACGCCAAACATAACGTTTTGCATTGTTGCCAAAAATGCTTTTCTATCCTAATCTGACTGTTATATGCATTTTCTAGATTCTGAGCCTGAGAAATAGGCAGTTTAATATGGGTACGTTTTTCATCCAAACATCAAAATACTGCCCCCTACACTCAAGAGGTTAAAATCTCCAGCTACAATAATTGCAGCCTCAGTGTATATGGTTTCCAGTTTACATATAGTCCAGTGAAGTTCTTTCAGGGCTGTTGAGGTATCTGCTTGGGGAGAATTCTCTTGGTAGATAATGCAGTTGGCATTTGATAGTAAGGAATTCTAGGTCAGGTGAACAAAAGGACTTGAGTTCCTGTATGTTGTTATGATTACACCATGCGTCGTTAATCATAAGGCAAGACACCCCTGCCCTTCTTCTTACCAGAGAGATGTTTGTTTTTGTCGGCGTGATGCATGAAGAAACCAGGTGGCTGTACCGAATCTGACAACATATCCAAAGTGATTCATGTTTCCGTGAAACAGAGAATGTAACAATCTCTGATGTCTCTCTGGAAGGAAACTTGTGCCCTAATTTCATCCACCTTGTTGTCTAGAGATTGGACATTGGCGAGTGATATGCTCGGAAGCGGTGGATGGTGTGCTCGCCTTCTAAGTCTGACCAGTAGGCCGCTCCGTAAGCCACTCCACTCCATAGGCCTCTCCTGCGGTGACTGTGTTGTTTTGGGTCGGCCTCTGGTATAAGATCCCATGTCCAGAGTGGATGTCCGAACAAAGCATCCACTTCGGGAAAGTCGTATTCCTGGTCATAATGTTGCTAAGTTGATGTTGTTTTTATATCCAGTAGTTCTTCCCGGCTGTATGTAATAACGCTTGAGATTTTCTGGGCTAACAATGTAAGAAATAATACATAAAAAAACGCATTACTGCATAGATTCCTAAGGCCCTGAAGTGAGGCGACCATCTCTGTCGGCGCCATCTTGTATGGTAACTAGCTAACTTACGACAGGCTAAACTGCTTGCAATCTTTCCGTAGCAGTAGACCACAGAGGTTTTATGTGCATGCCCACTGGCATGTGGACACGCCCAACCACTGCCCCAGCCATGGGTGAACAGTTAGTTAAAGAGCTCCATGCATCAGGGTGAAGTAGGACCCTGAGATTAAATTGACAACAGCAAATGTCAGGAGGACCTGTACCCCCTCATTTGCTCAGATGATCCAGGACTTGAGGGGATTGGTTACTGATGGTTACTGCTGCCCACTAGTTTTTCAATTGTAGAAAATATAAAATGTGTTCTTTATTCCTATCCCTATATCCATTAATATGCCTGCTTTCTATCAGTTATTCATAGAAATACACCTGCGTCATGTAGGTAATTAGTTCATTAGTAGGGTTATTGTGAGTGCACATTATATACAGCGACTTACGAAGGTATTCATCCTTCTTGGCATTTTTCCTATTTTGTTGCCTTACAACCTGGAATTAAAATAGATTTTTTTGGGGGGGTTTGTATCATTTGATTTACACAACAAGTTTACCACTTTGAAGATGCAAATTATTTTTATTGTGAAACAAACAAAACTGAAAACTTGAGTGTTTAAATGTTTCTCCTTGAACCACTTGAGTGTTTCTTTAGCAGTATGCTCAGGGTCATTGTCCTGCTGGAAGATGAACCTCCGTCCCAGTCACAAATCTCTGGAAGACTGAAACAGGTTTCCCTCAAGAATTTTCCTGTATTTAGCGCCATCCATCATTCCTTCAATTCTAACCAGTTTCCCAGTCCCTGCCAATGAAAACATCCCAACAGCATGATGCTGCCACCACCATGCTGGGGGTGGTGTTCTTGAGGTGATGAGAGGTGTTGGGTTTGCGCCAGACATAGCATTTTCCTTGATGGCCAAAAGCTCAATATTAGTCTCATTTGACCAGAGTACCTTCTTCCATATGTTTGGGGAGTCTCCCACATGCCTTTTAGCGAACACCAAACGTGTTTGCTTATTTTCTTCTTTAAGCAATGGCTTTTTTCTGCCCACTCTTCTGTAAAGCCCAGCTCTGTGGAGTGTACGGCTTAAAGTGGTTCTATAGACAGATACTTCAATCTCCGCTTTGCAGCTCCTTCAGGGTTATCTTAGGTCTCTTTGTTCTCTTGGATTAATGCCCTCCTTGTCTGGTCCGTGAGTTTTGGTGGGTGGCCCTCTCTTGGCAGGTTTGTTGTGGTGCCATAGTCTTTAAATGTTTTAATAATGGATTTAATGATGCTCCGTGGGATGTTCAAAGTGTCTGATATTTTTTTAATAACCCAACCCTGATCTATACTTCTCCACAACTTTATCCCTGGCCTGTTTGGAGAGCTCCTTGGTATTCATGGTGCCGCTTGCTTGGAGATGCCGCTTGCTTAGTGGTGTTGCAGACTCTGGGGCCTTTCAGAACTGGTGTATATATACTGAGGTCATGTGACAGATCATGTGACACTTTATTTAAGTCCAAACTAATTATGTGACTTCTGAAGGTAATTGGTTGCATCAGATCTTATTTAGGGGCTTCATAGCAAAGGGGGTGAATACATATGCACGCACCACTTTTCCATTTTACAATTGAAGTTATTTTTTTCACTTCACCAATTTGTACTATTTTATGTATGTCCATGACATGAAATACAAATAAAAATATATTTAAATCCAGGCTGTAATGCAACAAAATAGGAAAAACTTCAAGGCGGATGAATACTTTTGCAAGCCACTGTAAGGAAAGGATTTATCTGCAAATAAGCATGAACCTATGGTCAATTAATACAATGTCATTGTCACGCCCTGGTCTAAGTATTTTGTGTTTTTCTTCATTTATTTGGTCAGGCCAGGGTGTGACATGGGTTTATTGTGGTGTGTTTTGTCTTGGGGTTTTGTTAGGTATCAGGTTTGTGGCTTAGTGGGGGTATCTAGCATAGTCTATGGCTGTCTGGAGTGGTTCTCAATCAGAGGCAGTTGTTTATCGTTGTCTCTGATTGGGAACCATATTTAGGCAGCCATATTCTTTGAGTGTTTCGTGGGTGATTGTTCCTGTCTCTGTGTTTGTTGTCACCAGATAGGCTGTTTAGGTTTTCACGTTACGTTTGTTGTTTTGTATTGTTCGTGTTTATTCGTTCATTAAACATGTATGAAAATTACCACGCCGCATTTTGGTCCGACTCGCCTTCCCACAACGAAAGCCGTAACAGTCATATCTAAGGTCTAGGTTAGATTGTACCAATACAAATATATTGGGGTCTGGATAAGGCAATGGAGCTTAGATGTAAGAAGCGTGGGTTGTGCGGGAAATTGGGTTTAGGTGCAAGTTTGCTGCCAAGCTGATGAGTAGCAGTAAATTACTGTTTTCTTTATTTACAAGGACATGATATCAGGAGATGTTGCCCTGCATGTCAATATTTTGTTTTAATCTTTTTTAAGGTGCAGGAAGGAAGATACACTTGTCACATGCGCCGAATACAAAAAGTGTAGACCTTACTGTGAAATGCTTATTTGCAATCCCTTAACCAACAGTGCAGTTCAAGAAGAGTTAAGAAAATATTTACCAAATAAACTGAAGTAGAAAAAAATTAAAAGTAACACAATAACATAATAATAACGATGCTTTTTACAGGGGGTACCGTTACCAAGTCAGTGTGCGGGGGTACAGGTTAGGAGTAATTTCAACATGTAGGTATGGGTGAAGTGACTATGCATAGATAATAAACAGCGAATAGCAGCAGTGTACAGTACAAATGGAAGGGAGGTCAATGTAATAGTTTGGTGGTCATTTGATTAATTGATCAGTAGTCTTACGGCTTGAGGGTAGAAGCTGTTAAGGAGCGTTTTTGTCCAAGACTTGGCACTCCGGTACCGCTTGCCATGGGGTAGCAGAGAAAACATTCTATGACTTGGGTGACTGGAGTCTATGACAATTTGATGGGCTTAACTCTATTCTATATGCCCTGGATTGCAGGAAGCTTGGCCCCAGTGATGTACTGGGCCATATGCACTACCCTTTGTAGCGCCTTACGGTCGGATGCCGAGCAGTTGCAATACCAGGCGGTGATGCAACCGGTCAGGATGCTCTCAATGGTGTAGCTGTAGAACCTTTTGAGGATCTGGGGACCCATGCCAGATCTTTTCAGTCTCCTGAGGGGGAAAAGGTTTTGTCGTGCCCTCTTCACGAATGTCTTGGTGTGTTTGACCATGATAGATAGTTGGTGATGTGGACACCAAGGAACTTGAAATTCTCGACCCGCTCCACTACAGCCCCGTTGATGTTTATGGGGGACTGTTTGGCCCGCCTTTTCCTGTAGTCCACGATCAGCTCCTTTGTCTTGCTCAAATTGAGAGAGGTTGATGTCCTGGCACCACACTGCCAGTTCTCTGACCTCCTCCCTACAGGCTGTCTCATCGTTGTCGGTGATCAAGCCTACCACTGTTGTGTCATCAGCAAACTTAATGAGGGTGTTGGAGTCGTGTTTGGCCATGCAGTCGTGGGTGATCAGCGTGGCAGACGTGTTGTTGCCTACCCTTACCACCTGAGGGCGGCCCGTCAGGAAGTTCTGGATCCAGTTGCAGAGGGAGGTGTTTAGTCCCAAGACCTTAGCTTAGTGATAAGCTTCGTGGGCACTATGGTGTTGAACGATTAGCTGTAGTCAATGAACAGCATTTGCACATACATAGGTATTTCTTTTGTCGAGGTGTGAAAGTGCAGTGTGGAGTGTCGATTGAGATTGTGTAATCTGTGGATCTGTTGGGGTGGTATGCGAATTGGAGTGGGTCTACCGACATGCGTGTTACAGGGCTGTAATCATTTAGACAGGTTACCTTTGTTCCTTGGGCACAGGGACTTTGGTGGTCTGCTTGAAACATGTAGGTATTACAGACTCAGTCAGGGAAAGGTTGGAAATGTCAGTGAAGACATTTGCCAGTTGGTCCACACATGCTGTGAGTACACGTCCTGGTAATCCATCTGGCCCCACGGCTGTGTGAATGTTGACCTGTTTAAAAAGGTCTTCGCTCACATCAGCTACCAAGAGCGTTATCACACAGTCATCCAGAACAGATGGTGCTCTCGTGCATGCTTCAGTGTTGCTTGCCTCAAAGCGAGCATAAAAGGCATTTAGCTCGTCTGGTAGGCTTGTGTCACTGGGCAGCTCGTGTCTGGGTTTCCCTTTGTAGTCCGTAATATTTAAGACACCTTTTCCTTCAAGGTTTATTGCAAGATAAAGGAAGTGGTTCTTGCAGCTGACTCTCTTCCTGCAGTGGTGGCCTCTGTGCAGCAGCTGACCAGGATCCACCAGCAAATCCTTCAGCAGCAGGTTATGAAGGACACGTTTTCCTGCGCTGTATGCAGAGGTGAGAGACCTCTGACCTTCTCACTGATTGTCACACTGAAAGCAGTGTATAGGTCACACTGTAATCTTTTTGTAATTTGTGTTGAATTTAGCTGATAGTCCTTGCTCATCCAACAGGACATGTGTTACACACAGGTTTATCAGCATTAGAGACAACAACTATAGAGAGTACAGTACTTTGCTCCCTGTGGAGCGAGCATAATGCAGCATCAAGCCTTTGTTTTGCCTGATGGTCCTTGGCAAATCTTTTAGCTTCCTCCCCAAGACAGGCTAATGGTCTTCAATCCTTTGTGGTTGAATCAGAATTGCGGTTCAAGTTTAAAGGACATCAACACCATGTTGTCCTGACTAATTTGGTAAAGGCTAGTTAAAAGTAGGCTCAGCACAGAATTCCATTCAGAAACCAGATCATACAGACATAGCATTACTTTCCTTTATACATTTATTCTTACAAATGTATGTGGTGATCACATGAGAGCAAAAGCAAAGTAGCAATTACTGAAATGATCACACTCAAGGATAAAGTTCTTAACTTAAAGCTAGGGGGCAGAATTTTCACTTTTGGATAAATAGCGTGCCCAATTTCAATTTCCTGCTACTCATGCCAAGAATATAAGATATGCATATTATTCATAGATTTGGATAGAAAACACTCTGAAGTTTCTAAAACAGTTTTGAAATATTTTGTAGTGAATTTGCGTTTTTCTAAGCTGTTATGGATCAAACGGGCTTTATAAATGGAAATTGTTGACATATATGGACGGAATTAATCGTAACAAAATATTTCAAAAGTTGCCTATAAACTTTGCCAAAATATTTCAAACTACTTTTGTAATACAACGTTGGGTATTTTTAAACGTTAATAATCGATCAAATTGTAGACGGGGCAATCTGTATTCAATACATCAACGAAAAGAAAAAAGCTCTGCTTTACACATCTTGCGCAACTCAGAAAAGGGTCCACCGTTCCGAGTTGGCCTACTTCCTGCTAAGACAAAGAAATAACCTCAGCCATATTCCAAACACTGGCGACATCGTGTGGAAGATGTAGGAACTGAAAGTATATTTCTATTAAATTTCCAATGGCAAAGACAAAATAGGGAAGATGGGGAAAAAAAAGATAGGAAAAAAATAAAACATTCTGAACAGTTAGTCCTCAGGGTTTTTCCTGCTACATAAGTTCTGTTATACTCACAGACATGATTCAAACGGTTTTAGAAACTTCAGAGTGTTTTCTATCCAAATCTATGAATAATATCTATATCTTATATTCTTGGCATGAGTAGCAGGAAGTTGAAATTGGGCACGCTATTTATCCAAAAGTGGAAATGCTGCCCCCTATCCCAAAGAGGTTTTAAGAGCCCAACAAACAAGAGTTGGGTCTCAGCTTTTATAACCTTTGTCTACATGGCAGTTTAGCAGATGTGTGAGAGCCTGGTGGGAACATAGCGTACAAACAAGTGATAAAGCTAGTTTTGTTGCTGTCAAGCTGCTGCTGCTCAAGCTAGCCTCTGTTCTCTTCATATCTCCACACAGCTGTGCCATTGAAAGATGCCACAAAAAGAACAGGATGGACCAAAAACTGGTCACTCTTAGAGACAGCCCTTTGTCTTTGGCCTTGTTACTAAGTTACACAAAGATCAGAGTGAAAAAACCCACGCTTCTTCTTACATGACAAAAACAGACAACGGAAATGTACAGGTTTAAGGTTTATACAGGGCATGTGCGCAAGAGTTTGTAATTTTCCATACCATTTTTTATTTTATTTTATTTAACCTTTAACTAGGCAAGTCAGTTAAGAACTAATTCTTATTTACAATGACGGCCTACCAAAAGGCAGAAGGTAGAGACAACTATATATAACAACAATATGCCACACGAAGCCGCCACAGCTGTCATTAAGAGTGTCCATGTTGAGTCTTTGAAAGAAGAGATTGAGATAACTGTCCCGTTTGAGTGTTAGTTGCAGCTCGTTCCAGTCGCTAGCTGCAGCAAACTGAAGAGGAGTGACCCAGGGATGTGTGTGTTTTGGGGACCTTTACCAGAATGTGACTGGCAGAACAGGTGTTGTATGTGGAGGATGAGGGCTGCAGTAGATCTCAGATAGGGGGGGGGGTGAAGCCTAAGAGGGTTTTATAAAAACGAGCTGCAACAAACACTCAAACTTGACAGTTTTATCTCCATCTCTTCATTCAGAGACTCAATCATGGACACTCTTACTGACAGTTGTGGCTGCTTCATGTGATGTATTGTTGTCTATACCTTCTTGCCCTTTGTGCTTTTGTCTGTGCCCAACAATGTTTGTACCATGTTTTGTGCTGCTACCATGTTGTGTTGCTACCATGTTGTGTTGCTACCATGTTGCGCTGTTGCCATGCTGTATTGTTGTCTTCGGTCTCTCTTTATGTAGTGTTGTGGTGTCTCTCTTGTCGTGACATGTGTTTGGTCCTATATTTTTAGTTTAGTTTAAACGTTTAATCCCAGCCCGTCCCCGCAGGAGGCCTTTTGCCTTTTGGTAAGCCGTCATTGTATTTATTCTTAACTGACTTGCCTAGTTAAATAAAGGTACAAAATTAAAAAAATACAGTATTCTAACACATAGGGAACAAGTAAAGAGTAATCTATAGGTAATACCACACTACATGAGAAAGTGATATCCATTGAAAGCATCATTCCAAACACGAAGTGTAAAGAAGGGGCTTTCCTTGAAAGATGGGGAAGGAGAGGAGGGTTTCAGCTGAAGTCCAAGCAGTCTGACATGTTCTGTCCAATTGTCCCTCAAACAGGGCTGTAGGTGCCATCAAACAGCCTGCCTACCATCTGAGTATGAACTGTGAGGATGGCAGAGCGAGCGAGACCAATAATCACTGTTGAGCATTCCACTTAAATTGTGTAATACTGTTCTAGAGTCAGATTGCCATTGCAAGGTAGGGTACAGCAGGGTTAGAGAGATATGCAAACTTGCAGTTATGGTGCCAGGCTTTATGCTTCTCATTAGGGTGTTGTAGGAGGAAATAATGAAGGACCTTGAAAGCTTCTAGATAGGGCTGAGTGACTGGACTGTGTGAATGGCCCTGTGAATGAGAGAGAGGGAGAGACGTGTGGGGGAATCAGTAATGAAGTAATATCAGACTTTCTCTGTATCATTGATCATCAGCGGCCCTGAAAGGTATTGTCGTAGCAATTCATGGAGTATCCTCACCAGTATGCCTTTACTACATCTGCCTTTCATTTAGCAGAAAAGGAGGTTTATGAATTATACCCACACCAATAAAAAGGCTGATTTTAAACTTAAATGTATTGGCTGATGTAACTGGATGAAGTTCATGATGATTATCTCAGATACAGTACTGTGTCCCTTCTCCTGTGGGCACACACCAACTATGTTAATTTGTTGTGGAATTTGTTCTATTGGCATGATAAGTTAGGCATCTTAGCTAACATTACTATTTTTAGTAATAATAATAATAATAATAATGTTAGGGTGAGTGTACTTCCAGGTATGAACAAAAACTAACTGAAAACATTTAATCAATTGTATCTTTATTTGTTATCTGTTACTAGATTTGGAAACCATAAAGGAGAAAACGAGTTGATACCAAACTTTTGTTTTGGTTTTCAAAGAGAAATTATAAAATCAGTCATTTCCTCTTGTTTGGCCTTGCCGAGATTAAATATGGGTTGTTGTTCAAACCCATAAAAGACACACCCTCGTCCACTTACCCTCGCCTTATGCCCTTCGGGGAATCCCCGTCACCATCTTGGCGGGCGGTTCAAATGATTAGCCAAGCAAGGGAAGTTTGCAACGTAAGCCCCTCAGCCCTCGTTTTTAGTAGACTTTGCGAGTGTACAATTATGTTCACTTCGGGGCCTGAAACTCCCCATAATTCAATTTGCGACGATTGTACATCCACTAAGAAAAATCAGTCAAAAATTAAAACCTCAACGTCAATATGGAGTCAACATATATAACGTAAAAACGAATGTAAATAAGTTAGAAATTGTGCTAATAATGCACAGGACGTCACAAACACGTCTCGTAAAAGTAATGATGTTTTTGTTTGGTTATCTTTTGGAAGTTGTAGAAATAAAACATTTTCCTTCTTCAGAAGTTCCAGCTAGGCATTCTAACGTTATTTAGCTAATTAATTTTACTAGCTATCATACAGTATGCCTATATTAATAATTATATATTTAATGTAAGTAGATATGCAATCATAATTGACTGTAGCGCATATAAAGCACCCACAAGATACCGGTAGCTAAAAACAAAATCATTGCGGGATGAACGAGTTACGAATTTCCGGGTAAGGACGGTCCATTTAAAAATCATTCCTTTCTCGCCCCTTGCCCTGCAGCCATCAGAAGTGTCCACTTAATTTGATGGCTGAAGGGATATGGTGTGTCTTTTAAATGTTTGGACTGCACCCATGAACATTCCATAAGCACAGGAACCAGTTTCCCCTGAGGAAAAGTGAAAGTAAAAGTTTTTCGGTCACACTTCTTGTCCTCGGATGATGGTGGTTATGATATTGTTTTATGAAGGGATAGTTGTTTTTTATGACTTTCATACATTGATGCAGATATAAATCAGCTATTTTTTTATCAGCTACGGTCTTTCCTCGGTAAATATAAATACAAATTAAATTCAATATAAATACAAATCTGAAGTGGAAGACTATTAAAGGTAAGGGGCTCTATTTTACCAATTTAAAGACCCTTGCGCCCTTCGATCTCAAGGTAGACTTTGATCTGAAGCCATTCTTGTGATTATTGTGACTTTGCCATTGTAATTGTTTGTAAACTTGTGTAGTCAAATTAATCTATGATCGTATGCTATCCATTTGTATGCTGTTCTTTGTATGACATTTTAATATTTGATTATTAACCAATGATATTAGGCCACTCTTGGCCATGATTACAGACACCTGTGTCTTTTGACACTATATAAACGAGTCATCCCGCAGTGTTTGTGATTATACCCTGATGAAGACAGCTTGGCTGTCCAGCGCGCTATCGACTGTGCCGCAAAAGCATGCTCGTGCGGCAGAGTCGATTTCTGCGCTTATAAACCCAGGGTCGTTACATAATGTTAGGGTGCGTGTACTTCCAGGTATGAACAAAAATTAATTTAAAACATTTAATCAATTGTATCTGTATTTGTTATCTGTTACTAGATTTGGAAACCATAAACGAGAAAACGAATTGATACCAAACTTTTGTTTTGGTTTTCAAAGAGAAATTATAAAATCAGTCATTTCCTCTTGTTTGGCCTTGCCGAGATTAAATATGGGTTGTTGTTCAAACCCATAAAAGACACACCCTCGTGAACAGACCACAGAGTTACACATGGAGTAAACAATAAACAAGTCAATAACACAGTAGAAAAAAAGAGAGTCTATATACATTGTGTGCAAAAGGCATGAGGAGGAAGGCAAATAATTACAATTTTGCAGATTAACACTGGAGTGATAAATGATCAGATGGTCATGTACAGGTAGAGATATTGGTGTGCAAAAGAGCAGAAAAGTAAATAAATAAAAACAGTATGGGGATGAGGTAGGTAAAATTGGGTGGGCTATTTACCGATAGACTATGTACAGCTGCAGCGATCGGTTAGCTGCTCAGATAGCAGATGTTTGAAGTTGGTGAGGGAGATAAAAGTCTCCAACTTCAGCGATTTTTGCAATTCGTTCCAGTCACAGGCAGCAGAGAACTTGGAACGAAAGGCGGCCAAATGAGGTGTTGGCTTTAGGGATGATCAGTGAGATACACCTGCTGGAGCGCGTGCTACGGGAGGGTGTTGCCATCATGACCAGTGAACTGAGATAAGGCGGAGCTTTACCTAGCATGGACTTGTAGATGACCTGGAACCAGTGGGTCTGGCGACGAATATGTAGCGAGGGCCAGCCGACTCGAGCATACAGGTCGCAGTGGTGGGTGGTATAAGGTGCTTTAGTGACAAAACGGATGGCACTGTGATAACTGGATGCAGTTTGCTGAGTAGAGTGTTGGAAGCTATTTTGTAGATGACATCACCGAAATCGAGGATCGGTAGGATAGTCAGTTTTACTAGGGTAAGTTTGGCGGCGTGAGTGAAGAAGGCTTTGTTGCGGAATAGAAAGCCGACTCTAGATTTGATTTTCGATTGGAGATGTTTGATATGAGTCTGGAAGGAGAGTTTACAGTCTAGCCAGACACCTAGGTACTTATAGATGTCCACATATTCAAGGTCGGAACCATCCAGGGTGGTGATACTAGTCAGGCGTGCGGGTGCAGGCAGCGAACGGTTGAAAAGCATGCATTTGGTTTTACTAGCGTTTAAGAGCAGTTGGAGGCCACGGAAGGAGTGTTGTATGGCATTGAAGCTTGTTTGGAGGTTAGATAGTACAGTGTCCAAGGACGGGCCGGAAGTATATAGAATGGTGTCGTCTGCGTAGAGGTGGATCAGGGAATCGCCCGCAGCAAGAGCAACATCATTGATATATACAGAGAAAAGAGTCGGCCCGAGAATTGAACCCTGTGGCAACCCCATAGAGACTGCCAGAGGACCGGACAGCATGCCCTCCGATTTGACACACTGAACTCTGTCTGCAAAGTAGTTGGTGAACCAGGCAAGGCAGTCATCAGAAAAACCGAGGCTACTGAGTCTGCCGATAAGAATATGGTGATTGACAGAGTCGAAAGCCTTGGCAAGGTCGATGAAGACGGCTGCACAGTACTGTCTTTTATCGATGGCCGTTATGATATCGTTTAGTACCTTGAGCGTGGCTGAGTTGCACCCGTGACCGGCTCGGAAACCAGATTGCACAGCGGAGAAGGTACGTTGTGATTCGAGATGGTCAGTGACCTGTTTGTTGACTTGGCTTTCGAAGACCTTAGATAGGAAGGGCAGGATGAATATAGGTCTGTAACAGTTTGGGTCCAGGGTGTCTCCCCCTTTGAAGAGGGGGATGACTGAGGCAGCTTTCCAATCCTTGGGGATCTCAGACGATATGAAAGAGAGGTTGAACAGGCTGGTAATAGGGGTTACGATAATGGCGGCGGATAGTTTCAGAAATAGAGGGTCCAGATTGTCAAGCCCAGCTGATTTGTACGGGTCCAGGTTTTGCAGCTCTTTCAGAACATCTGCTATCTGGATTTGGGTAAAGGAGAACCTGGACCTGAAGGAGAACCTGGATTCTAACGTTATTTAGCTAATTAAATTTACTAGCTATAATACAGTATGCGTATATTAATAATTATATATTTAATGTAAGTAGATATGCAATCATAATTGACTGTAGCGCATATAAAGCACCCACAAGATACCTGTAGCTGAAAACAAAATCATTGCGGGATGAACGAGTTACGAATTTCCGGGTAAGGACGGTCCATTTAAAAATCATTCCTTTCTCGACCCTTGCCCTGCAGCCATCAGAAGTGTCCACTTAATTTGATGGCTGGGGGGATATGGTGGTTCTTTAAAATGTTTGGACTGCACCCATGAACATTCCATAAGCACAGGAACCAGTTTCGCCTGAGGAAAAGCAAAAGTAAAAGTGTTTCGGTCACACTTCTTGTCCTCGGATGATGGTGGTTATGATATTGTTTTATGAAGGGATAGTTGTTTTTTATGACTTTCATACATTGATGTAGATATAAATCAGCTATTTTTTTATCAGCTACGGACTTTCCTCGGTAAATATAAATACAAATTAAATTAAAAATAAATACAAATCTGAAGTGGAAGACCATTAAAGGTAAGGGGCTCTATTTTACTAATTTAAAGACCCTTGCGCACTTCGGTCTCAAGGTAGACTTTGATCTGAAGCCATTCTTGTGATTATTGTGACTTTGCCATTGTAATTGTTTGTAAACTTGTGTAGTCAAATTAATCTATGATCGTATGCTATCCATTTGTATGCTGTTCTTTGTATGACATTTTAATATTTGATTATTAACCAATGATATTAGGCCACTCTTGGCCATGATTACAGACACCTGTGTCTTTTGACACTATATAAACGAGTCATCCCGCAGTGTTTGTGATTATACCCTGATGAAGACAGCTTGGCTGTCCAGCGCACTATCGACTGTGCCGCAAAAGCATGCTCGTGCGGCAGAGTCGATTTCTGCGCTTATAAACCCAGGGTCGTTACATAATGTTAGGGTGCGTGTACTTCCAGGTATGAACAAAAATTAATTTAAAACATTTAATCAATTGTATCTGTATTTGTTATCTGTTACTAGATTTGGAAACCATAAACGAGAAAACGAATTGATACCAAACTTTTGTTTTGGTTTTCAAAGAGAAATTATAAAATCAGTCATTTCCTCTTGTTTGGCCTTGCCGAGATTAAATATGGGTTGTTGTTCAAACCCATAAAAGACACACCCTCGTCCACAGAGTTACACATGGAGTAAACAATAAACAAGTCAATAACACAGTAGAAAAAAAGAGAGTCTATATACATTGTGTGCAAAAGGCATGAGGAGGAAGGCAAATAATTACAATTTTGCAGATTAACACTGGAGTGATAAATGATCAGATGGTCATGTACAGGTAGAGATATTGGTGTGCAAAAGAGCAGAAAAGTAAATAAATAAAAACAGTATGGGGATGAGGTAGGTAAAATTGGGTGGGCTATTTACCGATAGACTATGTACAGCTGCAGCGATCGGTTAGCTGCTCAGATAGCAGATGTTTGAAGTTGGTGAGGGAGATAAAAGTCTCCAACTTCAGCGATTTTTGCAATTCGTTCCAGTCACAGGCAGCAGAGAACTTGGAACGAAAGGCGGCCAAATGAGGTGTTGGCTTTAGGGATGATCAGTGAGATACACCTGCTGGAGCGCGTGCTACGGGAGGGTGTTGCCATCATGACCAGTGAACTGAGATAAGGCGGAGCTTTACCTAGCATGGACTTGTAGATGACCTGGAACCAGTGGGTCTGGCGACGAATATGTAGCGAGGGCCAGCCGACTCGAGCATACAGGTCGCAGTGGTGGGTGGTATAAGGTGCTTTAGTGACAAAACGGATGGCACTGTGATAACTGGATGCAGTTTGCTGAGTAGAGTGTTGGAAGCTATTTTGTAGATGACATCACCGAAATCGAGGATCGGTAGGATAGTCAGTTTTACTAGGGTAAGTTTGGCGTGAGTGAAGGAGGCTTTGTTGCGGAATAGAAAGCCGACTCTAGATTTGATTTTCGATTGGAGATGTTTGATATGAGTCTGGAAGGAGAGTTTACAGTCTAGCCAGACACCTAGGTACTTATAGATGTCCACATATTCAAGGTCGGAACCATCCAGGGTGGTGATACTAGTCAGGCGTGCGGGTGCAGGCAGCGAACGGTTGAAAAGCATGCATTTGGTTTTACTAGCGTTTAAGAGCAGTTGGAGGCCACGGAAGGAGTGTTGTATGGCATTGAAGCTTGTTTGGAGGTTAGATAGTACAGTGTCCAAGGACGGGCCGGAAGTATATAGAATGGTGTTGTCTGCGTAGAGGTGGATCAGGGAATCGCCCGCAGCAAGAGCAACATCATTGATATATACAGAGAAAAGAGTCGGCCCGAGAATTGAACCCTGTGGCACCCCCATAGAGACTGCCAGAGGACCGGACAGCATGCCCTCCGATTTGACACACTGAACTCTGTCTGCAAAGTAGTTGGTGAACCAGGCAAGGCAGTCATCAGAAAAACCGAGGCTACTGAGTCTGCCGATAAGAATATGGTGATTGACAGAGTCGAAAGCCTTGGCAAGGTCGATGAAGACGGCTGCACAGTACTGTCTTTTATCGATGGCCGTTATGATATCGTTTAGTACCTTGAGCGTGGCTGAGGTGCACCCGTGACCGGCTCGGAAACCAGATTGCACAGCGGAGAAGGTACGTTGTGATTCGAGATGGTCAGTGACCTGTTTGTTGACTTGGCTTTCGAAGACCTTAGATAGGAAGGGCAGGATGGATATAGGTCTGTAACAGTTTGGGTCCAGGGTGTCTCCCCCTTTGAAGAGGGGGATGACTGAGGCAGCTTTCCAATCCTTGGGGATCTCAGACGATATGAAAGAGAGGATGAACAGGCTGGTAATAGGGGTTACGATAATGGCGGCGGATAGTTTCAGAAATAGAGGGTCCAGATTGTCAAGCCCAGCTGATTTGTACGGGTCCAGGTTTTGCAGCTCTTTCAGAACATCTGCTATCTGGATTTGGGTAAAGGAGAACCTGGACCTGAAGGAGAACCTGGATTCTAACGTTATTTAGCTAATTAAATTTACTAGCTATAATACAGTATGCGTATATTAATAATTATATATTTAATGTAAGTAGATATGCAATCATAATTGACTGTAGCGCATATAAAGCACCCACAAGATACCGGTAGCTGAAAACAAAATCATTGCGGGATGAACGAGTTACGAATTTCCGGGTAAGGACGGTCCATTTAAAAATAATTTCTTTCTCGACCCTTGCCCTGCAGCCATCAGAAGTGTCCACTTAATTTGATGGCTGGGGGGATATGGTGTGTCTTTAAAATGTTTGGACTGCACCCATGAACATTCCATAAGCACAGGAACCAGTTTCGCCTGAGGAAAAGCGAAAGTAAAAGTGTTTCGGTCACACTTCTTGTCCTCGGATGATGGTGGTTATGATATTGTTTTATGAAGGGATAGTTGTTTTTTATGACTTTCATACATTGATGTAGATATAAATCAGCTATTTTTTTTATCAGCTACGGACTTTCCTCGGTAAATATAAATACAAATTAAATTAAAAATAAATACAAATCTGAAGTGGAAGACCATTAAAGGTAAGGGGCTCTATTTTACTAATTTAAAGACCCTTGCGCACTTCGGTCTCAAGGTAGACTTTGATCTGAAGCCATTCTTGTGATTATTGTGACTTTGCCATTGTAATTGTTTGTAAACTTGTGTAGTCAAATTAATCTATGATCGTATGCTATCCATTTGTATGCTGTTCTTTGTATGACATTTTAATATTTGATTATTAACCAATGATATTAGGCCACGCTTGGCCATGATTACAGACACCTGTGTCTTTTGACACTATATAAACGAGTCATCCCGCAGTGTTTGTGATTATACCCTGATGAAGACAGCTTGGCTGTCGAAACGTTGGTAATTCAATTTTTGCATCACTCCTTTATTTTCAAGTTTTCTACTCCGCTTGCCAGCACCTCGTCTTAATAGGTGTGCGTTTCTTCTCGATCGCTCTATTTTATCAAACCTAACGCAATGGTAAACCTTAGCGCAGCTGCTCTTGTCATTGTCACGAAGCCTAACGTCCCACTCGCGTTAGTAGTTCTGAACGAGTAAGTGTAGGCTATATAGAAATAATGACGCTCAAATTGAAAATCATTAACCGAAATAATGAGGATTTCCGTCTAATTGGGGTTTACATTACATCTCACATACCTGAACCGAAACCGGTGTTGTGCCGAAAACCCCCTTCGCGTGAACGCTCACCACACTCAAATCTTCATTGCTGCGACTTGCTTGCTAGTTGAGATTTCTGCTCTTCACTCCGTTGTCAGTTTAGCCTACATTTCACTGATCTTAGTAGCAGAAACCATTTGTTATTTGTCCTTCAAGGCAGCTGTCAATGTTCATGTTAGGCTACTTTTCATTTTATTTTTTAATGGCGGGTTGATCGCGGGGGAGGCACTAGTAATGTCTGCAGTTTTCGGTTTGGCTATTTGTGTTTTATTGGTCAAAAATAAGAATTTCGGCAGGCAAGAAAATGCCCCCCCCCCCCCTAATTTCCTTAATTTTGTCACTAGAGTCAAATATTTTGTGGCACACATCACAATCAAATACTTTCTATGGAGCATACTTCACGTCTTAACAACCAAAATGAATAATTAATGTATATGTGTTATTAAACCGGAGGGAGTAAAATGTAGGCAAGCAATAAACATTTTAGAACAACTACTTGTCGAATAAGATATGGGAGATTGCGACTTTTGGCAAAGTTATTTATTTATAGACTAATAAATGGTCAGACAGAAGCCACTCCTGAGTGATTGGCAGTGATTACAGTTTAGTTTGGCACACCTGTATTTGGGGAGTTTCTCCCATTCTTCTCTGCAGATCCTCTCAAGCTCTGTCATAATGGTTGGGGAGCATTGCTGCACAGCTATTTTCCGGTCTCTCCAGAGATGTACGATCGGGTTCAAGTCCGTGCTCTGGCTGGGCCACTCGAGGACATTCAGATACTTGTCCCAAATCCACTCCTGCAATGTCTTGGCTGTGTGCTTAGAGTTGTTGTCCTGTTGGAAGGTGAACCTCCAACCCAGTCTGAGGTCCTCATCGCTCTGGAGCAAGTTTTCATCAAGGATCTCTCTGTACTTTGCTCCGTTCTTCTTTCCCTCGATCCTGACTAGTCTCCCAGTCCCTGCCGCTAAAAAACATCCCCTCAGCATGACGCTGCCACCACCATGCTTCACAGTAGGGATGATGCTCGGTTTCCTCCAGACTTGACACTTGGCATTCAGGCTAAATAGTTCAATCTTGGTTTCACCAGACCAGAGTATCTTCAAGGGGGCTGTCATGTGTCTTTTACTGAGTAGTGGCTTTTGGTATCCTTCCCCAGATCTGTGCCTCGACAATCGTGTCTTGGAGATCTATGGACAATTTCTTTGACCTCATGGCTTGGTTTCTGCACTGACGTGCGCTGTCAACTGTGGGACCTTATATAAGAAGGGTGTAGGCCTTTACATATCATGTCCAATCAATTCAATTTACCACATGTGGATTCCAATTAGGGCTGGGCGATATAGCCAAAATCTCATATCCTGATATAGGCCATTTCATATAACGATACATATAGCACATTTTCTGTCAATTCAATTAATAGATGGTTTATATAAAACGACCAGATGTAAAGGCCTATTTCTTATTACATTTTTAATTATACTCAACAAAAGATACTTACTCATATTTTATTTATAACCTTTGTGCAAATTTTCAATTAAGCATGTAACAAAATATTAATGTATAAAATCTAAAAAGTAAATAGAAAACACTTCAACAGTAGTTGCAAACGAAATAAATATAGACCTAATATATATATATTCCAAATGCAAATTGTTATGTGACGCATATTAAAGCCAAAATAACATGCAAAACAGGCATTTCTCGACCGTGTAAATTGGGGCCATGTTTTGTAAGTTGTAACAGCAGCTGTTATCTCCTTCCATCTTCATGATTCTTTGCCATTTGGTGTGCCGCAGGCAAAAGCCTCAATGTCTGAGTCGGGGGTTTGTTTCGAGCACTCGACTGTACTTTTTGGGATCTCATCCGTAGACTGTTTCACATGATTCTTGCGTAAGTGGTAAAATAGGTTAGTGGTGTTTGAGCATGTTGTCGGGACTGGCCTGCGGCTTATTTTGTGGAGGACGGTTTTCTGTTTCATTTCAGACTTTTCATACGCAAACCACGTCTATGCCACCGAAGTAGTTCATTTTTTACGAGCCGTGTCTCCGTGCTTTGTGTCACATTCACTCTCCATGTTTGCTTGTGTTGCAAATTTCTTTCCACACGAAGCGTCTCAAGGATGATAAATGGAAACAGGATGCACCTGAGCTCAATTTCAGTCTTATAGCAAAGGGTCTGAATACTTATGTAAATAAGATATTTCTGTTTGACTTTTTTTATAAATTAGCAAACATTTAAAAACAATTTTTTCGCTTTGTCATTATGGGTTATTGTGTGTAGATTTTTTTTTTTTCTCTCATATGGAAAAAGGGGTCTGAATACTTTCCGAACACACTGTACATATGAATTGGGTAAAGCAGTCTGTTAACATTATTAAAGTGACCATGTACAGCACCAGTCAAAGGTTTGGACACCTACTCATTCAAGGGTTTTTCTATTTTTGTACTCTTCTCTACATTGTAGAACACTAGTGAAGACATCAACACTATGAAGTAACACATGGAATCATGTATCCAAAAAAGTGTTAAACAAATCAAGATATATTTTATATTTGAGATTCTTCAAAGTAGCCACCCTTTGCCTTGACAGCTTTGCACACTCTTGGCATGATTGCTTATGGCCTGGCCTTATACAGCTGGTTGAGTGCTGTCTTAGTGCCAGCATCGGTTTGTGGTGGTAAATAGAGGGCTATGAATAATATAGATGAGAACTCTCTTGGTAGATATTCTGGTCTACAACTTATCATAAGGTACTACCTCAGGCAAGCAATACCTCAAGACTTCTTTAATATCAGACATTGTGCGCCAGCTGCTGTAACGGTTTTCCTCCTCTTCTGAGGAGGAAGGATCGGACCAATATGCAGCGTGGTAAGTGTTCGTCATTTTATTAAACTGAACTGAACACTACAATAAAGTAAACAAAAAGAACAACCAAAATAGTTCCGTCTGGTAACTAATGCAAAGACAGAAAACAACTACCCACAAATCACAGTGGGAAAACAGGCTGCCTAAGTAAGATTCTCAATCAGAGACAACGATAAACAGCTGCCTCTGATTGGGAACCATACCAGGCCAAACACAGAAATACAAAAACATAGAATGCCCACCCCAACTCACGCCCTGACCAAACTAAAATAGAGACTTACAAAAGGAACTAAGGTCAGGACGTGACAGTTGTTGACAAATAGACACACACTCCCGCCCCTTGTCTTACAAGACGAAGCTTCTTTGTCTGCCAATGCATTGATAATCCAGCCAGCTCTATATTTTGTGTTGTCGTTCAGCATTGACTCGGTGAAACATAAGATATTACAGTTTTTAATGTCCCGTTGGTAGGATAATCTTGATCGTAGATCATCCATTTTATTTTCCAACGATTGCACGTTGGCCAATAGAACGGATGGCAGTGGGGGTTTACTCACTCACCTATGAATTCTCAGAAGGTAGCCCAAACTCCGCCCCTTTTTTCTCTGTATTTTCTTCATGCAAATGACTGATGTGGGCCCGTTCCCGAGAAAGCAGTATATCTTTCATGTCAGACTCGTTAAAGAAAAAATCTTCGTCCAGTTTGAGGTGAGTAATAGCTGTTCTGAAGTCCAGAAGTTATTTTTGGTCATAAGAGACGGTAGCAGCAACATTATATACAAAAATAAGTTTAAAAAAAAAAGTTACAAATAAAACAAAAAAGAAAATATTAGTTGGTTAGGAGCACGTTATATTTAGATTTTATGTGTGAGGCATGTTCTCAATAAGCAAGACATAGCCTGGCCCAATAATGGATTAAAGGAGCCAAATGTTTTCTTTATAGTCCAAGGATCTTACAGCCAAAACAATCCAATACTCCATCTAGACATGAATCGATTCTCAATTGCGGTAAGTGTCCAGAAACAAAGCCCTCTGTTTTCATATCACATCAAAAATAATTTCACAAATGCAAAATTTACTCTTATTGTACACTGTTTTAACTCGTTTTAATGCAGTTGCAGCCGACCAGCATTTTTCAGTGACAACACATTTGTGGTGTCAGTCTTCCGTTTACACACAGGTGTTCGGAGACGCAGGTAGCTAGTTAGCACAGGTAATCCGTCTTTCGTTTGTTTTCCGTAAACAAGTGCTGTAACATGAAAATATGGCCGCGTGGGAACCCTGAACCTAACCTTATAAAGGTGGATAGTAATTTAACATTTTTATTTTTTGTCGCTGATATGACAGATACATTCCTTATGTTTCCAAAACTGTACTGAAAACAATGCACATTAACATTTAGAGCAAGTGTTGGGGATCTTAAAAGGAAGATTACAGAATAAGGTTGCTGCTAACATTCTGATTTGTTTCATCCTTCCAACTAAAAGTCCCAATATGACATATCACTTTACATTGGTATTTTGGGAGAATTAGGGACAATTTGGGAAAAGTGAAGTAAAGAGGAGCACTACACAAACAGGAGTGAAGCCACTGTTCACATAAGATTGAAGACCCACATCATACGGAGTCCTAATGTTTTTGAAAAATATTGGGACACTTGGAATCAAGCCATCATCTGACCATATCCTGCGATTTATTTATTCTCCATGGCCTAAAAAAAACACTTACACAGCTTTTAGCATAGCCCATTTTACACCCCTGCTGGCTTGCTCTTATTGGCTAACCACAAGCAAGCTTGAAACACATCACTTATTGGCAGTTCAGCACATCAGCATTTCTCATACTTTTACACAAAGTCAAGATAAACCTTTACCATTTTAGTAGACATTGAATGTCCATAACCAAATTGGCTAAAACTCTGTTGTTGGCCGATCGTACCTATGGCTTGCCACATACTAGCCTGAAGAATAATTCTGGCAGCAGTAAATCCAGGTATAATGGCTAACTAACATCCTGCAAGCTATATCGGCCAATAAAGGTCAGGCAGTTCGGGGAGCACGTTATTCCGCGGAGCTGAGCAGAGGTTGACAAACCGAGCTCTTCAAAGTTATTTCATTATCTCCTAAATAACAACGTTGAAACAATATTCTAAGATCGGCTGATAAATTGTCAAGTACTTACCTTCTCAAAGAGCCAAACCTCCGACCGAGAGGCAGGAAGGACAACCAAAACGTTGTTGATTCCCAAGATAACGCTACAGCTAGCAAGATTAGCATTAGCCTCTTGCGAGCCTGCCGACATGCTGGCTACTCTCCTCCAGGAAATTCAGGATGGTAACAAAGGTCTTTCTCTGAAAATTGACAAGAAATCGCCTGAACTCCATTCTTCCATTGACGACCTGAAATCCTCCATGATTGATCTCCTTTTAAGAACGACTGAGGTTGAGTTGCGCATTAGCACAGTTGAAGATACCATCACTCGACATGACCAGGTTCTGATACAACTGCAGAAGGACAATGCTAACCTCAAAAACAAGGTAGACCAGATGGAGAACCAGAGCAGACGTAGTAATATCCGTGTGGTGGGATTGAAAGAGGACAGAGAGGGCCGTGACCTGGTCTGTTTCTTCACTCAATGGATCCCGGATGTCCTAGGCATGATCAACCTCACCAAGCCACTGGAAATCAAACGCACCCACAGAACATCAGCGCCAAAGCCCCGGGCCAGATGAGCCCCCACGGGCCGTCCTGATCAGGTTCCTCCGTTTCCAGGACAGAGAGAAGATACTGCAACTCGCAAGAGCCAAAGGGGACATCACCATTGATGGCAAGAGGGTCAGCCTTTTCCCAGATATGAGCGCGGATCTCGCCAGACGTCGCAAGCAGTTCATACCTGCCGCCAAAGCACTGAAGGAGAAGAACATCACCGGCTACCTCATCCACCCTGTGCGGATGAAAGTTCAGTACAAAGGCCGAAGCCATCTCTTCAACACACCGGGAGAAGTGTTTACTTTTCTCAAAGAACTGAACCGCGTCTGAACCAGGATAGTCTCTCTGGTGGATAAGATGCAGTTTGTTTGTTTTCTCATATCCGGGCTGTCCTGGGACTGAACTGCTGATGTCTTCTTGGAATTTGGATCCGTTTACCCCGCTATCCGGTCACTATAATTGATTTGTACATGTTCAACTAACTGTCCCCCAGGGTGAGTTCTATTACATTTACAGGAGAGTATATATTGGTTTAGTCAATATCCACTGAGCGACGCAAATTAGTGGGCTTAGGCCCGCTGCTTTCCACCCCATTTATGTTTCTCCTCTCCTGAAAAGAGACTCAAGCAGCCCTTACTGTGGGCAGTAAATATTCAGCCATAAATGTCTATTCACAACGTTTGTTTTCAACTTAGAGAGCTCGCAGGTTTTAGTTTACGGCAAGGTTTAGCTAGTAAGAGCAAGATGGAAAGCGAGCAGCAACGTATCTCTACAAGTGTATTCATGTTTGATTGTTGGGATTGTTGTTTTAGTCTGACAATCGAGGTGGGTGGGGTTTCTTTTTTTTCTGTTTATTGTTGTTTTCTTCCTAAAGAGACACAAGTCACTTCTGTGTTATCATCTAAAGTTGAAACCTTTCCTGACTATTTACATATGAGAGATTTCCATTCAGTTACATATTTGAAACCCAACCTATGCTTAATCCACTAAAATATGTCACATTCCACGTAAAAGGTCTTAACAGTCCGATTAAAAGGAAAATAGTCTGGGCCTCCCGGGTGGTGCAGTGGTCTAAGGCACTGCATCGCAGTGCTAGCTGTGCCACCAGAAACTCTGGGTTTGAGCTCAGGCTCTGTCGCAGCCAGCCGCGACCGGGAGGTCCATGAGGTGACGCACAATTGGCCTAGCGTCGTCCGGGTTAGGGAGGGTTTGGCTGGTAGGGATATCCTTGTCTCATCGCGCACTAGCGACTCCTGTGGCGGGCTGGGCGCAGTGCCCGCTGACCAGGTCGCTAGGTGTACGGTGTTTCCTCCGACACATTGGTGCGGGTGGCTTCCGGGTTGGATGCGCGCTGTGTTAAGAAGCGGTGCGGCTTGGATGGGTTATGTTTCTGAGGACATATGGCTCTTGACCTTCGTCTCTCCCGAGCCCGTACGGGAGTTGTAGCGATGAGACAAGATAGTAACTACTAACAATTGGATACCACGAAATTGGGGAGAAAAAAGGGGGGGAAAGGAAAATAGTCTATACATACCTTAAGAAATTAAAGGCTGACATTGTGTTTTTACAAGAAACACATCTTACAGCCAGTGAACACAAGAAATTGAAGAGGGAATGTGTTGGACAAGTTTTTGCGTCCTCTTAACTCCAAAGCAAGAGGAACTGCAATTTTGATAAGTAGACATATCCCCTTCTGCGTTAACAACACCATCTCTGATCCCTTGGGCAAGTTTGTTTTTGGTGCAGGGGCATATGTTTTCAGAGTTTGGACCCTATGGAATATTTATACTCCTAACTTTGATGAACATATGTTTATTCAAAATGTTTTCCTTCAGGTTGCTCAAACACCACCAGGATGGCTACTGGTTGGAGGAGATTATTTTTTTTGTTTAGATACAGTTCTTAATAGGTCCTCTGATAAACGCTCACTTCTTACCAAAGCCGGCAAGCTCACCATGTCATTCGTGAAATATGTGAATTTACTAGACATCTGGAGACAGTTGCACCCACAGGATAGGGACTACTCTTTTTATTCACACAACACACACACGCATAGATAACTTTTTACTTTCGACACAACTGTTTCATAGAGTGTTAGATATCGAGTATCTCCCCAGATTGATCAATAAGCAATCTCCATTCCTACCAAGGTAAATGGAGCATATAGATGGAGACTAAATTCTACACTCCCAAAGCAACCTGCATTTTGTGCATTCATCAAAGAGCAGATTAATATTTTTACTTTGACAAACAAACCCTCCGCTCCTGACAGTTTCATTCTTTGGGACACATTGAAAGCCTATTTGAGGGGGCAGATCATTTCCTATACTAAAGGGCTGAAGAGAAAACACAGTGTGGAACTGAATGCCCTTGAATCTGAAATCTCTGAGCTAGAGAACCTACCAAAGAGGCCCGACTAAAAATCTATACAGTCTTTTGGTAAATAAAAAACTGAAATATAATTTTCTGAACACATATCAAGCTGAGAGGGCCATCACTAAATCAAACCAGCGTTATTACGAGCTTGGAGAGAAAGCTCTCAAAGTATTGGCATGGCAACTGAAAGTGGACAATTAATGCTATAGAAACTCTTACTAATGAGATATCTTTCAACCCTACTGAAATTAATGATACTTTTAAGAAATACTACGAAGACCTCTACACTTCCCAATCAAGTGATGATCTATCAGAGATCGACTCCTTTCTCTCCTCTCTCAACCTCCCATGCCTGTCAGAGGAAGACAGAGAGCACATGAGTGAAGACTTCACAGTTCTTGAATTGCTGGAGGCCATTAAATCCTTACCTTCTAATAAATCTCCTGGGGAAGATGGCTTCCCTCCAGAGTTAGCTACCTACAATTACAAAACTTTATTAGGGTGACTCTCAAGGGACACTGGAACCTACCTAAGATGTCACCTATTGAACAACTCTGCCACGCAGACCAATCACTGTTCAAGACCGTTTCCCATGTTTACGATGCTCTTATATCAGGACTAACACTGCCTGAGCTAGATAAACCCCGACTTAGATGGGTAAAAGATCTGGGTATTGATCTTGATGAGGATCTATGGAGTGACCTATGCAGGGATGGTGTTACATCCACATTGAACTCCAGATACAGACTGATCCAGTTTAATTCCCTCCATCAGCTCTATATCACCCCATCTCGACTGCACAAGTTCAACCCTGATATCTCCTCCCTATGTTTTAGATGTGGCTCAGATGAAGGAACATTCCTCCATTACACTTGGCAGTGGTCAAAACTACACGGTTTCTGGCAGGGGGTATGCGATACCATATCCTCAATTCACGGGGTTGCATTCCCTTTAGACCTGGAGGTCTGTCTACTGGGTAAATTTACTAACTCCAATCTTAGGCAAAGCCATACTTTTAAACTAACAGAAATATTGCTAGTGGTTGCCAAGAAATGTATTGCCTTGAAATGGAAATCCGATTCCTCCCTGCCAATTGCAATGTGGCTATCGGAAGTTAGTTGTATCCCACTGGAGAAAATCACTTACTGCTTGAGGAATAAGTTAGAGACATGTTACAGAATTTGGCAACCTTTTATTGACTATATGGAGAATCTTCCCTCACATCACATTGATTGAATCTCTATAAAATCCTTATAATGTTTCACACATAATGTATAGTATGTAGCTTATGGCAGGTGACTGACTATATGATCCAATGTCTCATTATTATAATTTATTTACTCTTTATTATGACTTATTTATTGTATGTTTTTATATATAATTATTTTAATTATACTTTATTTTTTATTTTCCCATGATGTCAAGCAAAGAGGCACTGAGTTTGAAGGCCTTGAAATACATCCACAGGTACACCTCCAATTGACTCAAATGATGTCAATTAGCCTATCAGAAGCTTCTAAAGCCATGACATCATTTTATGGAATTTTCCAAGCTTTTTATTAAAGGCACAGGCAACTTAGTGTATATAAACTTCTGACTCACTGGAATTGTGATACAGTGAATTGTATGTGAAATAATATGTAAACAATTGTTGGAAAAATTGTGTCATGCACAAGGTAGATGTCCTAACCAACTTGCCAAGAAATTTGTGGAGTGGTTGAAAAATGAGTTTTGATGACTCCAACCTAAGGATGTTAACTTCCGACTTCAACTGTATGTATGGCAGGACCAAATCGGAGAGCTAGGTAAGAGTAAGCCCATGTAATGCTTTGTAGGTTAGCAGTAAAACATTGAAATCAGCCCTAGCCTTAACAGGAAGCCAGTGTAGGGAGCCATGCACCGGAGTAATATGATCACATTTTGGGGTTCTAGTCAAGAATCTAGTAGCCGTGTTTAGCACTAACTGAAGTGTATTTAGTGCTTTATCCAGTTAGCCAGATAGTAGAGCATTGCAGTAGTCTAATCTAAAAGTGACAAAGCATGAAATAGCTTTTCTGCATAATTCTTGGACAAAACGTTTCTGATCTTTGCAATGTTACGAAAATGGAAAAAAGCTGCCCTTGAAATATTTTATTTCGATATGCTCATCAAAAGAGAGGTCCTTCGCATTTTTATTTGAGATGACTGTACAATCATCAAGATTAATTGTAAGAACCAACAGTAGATCTCTCTCTCTGTTTTGTCTGAGTTTAAAAGTAAAACGTTTGCCACCATCCACTACCTTATGTATGAAACACAGGTTTCCAGGCAAGGCAATTTTGAGGCTTCTCCATGTTTTATTGAAATGTACAGCTGTGTGTCGTTCAACATTTCAGTGAAAGTTGACATTGTGTTTCTGAAGGACATCACCAAGAGGTACAATATATAGTGAAAACAATAGTGGTCCTAAAATGGAACCTCGAGGAATGCCGAAACTTACAATTGATTTGTCAGATGATTAATCATCCATGATATGTTTCTGACAGATAAGATCAAACCAGGCTAGAACTTGTCCGTGTAATCTCTCCAAAAGAATGTGGTGATCGATGGTGTCAAAAGCAGCACTAAGGTCTAGGAGCACGAGGACAGATGCAAAGCCTTGGTCTGACGCCATTAAAAGGTAATTTATCGTCTTCACAAGTGCAGGCCCAGTGCTATAATGGGGTCTAAAACCAGACTGAAGCATTTTGTATACATCATTTGTCTTCAGGAATGCAGTGAGTTGCTGCGCAACAGCTTTTTCAAACATTTGAGAGGAATGGGAGATTTGATATAGGCCAATTGTTTAAAAAAACATTTTCCAGGTCAAGGTTTGTCTTTTTCAAGAGAGGCTTTATGACTGCCACTTTTAGTGACTTTGGTACATCCATGTGACTGGGTCAGTTTGTTTTGCATGGACCGGTCCACTTAGATTGCATTCCATCTTCATTTTTTATAATCTTCTAGCAGTATAACATGACTGAAGTGCCAGGGGTTCCCCTGACCTCTTCCCAATATTCTTGCATTTTGACCAAACATGCCTGCTGGTAAACAGTGCGCTGCCACCATCAGGGAAAGATTGTTGGTAGAAAACATTTGGAACACCTTTGTAATATTGAGTTCCAACCCCTTTTCCCCTCAGAACAGCCTCAATTTGTCAGGGCATGGACTACAATGTGTCAAAAGCGTTCCACAGGGATGCTGGCCCTTGTTGACTCCAATGCTTCCCACAGTGTCAAGTTAGCTGGATGTCCTTTGGGTGGTGAACCGTTGTTGATACCCACGGGAAACTGTTGAGCGTGACAAACCCAGCAGCTTTGCAGTTCTTGACACACTCAAATCGGTGCACCTGGCAACAACTACCATACCCTGTTCAAAGGGATATAGATCTTTTGTCTTGGCCATTCAATCTCTGAATGGTTCTTCTTCTTCGGTGGATCGTATACAACTTAAAGGTGCCTACACTGCCACCTACTGTACTAAAGTGAGGCCAGTCACAGCCTACCTACATAAAATTCTCTTCATTATTTCTGTTCCTAAAAGGAACAAAATTTTGCCATCAACTAACCCTACACATATGTACCACAAATCTCATACTCCCAGGTACAGCTCTGCCGCTGCCACCTACACTCATTAAAACCCCACTACCCCATTCCACTACTTTGACCTTATCTACTCCTGTACCATGCCAATGGCCTGGAAAGACGGGACACCACCCCTCAACACACCCTATAACTCTTCTGAAGTCAAATCTCATATATCCAAATACTTCTCTGCATCAGCCACCATAACATCTATTCTCTGTGATTTACGTTCCATTTCTGCAGTACAGTTAATAGCAATGGCTATGAATGCTAAGAAGCCATCCTCACTGAAGCATTTCTCACTCATCACCCTATCCCTCTGTGCTGGCACAAATCTACTGCTCACTGGGATCCTCTCAAGATCCATCATCCTTGACCCATCCTCCTCCACTTTCTTCACTGCATCAGCATACGACACGCTCTGCACTACCCTGACTCTGACCACTTCAACCTGCCCATCTCACACTGGACACTTCCAATCCCCAGCAACATGAGCACCCCTACAGTTGACACGCACAACTTTATCCACCGAAACTATACAATCCTCTGTCCCATGCCATTCTACACACTTCCCACATCTTGGAATCTCCCTCCCACTCTGCTGCAACATGACCATAAAGGTTGCACCTGAAACAGTGCAGTGTATTCTGCACAAAAGCAGGATGACATCTAATGGATAGGGGGCAGTATTCGGAAGTTTGGATGAATGAGGTGCCCAATGTAAACTACCTGTTACTCAGGCCCAGAAGCTAGGATATGCATATAATTGGTAGTATTGGATAGAAAAAGAATGTCTGAGTATAACAGAACTGATATGACAGGCAAAAACCCGAGGACAATCCATCCAGAATTGTTTTTTTTTCAGCTCACCACTGATTACTATTGCTGTCAATGGGAATATAAAAGGAATACCTCCCAGAATGCAGTTCCTAGGGCTTCCACTAGATGTCAGTCTTTAAAAAGAATTTCAGGCTTGTTTTTTGATAAATGAGCTAGAATTTGTAGTTTTTGTAAGTGGCTCCTATTTTGGCTGTAGTGTTTGTAACGTGTTCCTGTGAGTGCGCTCACTTCGTTATTTATCCCTGGTAATGACAATACTATTTTCCGTCTTAAATTGTATTGTTTATTTACATATTAGGGTACCTGAGGTTTGATTAGAAATGTTGTTTAACCTGTTGAAACTCTGGGGGCGCTATATCATTTTTGGATAAAAAGACGTGCACGTTTTAAGCGCAATATTTTGTCACAAAAAGATGCTCGACTATGCATATAATTGGTTGCTTTGGAAAGAAAACACTGACGTTTCCAGAACTGCAAATATATTTTCTGTGCGTGCCCTAGAACGTGAGCTACAGGCAAAACCAAGATGAAACGGCATCCAGGAAATGAGCAGTATTTTTGAGGCTCAGTTTTCCATTGTCTCCTTATATGGCTGTGAATGCGAGAGGAGTGAGTCAGCCCTTTCTGTCGTTTCCCCAAGGTGTCTGCAGCATTGTGACGTATTTGTAGGCATATCATTGGAAGATTGACCATAAGAGACCACATTTACCAGGTGTCCGCCCGGTGTCCTGCGCCGAAATTGGTGCGCAAAAGTCAGCTGCAAGTATTTTTCCACAGAATTCAGAGAAGAATGCAGGCTTCCACGAACGATATATCAATGAAGAGATATGTGAAAAAACACCTTGAGGATTGATTCCAAACAACGTTTGCCATGTTTCGGTCGATATTATGGAGTTAATTCAGAAAAAGTTTGACGTTGTAGGTGACTGAATTTTTGGTTCGTTTCGGTAGCCAAATGTGATGTACAAAACGAGGCGATTTCTCCTACACAAAGACGCTTTCAGGAAAAACTGCACATTTGCTATGTAACTGAGAGTCTCCTCATTGAAAACATCCGAAGCTCTTCAAAGGTAAATGATTTTATTTATTTGGTTATCTGGTTTTTGTGTAAATGTTGCGTGCTAAATGCTACTCAAAATGCTAAGCTAGCTTAGCATACTCTTACACAAATTAGTGAATTGCTATGGTTCAAAAGCATATTTTGAAAATCTGAGATGACAGTGTTGTTAAGAAAAGGCTAAGCTTGAGAGTAGGCGCATTATTTTCATTTTATTTGCGATTTTCAGAAATCGTTAACGTTACATTATGCTAATGAGCTTCAGGCTATAACTGTATACAGGTCTTTTTCATAGCCAAACGTGAACAAAACGGAGCGATTTGTCCTACACAAATAATATTTTTTTGAAAAACTGCACATTTGCTATGTAACTGAGAGTTTCCTCATTGAAAACATCCGAAGCTCTTCAAAGGTAAATGATTTTATTTATTTGGTTATCTGGTTTTTGTGAAATTGTTGCGTGCTAAATGCTACTCAAAATGCTAAGCTAGCTTAGCATACTCTTACACAAATTAGTGAATTGCTATGGTTCAAAAGCATATTTTGAAAATCTGAGATGACAGTGTTGTTAAGAAAAGGCTATGCTTGAGAGTAGGCGCATTATTTTCATTTTATTTGCGATTTTCAGAAATCGTTAACGTTGCGTTATGCTAATGAGCCTGAGGCTTTAGTCACGATCCCGGATCCGGGATGGGGAGTTTCAAGAGGTTAACTTGTTTGGACTAAGTATATTGGTAACGTTTGGGATTCCTTTTGTATGCATATTGAATGAGGGAAACCGGTGGATTATTGAATGAAGAGCGGCAACTAAACTGACTTTTTTGGGATATGAAGAAGGACTTTATCAGACAAAACAACCATTTGTGATGTAGCTGGGACCTTTTGAATTGCCAACAGAGGAAGATCTTCAAAGGTAAGTGATTTATTTTATTGTTATTTCTGACTTTAGTTATGCCTCTGCTTGGTTGGAAAGTGTTTGGCGCGCTCTGATGAGGGTGCGCACTTGGTTATTTATCTCCAGGAATGAACATACTATTTTCCGTCTTAAATTGAATCATTTATTTACATATTAGGGTACCTGAGGATTGATTAGAAACGTTGTTTGACTTGTTTGGACGAAGTATATTGGTAACATTTGCGATTCCTTTTGTATGCATTTTGAACAAGGTGAAACCGGGGGATTATTGAATGAAGCGCGCCAACTAAACTGACTTTTGGGATATAAAGAAGGACTTTATCGAACAAAACTAACATTTGTGATGTAGCTGGTACCTTTCTGAGATTTCCGTACCCAACTACAACATTTTCCATCAAGATAGAACTGCCAAAGGGGGAGGAGTTGCAATCTACTGCAGAGATAGTCAGCAAAGTTCTGTCATACTTTCCAGGTCTATACCCAAACAGTTCGAACTTCTAATTTTAAAAATTATAATCTCTCCAGAAATAAGTCTCTCACTGTTGCCGCCTGCTACCGACGCCCCTCAGCTCCCAGCTGTGCCCTGGACACCATTTGTGAATTGATCGCCCCCCATCTAGCTTCAGTTCATTCTGTTAGGTGACCTAAACTGGGATATGCTTAACAGCACGGCAGTCCTACATTCTAAGTTAGATGCCCTCAATCTCACACAAATCATCAAGGAACCCACCAGGTACAACCCTAAATCCGTAAACATGGGCACCCTGATAGACATTATCCTGACCAACTTGCACTCCAAATGCACCTCTGGTTTTTACTAAATGTTTTATTAAAAATAGTTTTTTTTGTTTCTAAATACGAGGTTTACTGGTACAAAATGCACATCCCTCTTGTTCCATGGGCAAATGGTCACTGTACGTCACAGCTGGATAGGCTGCGCTTCCGCTGTCAAAATCCATGCCATAATAGCAAACACGTTACTTCTAAGAGACCAGGTTTTGGTTAGTCTTAAATATCCCCACCAGCACTGCCTGAAATTGGCACTTTGGCACACATTTTTAATAACACATATTGCCACCACTCAGACCTCAGCACAAGCGAGTTCATATGACAGGTAAATGACCAATCCTTGCGCAGAAGAGTGCCAGCTTTAACAGGTCGAAATAAAATAGTAAAATAGAGCACAAGAAGTCTTACTTTCATTTTCCAAAAATAATTTTAATAGACCTTTTTTTAATGGGAAGGAGAAAATATAACAAAAACCATACTACTAAGTAGGGGCGGCAGGTAGCCTAGTGGTTAGAGCATTGGGCCAGTAACCGGAAGGTTGCTCGATTGAATCCCTGAGCTGACAAGGTAAAAATCTATCGTTCTGCCCCTGAACAAGGCAGTTAACCCACTGTTCCTTGGCCGTCATTGTAAATAAGAATATTTTCTTAACTAACTTGCCTAGTTAAATAAGGGGGGGGGGGTAACCTAATGATTGTGTGTAGTGATGGTTTCAAACTTTCTTTTATGCAGACGAAATGGCAGAGTCCAGTGTTCGTTGTAAGTCAACATGTTACTTTCTCAGATTTGCTTGCTTAGATGAGTGTGGGTAGCATAGAGCCCAAGAAATCTTACTTTCAATTTCCAAAAATAAACACAACATTCCAATTTCAATAGACGTGTTTTACTGGGAAGGGGAAAATATAACAAAAACAATACAACTAAGTTACCTAATGGTTTCAAACCTTTTTTTATGCAGGCAAAATGGCAGAGTCCAGTGTTCATAGTAAGTCAACATGTTACTTTCTCAGATGGCATTGGTTATTTTTCTTGCTTAGATGTACTGGTCTGACATTTCATCTAAATATGTCAGTTATAAAGTTGTAAGCTGTTACAAAAGTAGCTGAGCTGATACACCACCTTTTCTTTTTTCTTTTTTTTTACATAAGGCATCTGCATTAATGATTTAAGGTCACGGAATTAACAATAAAGGTTCCCTCTTTAATATCCTCTTGCAGGTAATCCAAGGATGAGAAAATTCTTCACTGTTGTCAGTGGCAATACCTTGGATTTTCATAAGGACTTTTTGGAACAACTCACCATGCAACGAGACTTTACTGAAGTGATGACCCCGGAGAAGAGTGATGTCATCATAACTTTCTGTCCTATCGTCAGTCATGCTGGGACTGATATTGAAGCAGCACTGCAGGAGATCCCAAGTAACGAAGCAAAGTTATTGACATATACTGTATCTGAAATGTTTTATATGAAATCCATGTCCGTGTTGACCTATGTATCTAGCAAGGTGCTAATTATCTGAATGTTTTATTTGTTAGCTTTTTGTTATGCTAAACATTTTTTTCTCACTCTCTATACAGCTGGTAAACGTGTTGTTTTGGTGGCGATGCATCATTCCTTCAACCCAGACTGCACAGTACCTGACAGTAGCAGAGTGGTGACCAGAGGTGATATGCTAACAGTGGACTGTCTGTTCCATGAGAACCAGGGACTACTGGACTGTCCTCGCAATACAGAAGCAGTCCGTACGATTTGGAGTCATCTGAACATACAGCCAATGGTAATTCACCCCACCAACAACCTACATGTACCAGTAGTACATTTCTCTCATACTCCCCATGCATACATTTGTAATGTTTTTTTATTGACCCATTCAAATGTGTCATATCACCTATACAGAGTCTGATAGTCTTAGAGTAATGATTGCTAGTTAAAAAAAGGTGAATACAGTGCATTCAGAAAGTATTCAGACCCCCACCCGGTTACTCAACCCTGCACCTTAGAAGCTGCTGCCCTATTTACATAGACATGGAATCATTGGTCACTTTAATAATGAGAAGGGCCATGGTCAGAGGTGACCAAGAATCCGATGGTCACTCTGACAAAGCTCCGGAGTTCCTCTGTGGAGATAGGAGAACCTTCCATTAGGACAACCATCTCTGCAGCACTCCACCAATCAGGCCTTTATGGTAGAGTGGCCAGATGGAAGCCACTCCTCAGTAAATGGCACATGACTGCCCGCTTGTAGTTTGCCAAAAAGCACCTAAATAACTCTTGTGCGATGAGAAACAAGATTCTCTGGTCTGATGAAACCAAGATTGAACTCTTTGATCTGAATGGGAGACTAGTCGGGAAAGATGAATGGTACAGAGTGGTCCTTGATGAAAACCTGTTCAGGACCTCAGATTAGGCCCAAAGGTTCAGTGGCAATACCAAGATAATGCAGGAGTGGTTTTGGGACAAGTCTCTGAATGTCCTTGAGTGGCCCAGCCAGAGCCCGGACTTGAACCTGATCAAACATCTCTGGAGAGACCTGAAAATAGCTGTGCAGCGGCGCTCCACATCCAACCTGACAGAACTTGAGAGGATCTGCAGAGAAGAATGGAGAAACTCCCCAAATACAGGTGTGCCAAGCTTGTAGAGTCAAACCCAAGAAGACTCAAGGCTGTACATCGCTGCCAAAGGTGCTTCAACAAAGTACTGAGTAAACGGTCTGAATACTTGGGCATATGTAATATTTCAGTTATGTATTTTTATACATACTGTGTGTAGATTGATGAGGATTTTTTTTCAATCAACTTTAGAATAAGGTTGTAACGTAACAAAATGTGGAAAAAGTCAAGGGGTCTGAATACTTTCCGAATGCACTGTAAGTCCTGGAAAACTTTGAGCATAGTAATGAGTATTCTCATTTCAGCCATCGCTTCATTGCTGAAGATATTAGCATAGTTGTACAGTTAGGGTACAACGTTTATAATAGATTCTTATCAAGTCAGTACACTTTCATAGAGTTGTGCGGGATACATCTTTTTGTAGAGTAATTTCTGAATGTTTTCTCTGTTGCAGCTGGAACCACTAAAAGGTACTGTAATGACTACTTCTATCATGTTAAGGAAACCTCCATTTACGGAAACTTTAAACAATGTTACTCGCTTTTCTGTGTTGGCATTACTCAAAGTTTTAAAGATGAGAAATCACTGAGAGTCAGACTCTTTTTTTTTGGTTCTCTGGCATAGCAGAGATTATAGGGATTAAGAAGTGTAACTCACCTCCAGTTTTCAAACATTTGGTTCACAGCCACTGCCTACAATATTCTAGTTACATATATTCTAAATATATGGCTCTGGCTGCCACTGTCATCTGTTAAAGGTGCAATTTGTAGTTTGTAGGGCATATTACATGCACAATAGAGGCTGAATCATGGTCCCCAACAATTTGATTACCGTTGATCCAGGCATGCTATTGCAGGCCAAAGGCTGTAGAAACTAAGGCCAGTAATTCAATCCGATTGCGGGTTGTCGACAATGAGATTCGTGAATGAGATCTCTGCGAATGCTGGAAATTGCCTTCAGGAGACACATTGACAATCCGCGGTCGGATTGAATCTCGGCCTGAATAAATACCTACACAACATTCTGGGTTTTAATGTCATAGATTTAGCCGGTGGTGACTTGTGGAAAAGACACCAGCTGGAATGCGGTTCTAACCAATCAGCATTCAGGATTAGACCCGTTGTATAAATATCTTATACCCGTGTTGGGATGCTTGTTGGATTGAAATGTGACTTTTGAAAATAATGTTTATTAGTTATTATATCATTTTATGTTTTCCCAGATTCATTAATAAATAAATGGCAATGCGCATTATCAAAACTTGCAAAACCATCTCTAGGTGAGTTGATTTTAATTGCTATGTATGTTAATGGTAAAATAATTACACCAATTACAGGATAGGTCTAAATGTGTTACATTCTATCATCTCCACAACATGTTGGAAATGTACATTACCAGGCCTATAACTGTAGCCCTTTGTTGTCCACACATGAAATAAGGAATACATTTGGTTTAGCTTCATGCTCTGTGGTCTACCCACAGAAGTCACTGCTCAGTAGCGTTGCAGTTCTTGACACACTCAAAGTGGTGTTCAAAGGCACTTAAATATTTTTTCTTGCCCATTCACCCTCTGAATGCAACATGAACACAAACCATGTCTCAATTGTCTCAAAGCTTAAAAGTCCTTCTTTAACCTGCATAAAGACCATTTAGATGGAGTGACAGCAATCGACATTAAATTAGAAAATATAAACTCAACATGCAACAGTTTCAAAGATGTTACTGTGTTACAGTTCATATAAGGAAATCAGTCAATTGAAATAAATTCATTGCTGTTACTCCTAATCCAGCATTTCCCAAACTCTGTCCTCAGGAACCCAAGGGGTGCTTGTTTTGGTTTTTGACCTACCCCCCCCCACAGCCGATTTAAGACCTAAACTTGATGATTATTTGAATATTTGAATCATCTGTGTAATGCTAGGGCCAAAAACAATAGCGGCACCCCTTGGGGTCCTGAGGACCGAGTTTAGTCTATGGATTTCACATGCCTGGGAATACAGAGACGCATCTGTTGGTCACAAATACCTTAAATAAAAAGTAGGGGTGTGGATCAGAAAACCAGTCAGTATCTGGTGTGACCACCATTTGCCTCATGCAGCGCGACACATCTGTTTAGCTTTGAATTGATTGGACTGTTGATTGTGGCCGGTGGAATGTTGTCCCACTCCTCTTCAATGGCTGTGCGAAGTTGCTGGATACTGGCGGGAACTGGAACACGCTATTGTACACACAGAACCAGAGCATCCCAAACATGTTCAATGGGTGGCATGTCTGGTGAGTATGCAGGCAATGGAAGAACTCTGACATTTTCAGCTTCCAGGAATTGTGTACGGATCCTTGCGACATGGGGCTGTGCATTATCATGCTGAAACATTAGTTGAGGGCGGAGGCTGAGTTCCACGACAATGGGCCTTAGAATGCACAGAGATACCATGATGAGATCCTATTTGCCCACGATAAAATGCAATTGTGCTCGTTGTCTAATGGCTTATGCCTGCCCATACCATAACCCCACTGCCACCATGGGGCACTCTGTTCACAATTTTGACGTCAGCAAACATCTCGCCCACACAACACCACACTCTACCCGGTACAGGTGAAATCAGGATTAATCCGTGAAGAGCACACTTCTCCAGCATGCCATTGGCCATCGAAGGTGAGTATTTGCCCACTGGAGTCGGTTAGGACGCCAAACTGCAGTCAGGTCAAGACCCTGTGTGAGGATGATGAGCACGCAGATGAGCTTCCCTGAGACGGTTTCTGACAGATTTTCTATAACTTCTGCGGTTGTGCAAACCCCCAGTTTCAGCAGCTGTCTGGGTGGCTGGTCTCAGACGATCCCGCAGGTGAAGAAGCCGGATGTGGAGGTCCAGGGCTGGCGTGGTTCCAAATGGTCTGCAGTTGTGAGGCCATTTGAACATACTGCCAAATTCTCTAAAACAACATTTGAGGCGGCTTATGGTAGAGAAATTAACATACAATTATCTAGCAAAAGCTCTGGTGGACACACCTGCAGTCAGCATGCCAATTGCACGGGAGGGTGCAATTGTGAATTGTGTTGTGTGACTAAACAGCACATTTTAGAGTGGCATTTTATTGTCACCAGCACAATGGGCACCTGTGTAATGATCATGCTGTTTAATCAGCTTCTTGACATGCCACACCTGTCAGGTGGATGGATTGTCTTGGCAAATCAGAAATGCTCACTAACATGGATCTTTAAAAAATTGTTCTCAAACTTTGAGAGAACTAGGCTTTTTGGGCATATGGAAAATTTCTGGGATCTTTTTATTTCGACTCATGAAACATGGGAGCACCACTTTACATGTTGCGTTTATATTTCTGTTGAGTATACAGTATATCGTGCGTGCAACCATTCCTTTAACAAAACTCCCCCGACAAGAAGATACTATTGTCAATTGGCGCTAAAGGGAGTTAGCGTCTATGAATGGCGTAGATATAGGCTAGGCCTGCCGATGATATGGTGTTATAGGACTGAATAATTTCAATATGTTTGGAGGAGTGTGTCTATGGTAACCGGACAAGAGGCGCTCTTTTTGAAATGGGGATGGATACAAGCCGAATAGAGTATCCTATGCACTTCATGACGAGCTACAGTGTGTGAATTGTGAAAAATACAAAAGCCTCCCGAGTAGACCATTTTAGAAACCTTTTATGAGTAGGCTTCTTGACTAATGGATGGCCAGGATAAGAAAGACACCAGACACATTGCTGTTGAATCTAGCTTTTGTTATAGTAGGGTAAGGGTAGCCTACCACGGGTCAAACGAAACAGAATACAAGCAATTGTTACAGGAAAATAACACAATTGTTTCTAAATATGAGTGTCACCAGATCATCTCTTCTTCCATGATGAACAAATTGCCTACATGGAGGGGTTTTCACACACATCCAAAATAATAACAGGAGCTGGCTAAAATAATGTACAATAGCCTCCTAGATAGATAAAAGGGGATGGTCCCAAACTTGATCTTCTAATAAAACTTTGGTGATTTAAGATTTATTTTAAAGCCGTCTGATGAGCCAAACCCTTTGTGATAGTCGCAACTACTTGGCGAATGCATTGGGCAGGACAAAATAAATAGCTTTCATTGAGAGGAGGGGAGGCTATGCTTGGTTTTTAATAAATATTTTATTAAAAATAATCATTTTAAAAAAATGTTTCTAAATACGAGGTTTACTGGTACAAAATGCACATCCCTCTTGTTCCATGGGCAAATGGTCACTGTAGGTCACAGCTGGATAGGCTGCGCTTCCGCTGTCAAAATCCATGCCATAATAGCAAACACGTTACTTCCAAGAGACCAGGTTTTGGTTGGTCTTAAATATCCCATCAGCGCTGCCTGAAATTGGCACTTTGGCACACATTTTCAACACCACACCTCACATATTGCCACCACTCACACCTCAGCGCAAGCGAATTCGTACAAGACAGGTAAATGACCAATCCTGGCGCTAAGGTTTGAAAACAGAAGAGTGACAGCTTTAACAGGTCGAAATTGCAAATGAGTGTGGGTAGCATAGAGCCCAAGAAATCTTACTTTCAATTTCCAAAAATAAACACAACATTCCAATTTCAATAGACGTGTTTTACTGGGAAGGGGAAAATATAACAAAAACAATACAACTAAGTTACCTAATGGTTTCAAACCTTTTTTTATGCAGGCAAAATGGCAGAGTCCAGTGTTCATAGTAAGTCAACATGTTACTTTCTCAGATGGCATTGGTTATTTTTCTTGCTTAGATGGACTGGTCTGACATTTCATCTAAATATGTCAGTTATAAAGTTGTAAGCTGTTACAAAAGTAGCTGAGCTGATACACCACCTTTTCTTTTTTTTTTTTTTTTACATAAGGCATCTGCATTAATGATTTAAGGTCACGGAATTAACAATAAAGGTTCCCTCATTAATATACTCTTGCAGGTAATCCAAGGATGAGAAAATTCTTCACTGTTGTCAGTGGCAATACCTTGGATTTTCATAAGGACTTTTGGAACAACTCACCATGCAACGAGACTTTACTGAAGTGATGACCCCGGAGAAGAGTGATGTCATCATAACTTTCTGTCCTATCGTCAGTCGTGCTGGGACTGATATTGAAGCAGCACTGCAGGAGATCCCAAGTAACGAAGCAAAGTTATTGACATATACTGTATATCTGAAATGTTTTATATGAAATCCATGTCCGTGTTGACCTATGAATCTAGCAAGGTGCTAATTATCTGAATGTTTTATTTGTTAGCTTTTTGTTATGCTAAACATTTTTTTGTCACTCTCTATACAGCTGGTAAACGTGTTGTTTTGGTGGCGATGCATCATTCCTTCAACCCAGACTGCGCAGTACCTGACAGTAGCAGAGTGGTGACCAGAGGTGATATTCTAACAGTGGACTGTCTGTTCCATGAGATCCAGGGACTACTGGACTGTCCTCGCAATACAGAAGCAGTCCGTACGATTTGGAGCCATCTGAACATACAGCCAATGGTAATTCACCCCACCGACAACCTCCATGTACCAGTAGTACATTTCTCTCATACTCCCCATGCATACTTTTGTAATGTTTTTTTATTGACACATTCAAATGTGTCATATCACCTATACAGAGTCTGATAGTCTTAGAGTAATGATTGCTAGTTAAAAAAAGGTGAATACAGTGCATTCAGAAAGTATTCAGACCCCCACCCGGTTACTCAACCCTGCACCTTAGAAGCTGCTGCCCTATTTACATAGACATGGAATCATTGGTCACTTTAATAGTGAGAAGGGCCATGGTCAGAGAGGTGACCAAGAATCTGATGGTCACTCTGACAAAGCTCCGGAGTTCCTCTGTGGAGATAGGAGAACCTTCCATTAGGACAACCATCTCTGCAGCACTCCACCAATCAGGCCTTTATGGTAGAGTGGCCAGATGGAAGCCACTCCTCAGTAAATGGCACATGACTGCCCGCTTGTAGTTTGCCAAAAAGCACCTAAATAACTCTTGTGCGATGAGAAACAAGATTCTCTGGTCTGATGAAACCAAGATTGAACTCTTTGACCTGAATGGGAGACTAGTCGGGAAAGATGAATGGTACAAAGTGGTCCTTGATGAAAACCTGTTCAGGACCTCAGATTAGGCCCAAAGGTTCACCTTCCAATAGGACAACGACCTTAAGCACACAGCCAAGATAATGCAGGAGTGGTTTTGGGACAAGTCTCTGAATGTCCTTGAGTGGCCCAGCCAGAGCCCGGACTTGAACCTGATCAAACATCTCTGGAGAGACCTGAAAATAGCTGTGCAGCGGCGCTCCACATCCAACCTGACAGAACTTGAGAGGATCTGCAGAGAAGAATGGAGAAACTCCCAAATACAGGTGTGCCAAGCTTGTAGAGTCAAACCCAAGAAGACTCAAGGCTGTACATCGCTGCCAAAGGTGCTTCAACAAAGTACTGAGTAAACGGTCTGAATACTTGTGCAAATGTAATATTTCAGTTATGTATTTTTATACATACTGTGTGTAGATTGATGAGGATTTTTTTTCAATCAACTTTAGAATAAGGCTGTAACGTAACAAAATGTGGAAAAAGTCAAGGGGTCTGAATACTTTCCGAATGCACTGTAAGTCCTGGAAAACTTTGAGCATAGTAATGAGTATTCTCATTTCAGCCATCGCTTCATTGCTGAAGATATTAGCATAGTTGTACAGTTAGGGTACAACGTTTATAATAGATTCTTATCAAGTCAGTACACTTTCATAGAGTTGTGCGGGATACATCTTTTTGTAGAGTAATTTCTGAATGTTTTTCTCTGTTGCAGCTGGAACCACTAAAAGGTACTGTAATGACTACTTCTATCATGTTAAGGAAACCTCCATTTATGGAAACTTTAAACAATGTTACTCGCTTTTCTGTGTTGGCATTACTCAAAGTTTTAAAGATGAGAAATCACTGAGAGTCAGACTCTTTTTTTTTGGTTCTCTGGCATAGCAGAGATTATAAGGATTAAGAAGTGTAACTCACCTCCAGTTTTCAAACATTTGGTTCACAGCCACTGCCTACAATATTCTAGTTACATATTTTCTAAATATATGGCTCTGGCTGCCACTGTCATCTGTTAAAGGTGCAATTTGTAGTTTGTAGGGCATATTACATGCACAATAGAGGCTGAATCATGGTCCCCAACAATTTGATTACCGTTGATCCAGGCATGCTATTGCAGGCCAAAGGCTGTAGAAACTAAGGCCAGTAATTCAATCCGATTGCGGGTTGTCGACAATGAGATTCGTGAATGAGATCTCTGCGAATGCTGGAAATTGCCTTCAGGAGACACATTGACAATCCGCGGTCGGATTGAATCTCGGCCTGAATAAATACCTACACAACATTCTGGGTTTTAATGTCATAGATTTAGCCGGTGGTAACTTGTGGAAAAGACACCAGCTGGAATGCGGTTCTAACCAATCAGCATTCAGGATTAGACCCGTTGTATAAATATCTTATACCCGTGTTGGGATGCTTGTTGGATTGAAATGTGACTTTTGAAAATAATGTTTATTAGTTATTATATCATTTTATGTTTTCCCAGATTCATTAATAAATAAATGGCAATGCGCATTATCAAAACTTGCAAAACCATCTCTAGGTGAGTTGATTTTAATTGCTATGTATGTTAATGGTAAAATAATTACACCAATTACAGGATAGGTCTAAATGTGTTACATTCTATCATCTCCACAACATGTTGGAAATGTACATTACCAGGCCTATAACTGTAGCCCTTTGTTGTCCACACATGAAATAAGGAATACATTTGGTTTAGCTTCATGCTCTGTGGTCTACCCACAGAAGTCACTGCTCAGTAGCGTTGCAGTTCTTGACACACTCAAAGTGGTGTTCAAAGGCACTTAAATATTTTTTCTTGCCCATTCACCCTCTGAATGCAACATGAACACAAACCATGTCTCAATTGTCTCAAAGCTTAAAAGTCCTTCTTTAACCTGCATAAAGACCATTTAGATGGAGTGACAGCAATCGGCATTAAATTAGAAAATATAAACTCAACATGCAACAGTTTCAAAGATGTTACTGTGTTACAGTTCATATAAGGAAATCAGTCAATTGAAATAAATTCATTGCTGTTACTCTAATCCAGCATTTCCCAAACTCTGTCCTCAGGAACCCAAGGGGTGCTTGTTTTGGTTTTTGACCTACCCCCCCCACAGCTGATTTAAGACCTAAACTTGATGATTATTTGAATATTTGAATCATCTGTGTAATGCTAGGGCCAAAAACAATAGCGGCACCCCTTGGGGTCCTGAGGACCGAGTTTAGTCTATGGATTTCACATGCCTGGGAATACAGATACGCATCTGTTGGTCACAGATACCTTAAATAAAAAGTAGGGGTGTGGATCAGAAAACCAGTCAGTATCTGGTGTGACCACCATTTGCCTCATGCAGCGCGACACATCTGTTTAGCTTTGAATTGATTGGACTGTTGATTGTGGCCGGTGGAATGTTGTCCCACTCCTCTTCAATGGCTGTGCGAAGTTGCTGGATACTGGCGGGAACTGGAACACGCTATTGTACACACAGAACCAGAGCATCCCAAACATGTTCAATGGGTGGCATGTCTGGTGAGTATGCAGGCAATGGAAGAACTCTGACATTTTCAGCTTCCAGGAATTGTGTACGGATCCTTGCGACATGGGGCTGTGCATTATCATGCTGAAACATTAGTTGAGGGCGGAGGCTGAGTTCCACGACAATGGGCCTTAGAATGCACAGAGATACCATGATGAGATCCTATTTGCCCACGATAAAATGCAATTGTGCTCGTTGTCTAATGGCTTATGCCTGCCCATACCATAACCCCACTGCCACCATGGGGCACTCTGTTCACAACTTTGACGTCAGCAAACATCTCGCCCACACAACACCACACTCTACCCGGTACAGGTGAAATCAGGATTAATCCGTGAAGAGCACACTTCTCCAGCATACCATTGGCCATCGAAGGTGAGTATTTGCCCACTGGAGTCGGTTAGGACGCCAAACTGCAGTCAGGTCAAGACCCTGTGTGAGGATGATGAGCACGCAGATGAGCTTCCCTGAGACGGTTTCTGACAGATTTTCTATAACTTCTGCGGTTGTGCAAACCCCCAGTTTCAGCAGCTGTCTGGGTGGCTGGTCTCAGACGATCCCGCAGGTGAAGAAGCCGGATGTGGAGGTCCAGGGCTGGCGTGGTTCCAAATGGTCTGCAGTTGTGAGGCCATTTGAACATACTGCCAAATTCTCTAAAACAACATTTGAGGCGGCTTATGGTAGAGAAATTAACATACAATTATCTAGCAAAAGCTCTGGTGGACACTCCTGCAGTCAGCATGCCAATTGCACGGGAGGGTGCAATTGTGAATTGTGTTGTGTGACTAAACAGCACATTTTAGAGTGGCATTTTATTGTCACCAGCACAATGGGCACCTGTGTAATGATCATGCTGTTTAATCAGCTTCTTGACATGCCACACCTGTCAGGTGGATGGATTGTCTTGGCAAATCAGAAATGCTCACTAACATGGATCTTTAAAAAATTGTTCTCAAACTTTGAGAGAACTAGGCTTTTTGGGCATATGGAAAATTTCTGGGATCTTTTTATTTCGACTCATGAAACATGGGAGCACCACTTTACATGTTGCGTTTATATTTCTGTTGAGTATACAGTATATCGTGCGTGCAACCATTCCTTTAACAAAACTCCCCCGACAAGAAGATACTATTGTCAATTGGCGCTAAAGGGAGTTAGCGTCTATGAATGGTGTAGATATAGGCTAGGCCTGCCGATGATATGGCGTTATAGGACTGAATAATTTCAATATGTTTGGAGGAGTGTGTCTATGGTAACCGGACAAGAGGCGCTCTTTTTGGAATGGGGATGGATACAAGCCGAATAGAGTATCCTATGCACTTCATGACGAGCTACAGTGTGTGAATTGTGAAAAATACAAAAGCCTCCCGAGTAGACCATTTTAGAAACCTTTTATGAGTAGGCTTCTTGACTAATGGATGGCCAGGATAAGAAAGACACCAGACACATTGCTGTTGAATCTAGCTTTCGTTATAGTAGGGTAAGGGTAGCCTACCACGGGTCAAACGAAACGGAATACAAGCAATTGTTACAGGAAAATGACACAATTGTTTCTAAATATGAGTGTCACCAGATCATCTCTTCTTCCATGATGAACAAATTGCCTACATGGAGGGGTTTTCACACACATCCAAAATAATAACAGGAGCTGGCTAAAATAATGTACAATAGCCTCCTAGATAGATAAAAGGGGATGGTCCCAAACTTGATCTTCTAATAAAACTTTGGTGATTTAAGATTTATTTTAAAGCCGTCTGATGAGCCAAACCCTTTGTGATAGTCGCAACTACTTGGCGAATGCATTGGGCAGGACAAAATAAATAGCTTTCATTGAGAGGAGGGGAGGCTATGCTTGGTTTTTAATAAATATTTTATTAAAAATAATCATTTTTAAAAAATGTTTCTAAATACGAGGTTTACTGGTACAAAATGCACATCCCTCTTGTTCCATGGGCAAATGGTCACTGTAGGTCACAGCTGGATAGGCTGCGCTTCCGCTGTCAAAATCCATGCCATAATAGCAAACACGTTACTTCCAAGAGACCAGGTTTTGGTTGGTCTTAAATATCCCATCAGCGCTGCCTGAAATTGGCACTTTGGCACACATTTTCAACACCACACCTCACATATTGCCACCACTCACACCTCAGCGCAAGCGAGTCGTCCAAGACAGGTAAATGACCAATCCTGGCGCTAAGGTTTGAAAACAGAAGAGTGACAGCTTTAACAGGTCGAAATTGCAAATGAGTGTGGGTAGCATAGAGCCCAAGAAATCTTACTTTCAATTTCCAAAAATAAACACAACATTCCAATTTCAATAGACGTGTTTTACTGGGAAGGGGAAAATATAACAAAAACAATACAACTAAGTTACCTAATGGTTTCAAACCTTTTTTTATGCAGGCAAAATGGCAGAGTCCAGTGTTCATAGTAAGTCAACATGTTACTTTCTCAGATGGCATTGGTTATTTTTCTTGCTTAGATGGACTGGTCTGACATTTCATCTAAATATGTCAGTTATAAAGTTGTAAGCTGTTACAAAAGTAGCTGAGCTGATACACCACCTTTTTTTATTTTTTATTTTTACATAAGGCATCTGCATTAATGATTTAAGGTCACGGAATTAACAATAAAGGTTCCCTCATTAATATACTCTTGCAGGTAATCCAAGGATGAGAAAATTCTTCACTGTTGTCAGTGGCAATACCTTGGATTTTCATAAGGACTTTTTGGAACAACTCACCATGCAACGAGACTTTACTGAAGTGATGACCCCGGAGAAGAGTGATGTCATCATAACTTTCTGTCCTATCGTCAGTCGTGCTGGGACTGATATTGAAGCAGCACTGCAGGAGATCCCAAGTAACGAAGCAAAGTTATTGACATATACTGTATATCTGAAATGTTTTATATGAAATCCATGTCCGTGTTGACCTATGAATCTAGCAAGGTGCTAATTATCTGAATGTTTTATTTGTTAGCTTTTTGTTATGCTAAACATTTTTTTGTCACTCTCTATACAGCTGGTAAACGTGTTGTTTTGGTGGCGATGCATCATTCCTTCAACCCAGACTGCGCAGTACCTGACAGTAGCAGAGTGGTGACCAGAGGTGATATTCTAACAGTGGACTGTCTGTTCCATGAGATCCAGGGACTACTGGACTGTCCTCGCAATACAGAAGCAGTCCGTACGATTTGGAGCCATCTGAACATACAGCCAATGGTAATTCACCCCACCAACAACCTACATGTACCTGTAGTACATTTCTCTCATACTCCCCATGCATACTTTTGTAATGTTTTTTTATTGACACATTCAAATGTGTCATATCACCTATACAGAGTCTGATAGTCTTAAGAGTAATGATTGCTAGTTAAAAAAGGTGAATACAGTGCATTCAGAAAGTATTCAGACCCCCACCCGGTTACTCAACCCTGCACCTTAGAAGCTGCTGCCCTATTTACATAGACATGGAATCATTGGTCACTTTAATAATGAGAAGGGCCATGGTCAGAGGTGACCAAGAATCCGATGGTCACTCTGACAAAGCTCCGGAGTTCCTCTGTGGAGATAGGAGAACCTTCCATTAGGACAACCATCTCTGCAGCACTCCACCAATCAGGCCTGTATGGTAGAGTGGCCAGATGGAAGCCACTTCTCAGTAAATGGCACATGACTGCCCGCTTGTAGTTTGCCAAAAAGCATCTAAATAACTCTTGTGCGATGAGAAACAAGATTCTCTGGTCTGATGAAACCAAGATTGAACTCTTTGACCTGAATGGGAGACTAGTCGGGAAAGATGAATGGTACAAAGTGGTCCTTGATGAAAACCTGTTCAGGACCTCAGATTAGGCCCAAAGGTTCACCTTCCAACAGGACAACGACCTTAAGCACACAGCCAAGATAATGCAGGAGTGGTTTTGGGACAAGTCTCTGAATGTCCTTGAGTGGCCCAGCCAGAGCCCGGACTTGAACCTGATCAAACATCTCTGGAGAGACCTGAAAATAGCTGTGCAGCGGCGCTCCACATCCAACCTGACAGAACTTGAGAGGATCTGCAGAGAAGAATGGAGAAACTCCCCAAATACAGGTGTGCCAAGCTTGTAGAGTCAAACCCAAGAAGACTCAAGGCTGTAAATCGCTGCCAAAGGTGCTTCAACAAAGTACTGAGTAAACGGTCTGAATACTTGTGCAAATGTAATATTTCAGTTATGTATTTTTATACATACTGTGTGTAGATTGATGAGGATTTTTTTTCAATCAACTTTAGAATAAGGCTGTAACGTAACAAAATGTGGAAAAAGTCAAGGGGTCTGAATACTTTCCGAATGCACTGTAAGTCCTGGAAAACTTTGAGCATAGTAATGAGTATTCTCATTTCAGCCATCGCTTCATTGCTGAAGATATTAGCATAGTTGTACAGTTAGGGTACAACGTTTATAATAGATTCTTATCAAGTCAGTACACTTTCATAGAGTTGTGCGGGATACATCTTTTTGTAGAGTAATTTCTGAATGTTTTTCTCTGTTGCAGCTGGAACCACTAAAAGGTACTGTAATGACTACTTCTATCATGTTAAGGAAACCTCCATTTACGGAAACTTTAAACAATGTTACTCGCTTTTCTGTGTTGGCATTACTCAAAGTTTTAAAGATGAGAAATCACTGAGAGTCAGACTCTTTTTTTTTGGTTCTCTGGCATAGCAGAGATTATAAGGATTAAGAAGTGTAACTCACCTCCAGTTTTCAAACATTTGGTTCACAGCCACTGCCTACAATATTCTAGTTACATATATTCTAAACATATGGCTCTGGCTGCCACTGTAGAAACTAAGGCCAGTAATTCAATCCGATTGCGGGTTGTCGACAATGAGATTCGTGAATGAGATCTCTACGAATGCTGGAAATTGCCTTCAGGAGACACATTGACAATCCGCGGTCGGATTGAATCTCGGCCTGAATAAATACCTACACAACATTCTGGGTTTTAATGTCATAGATTTAGCCGGTGGTAACTTGTGGAAAAGACACCAGCTGGAATGCGGTTCTAACCAATCAGCATTCAGGATTAGACCCGTTGTATAAATATCTTATACCCGTGTTGGGATGCTTGTTGGATTGAAATGTGACTTTTGAAAATAATGTTTATTAGTTATTATATCATTTTATGTTTTCCCAGATTTATTAAATAAATGGCAATGCGCATTATCAAAACGTGCAAAACCATCTCCAGGTGAGTTGATTTTAATTGCTATGTATGTTAATGGTAAAATAATTACACCAATTACAGGATAGGTCTAAATGTGTTACATTCTATCATCTCCACAACATGTTGGAAATGTACATTACCAGTCCTATAACTGTAGCCCTTTGTTGTCCACACATGAAATTAGAAAGGAATACATTTGGTTTAGCTTCATGCTCTGTGGTCTACCCACAGAAGTCACTGCTCAGCAGCGTTGCAGTTCTTGACACACTCAAAGCAGTGTTCAAAGGCACTTAAATATTTTTTCTTGCCCATTCACCCTCTGAATGCAACACGAACACAAACCATGTCTCAAAGCTTAAAAGTCCTTCTTTAACCTGTCTCCTCTTCTCATTTTGTCTGTCATAGTTGAAGTGTACCTATGATCTTTTTAAGTGGGAGAACTTGCACACTTGGTGGCTGACTAAATACTTTTTTGGACCCACTGTAGGTCCTTATCAACCATTTACTAGTCATTAGTTAAATATTTTTGCATGGCCTCATCTAAAGTGTGGGCTATTTATACTTTATAAATGTTTTGAGTGACCAGTGCAATTTCTCACAAAAGGATGGACATGCCATTGGTAGACATTCCAGCAGATTTTTATTCCTTCATTACTACTGATATATGTAATTGATGTAGAAATGTTACATGTATAAACCTTTAAACGCTTCGAGGGCATCAGCCTTTCAACCGCAGACTATTTTCACTCATGACTTTGTGTGGCACCACCTTTACTGGGCCTTTTGACAGTTGCAACTCTTTAATTTCAACGTAATAGGATTGTTCAGCAAAATTAGGACCTCAGATACCCTAAGCAGTCTAGGGACTGATCTTAATCTCTCCTGGACAGATTCTGCACCTCAACCTGAAGAATCGGTTGTGACGGGATGGAATGCACAGGATAACGAGCAGCAGTCTGCCCATTGTTTGGGTTTTCATCACTGATTATTTGGATGTACCAGGATTGGGCGAAGGTGGTGCTTAAACGTCGACTACTCTGTGCATGTAGGGGGGGGGGGGGGTGTTTAACAAGTGACATCAATAAGGGATCATAGCTTTCACCTGGTCATTCTATTAATGTTTAGTACAATGACCATTTTATTCCAAAACAGTCACATTGTTGTGATGTGAAACTTCAGACACTTTTTGCTGATCAAAATAATGTTTTAGTTTGAAAATGCTAACATAAGCGCTTCTTGGTAGTGACTTTTCTACCAAAACCAAAGTGTGGATTGTCGTCCCTCCTTAGAGCAGTCTGATCTCAGTTAACCCAGAACCTAAATATTTCTAATTTGGTGAGCTGTGTGATTAAGGTCTGGGTCCACACCTGTTAGAAATTGGGAGTTTCGGTTTGCGAAGTCTATACTCTATAACCTGTACTATACTCTATAACAAAACAATTGCACTGATATACAATATCAAATCAAACTTTATTTGTCACGTGCCGAATACAAGTGTAGACCTTACCGTGAAATGCTTACTTACAAGCCTTTAACCAACAGCGCAGTTCAAGAAGTGTTAAGAAAATATTTACCAAATAAACTAAAGTAAAAAGTAACACAATAACGAGGCATGGACTCACAAGTTGTCGAAAGCGGTCTACAGGAATGCTGGCCCATGTTGACTCCAATGCTTCCCACGGTTGTGTCAAGTTGGCTGGATGTCCTTTGGGTGGGGGACCATTCTTGATACAAATATGGGAAACTGTTGAGCATGAAAAACCCAGCAGCATAGCAGTTCTTGACACACTCAAACCGGTGTGCCTGACACCTAACTACCATACCCCGTTCAAAGGCACTTCAATCTTTTGTCTTGCCCATTAACCCTCTGAATGGCACACATATACTATCCATGTCTCAATTGTCTCAAGGCTTAAAAATCCTTCTTTAACCTGTCTTCTCCCCTTCATCAACACTGATAGAAGTGGATTCATCAAGTGACAATAATAAGGGATCATAGCTTTCACCTGGTCAGTCTATGTCATGGAAAGAGCAGGTGTTCCTAATGTTTTGTACACTCAGTGTATATCAAACCGTATTTTGGTGAATGGTCTGTATAGTCATCGTTTCTTTATAACTTTTACAGAAACATATCATGAGCCTTAGACTCACACGAGATAATCAGCAAAAAGTTAGGAGACGAATCCTGGCGCAGGTGTAAATTCAACACTCATGTAGGGTCGGCAGGTAGCCTAGTAGTTAGAGCGTTGGGCCAGTAACTGAAAGGTTGCTCGATCGAATCCCCGAGATGACAAGGTACAAATCTGTCGTTCTGCCCCTGAACAAATGCAGTTCATAGGCCGTCAATGTAATTAAGCATTTGTTCTTAACTGACTTGCCTAGTTAAATAAAGTTTAAATAATGTCACACATGTATACCCATTTAATCATGTGTTACCCATAAAGAATATATTCTACAGGTACATATATCACATTGTGAATATGGTCATGGCCTTGTACCATTTTTAAGATGTACAAAAGAATCTGTGCATTTTGTTTTGATCAGAGTTGCACTAATGTGTCATGATGTCTATGAGGAACGAACTTAAATCTCAAAAAGGATGTTATCACGTGAGCCTACTCAGCCTTGTCTTTGGATAATAAAATGGATTATGAAATTAAATTGTCTGAGGTCTCATTTTGTTTCTGACGCATACAGGTCCAGCTGTGCAAACGTGATTTAGCTCGTACTGTCACTGACGTGAACATGATGCATACTTTTCTTAAGGAGAACTTGTACTCAATTTAGTAATAGATGCTGTACAGTAAGTGAATGGGCTTTAGCCCATAACAGCTTTCATGTGCCTTAGCGCTAGTTCCAACGTGCAGAGAAAAGGGAGAGGGAGGAGTTAATTGATATCACCTGACTAAAGGTGAAAGTGTAAGGGCTCTATTCAATCCACATTGCTGAAGTTCAGCTTTACAGCGTCATTGAAATTGAAAGGGAATGTTCCCACTTTAGAGGAAACTGCATTCACGGTGACCTTTTCATTTCTATCACGGAATCTGTAACTCTTCAACACATAAGTAGTCAGCACCCAAGAAGATTTATTACAGTGTGCAAAATGCTGTTTAAATGGATTGCAAGCAGTGTGATTTTCATGGACACTTCAGTATTGTAGAAATGTTATGAGTTGGAGTGAGGTAAGAGGGCATCTCTGTAAATGTCATTTCCCAAATAAGTGAGTTCCGAAAGTATTCGGGCAGTGACGTTTGTTTGTTTTGGCTCTGTACTCCAGCAATTTATATTTGAAATGATACAATGGCTATGAGGTTAAAGTGCAGACTGTCAACTTTAATTTGAGTGTATTTCCATCCATTTTAGGGGAGCAAAAGTATTGGGACAAATTCACTTACTGTATATGTGTATTAAAGTACTCAAAAGTGAAGTATTTGATCCGCTTACGGTTTGTTGAATCAGTATCTGTACTCACAGAGACGGTGTGGGCGTAGAGGGGCTGCAACAGGATACGGTCGCATGTGCTCCCTCTCCAGCCTCTAGGTCACCAGGCTGATTATTATGGTGCACACCTGTCACCAGCGTTACGCGCATAATGACACTCACCTGGACTCCATCACCTTGGGATGCATAGAAATAGAGCACGTAGAACAGATTCACCACTTCTTAGATTTGATTGATTCAGAGTGATTTAGTCACGTGTACAGGGTTGCAGGTGTGATTTCAGGGTACAGTGAAAATCTTTAAGCGTCGAGCACCGACATGCAGGACTAAGTGAAATAAAATAATGAAAATGGTCATTTAAAAAAAATGATTTAAATATAAATAGCACTATGTACATAATAGCAACTGTGGCAATGATAAATAAATAAATCTCCATTTTGCCGGAGGCAGAGTAAAGACTGTTGAGGGGGTGGGATGACCATAAGGGGAGCAAGCAGCATGACCATTTGGGGGGTGCAGTAGGAGAAAGAATGTCCATAGGGGGAGTAACAGGGGGGAGGGGGAGCAGATAGCTGACTAGTGGTGGTTATTCAGCAGCCTGATGGTCTGAGGATAGACACTATTGGTCAGTTTTGTTGGTCAGGCAGTGTGCACCCAATGGTGCGTTCGGCTGCATGCATAACCCTCTGAAGAGCCTTGCGGTCCGCAGTGGTGGAGTTGCCGTACCAGGCTGTGATGCAGCCCAGGAGTATGCTCTCGATGGTACTCCTGTAGAACACTGTGAAGGCTCTCGGTGACAAGGCAACATTTTTCAGCAACCTGAGGCTGAAGAGTCGCTGTCGTACCTTCTTCACTATGGTGTCTGTGTGGTTAGACTATTTCAGCTTCTCTGAGATGTGTACACTAAGGAATTTGAAGTTATTGACCGTCTCCACGGCGGCCCACGTTGATGAGGATGGGGGCGTGTCAAGCCAGGTTCCTCCTGAAGTCCACAATCAGCTCCTTTGTTTGGCTAACTTTGAGGGAGAGGTTGTTTACCTGGCACCACACCGCCGGAGTGCCTACCTCCTCCCTGTAGGCCGTCTTGTCATTGTTGGTGATCAGCTCGTGTCATCAGCAAACTTGATGATGAAGGCCACGCAGTCGTGGGTATAAAGTGGGGAGAACAAGTATATGATACACTGCCGATTTTGCAGGTTTCCCTACTTACAAAGCATGTAGAGGTCTGTAATTTTTATCATATGTACACTTCAACTGTGAGAGACAGAATCAAAAAAAAAATCCAGAAAATCACATTGTATGATTTTTAAGTAATTAATTTGCATTTTATTGCATGACATAAGTATTTGATCACCTACCAACCAGTAAGAATTCCGTCTCTCACAGACCTGTTAGTTTTTCTTTAAGAAGCCCTCCTGTTCTCCACGCATTACCTGTGTTAAATGAAGGAGGAATTCTGTGACAAGTTGCCCTGTTGGAGCAGGGTAGGGTTCTCTGTTGAAGCAGAGAAGCGGCCATGGGATGACATGACATGTTTACTAGTTATGTGGTCCCATGGCACAATCCTGAGATTGAAGTAAAAAATACTCCTGCAGGTTAGAAAAATGTTATGAAAGAAAATGAATTAATCAGTGGGCTGGTAAAACAGTTGATTATGATTGAGAAACCAGCTATACATATCAAACTTACATTTAAACAGAACATTTGCTTAGGAGGAACTACCATGTGGGGACAAAATATTGTGTTTGTGTGTGTGTGTGTGTGTGTGGACGGGGTTTCACAATGGGAGCCAAGAGCAGTAAGGGAGAGCCTTGTCTGCCCGACCTGCTGACAGGACCGGTAAAGGTAATGGTGAGGTAATGGTGGATAAGTGGGGCAGGGACATTCTGGAGCAGGTACCCCTAGCAGGTACCTCTCTGGCACAAGGAATAAGATTTTCCCTTAAAAAGGCACATTGAGTGAAGCTTTATTGGCAGAATGTAGAAAGAAGTTACAGGACTTGGAAGAAACCAAGAAATCTAAGGCAAGTAGACTGGGATGATTTATGATAATAACTTTACACCTCCCTATTATACCCCTGTACCCACCAGCACCCGCCCTGGTTGTCCAACAGCAGCCCGCTCAGGCACCTCCCCCACCGCAGCTCCCCTAACAATACCTGATACAACTGCAGGACCAACAGACCCCTCAGAGGCAGCCCCAGCACAGGTGGAACCCATTCAACACACGACTACAATGACTACCGTTTCGCTGGACGGAGGACAGACTTTATCAGACCCAGCTGGCTGGACTGTGTTTGCATAAAATAACATTATCCACCCATAACTGATTGGACAGCCATCCATAGTTGCACGCAGAAAGCTAAAGGGTCACTGGAAGACTACAGGCATAGATTGGAAAACGTTTTATGCCAACATAGTGGCATCAGACCAGCGACAGACGGTCATTGAACACTGTAAACACGCTGAGAGGAAGCAACTGTCTCAAGAAGATAAGACGAAACAGAGAATGAAAAAGGGAGGTTGTGAAACTACAAGCTGCACAGCTGGCCTTCTATCATGGACAGGGCCAGCAGGCTCAGGGAGGACCTCAAAATGATGGACAGCGAGGAAAAGGAAGAGGTAGAGGGAGACAAGAAAAGGGGGACAGTGCTGAAGGACGGGCTGGACAACAGACACCACAAGGTAATAGCTTGACCTGCTATATCTGTGGACCGGAGGGACATTTCACTAGAACATGTCAAAGCAAACCTACCAAACGTGGTGGGTTTGAAAACTGGACCACCACTGAAAACGACCCTTTACATCCCACATATGGACTGACGCGAGGTAGTGACAGTTGACACTCTTGGAAAGCATTTAAAGATGTTTTCAAGCCCCTGTGAGGAGCCAAAGGTGTGTCTCTTCGTCAGTGATGAGTCAATCAATTTTCTAGTAGATACTGGCGCTGCAATGTCTGTCAAAAATTCTAAATCTATGTCCTAACCTCCCATGTGAAATGATTCAGTCAGCACTGTGGGAGCCTCGGGAGTGACTATGAAAGAGTTGTTCACGATGCCCCTACCTGTTAAAGTAATGACATGCATAAAACATCAGTTCATTTGTTCTGCATGTTGCCCTGTAAATTTAGTGGGAAGAGATCTTCTCTGTACATTGGGAATTAACATTCTTTTTTAAAGAAAAGGGCTTCACTGTTATACAGCCTCAGGGGACATGCCATCTCATGACGCTGCCTAACTGACCCAACGTGTGATTGGTACTATGCATGGGATATACAGCACAATGACGGATCACATTGTGACCCAATTGAAGAGATTTTCTCAACAGCCTGCAGCTGTTGGAAACAAACTGGTAGTTTTATGCCACAGACTGATTTACATTGTACCAGTGACGAGAGATTTATAGTATGAACAGAACTGGCTGACAGGTACCACACCACAAGAGAGCTTACTATGCAGTGACATATAGTGGGCCCCAATTTTGCATGTCTAAAGAACAAGCTTTATTTTCTATTTTTAGTGACAGGGTACCACATGTTTCAGCAGCTAAGGCTACTGTATATAGCCTCGCTACTGTATATAGCCTCACTACTGTTGTTTTTATTTCTTTACTTACCTATTGTTCACCTAATACCTTTTTTTGCACTGTTGGTTAGAGCCGGTAAGTAAGCATTTCACTGTAAAGTCTACACCGGTTGTATTCGGCGCACGTGACAAATAAACTTTGAATTGATTTGACAGATGACGTTGCCTGGGAGGAT